>NC_090699.1:5935097-6254264 GCF_040954835.1 Lepisosteus oculatus
ACTCTGTGCTTATTGTAGAGGTTCTAAATAATATTATAAAATAACGTTTGCCTTCATACAGTGTATTGTTTTGAGACCAAACACATCAACACTTTGCTTCTGCCCTGTGTAATAAAACAACATTCGGAGAGCAGCACTCCGACAGCACATCAACGATCCCGAACTCCACCATCTTGCCTCTAAACTGTGAGATGTGGGACAACACAGCCAAGGATGTCAGTGCAGAGGCAATTATCTACACGATTATCAGCACAGAGGCTCCTGAAGGCAACCTGAGCACTGGACCCAGGTATCTCATTAGGATTGGAGTGGGAGCTGTGTGTCACAATACTCAGTCAGTTGTTCTACAACTCTAAAACCAGTGAAACATCATCAACACTTAATCACTAATGAACAACTCGATACAATTGCCTATGCAAATAAATAAATGGGAAAACAAGGCACTGGGTAGGAGATGGGGGTGTTCAGCCAAAGTGGATATTGTCCAAGCGAGACGCCGACAGAAGACGGGCAGTCCTTGATGCTCTTGGAGACGAGGCGGGCGAGACCATCATCTGGCCCTTCTTTCCTCCCGGTCCCTCTCATCCCCAGAGCTGGGCGGCGAGGAGGAGGAGAGCGAGGTGGAGGGTGGTGGTCAGGGACAGGGGGCCCAGCGAGAAGCCGGACGAAACCTCCACCGTTCGCCTGTTCAGGGGCTGGATGCTGCGGTAGATGTTGGTGATCGGACTGGCAGCCTTGGTTTCGCGGTAGAGGCTGGTGGAGAACAAGTCGATCTGCGTGGAGAGAGGGGTCAGCACATGTGAATTAGAGTGTGAATTAGACTGTCGACCCATTTCTCTGCTAAACCTAGACTACGAAATTAGTGATTTAATGGTAAGAAGTCACTTGAATAATGGATTACTATTACTTTGAAGTTACTTTAACTTTTACCATTACGAACATATTGGGGGGTGATGCTTTTCATAATGATGTATTACTTAACACAGCAGCTGTGCACACTACATACTCTAGATTGTTGTTCAGTACTGTTCTAAACAACTTCCCTACAACTCTTTAACATTTTCAGAAGTAATTCTAAAGGTGAGGCACTTGCCACTGTAACGCATGACTTTTTCAAAGTCAAACTCCCTTTGACACGGTCTGTAAGAGTTCCCAAAGACAGGACAGATTGACCCTGTACAGCTGGACAGTACATCGCACCGGGGAAGAGATTCGTAAAAGCACTGTTGAAAATGTGAATTTTCCGATGTGACATTTGAATGTCATCGCAGACCTGACTTGAGAATTAACTCCCGAGAATGACCATCCCACTAAAGCCCCAAGGCCCCAGACAAGGGGTAGGGGGGTAATGAGTAAGTTTGGCCAGTATGTTAACGCTGCCGGAGGGAGGAGCAGATCTGTATCATCTTGTCTGGTTTTGTCTTGTCCCAGGTTTATTGAGCACAGCTGTGTTCCTGCCCCTGACCCGGGTTCGATCATGGGCGCTCGGGGGCTCAGAGAGTACCCAGCCCCACCTCCTCAACAGTGGCTAAGACCTCCTGCCAGGGCCCAATTCTACCCTGCCTGCTTTTCAAGGAGTGAGGAGTCGGGGTAGGTCAGGGCATCCGGTGTCTACGGTATCTCGCTCGGCGCGCCGAGCCCGGTTCCGTGTGCGCGGATATCGCTGGTGCCCACTGGTCACTCACCAGGTCTCCGCTGAGCCTCAGGGGCTGCTGGAACACCGTCCACACCACAGCCTCTGAGCAGTTGGGGGTGGTCAGGGATCCCTTGTAGCGGTAATACTTGGAGCGATCCACTCCTGAGAGCAGGTCGTTCAAGGAGAGCCGGAGAGAGAGATCCAGGCTCTGATCTGGAAGACAGAGAGACAGATTCACGCTCTGATCTGGAAGAGAGAGAACTCGTGTCTGAGAGAGACTAAGAGAGATCCACACTCTGATCTGAGAGAGAAGAAGAGATCCAAACTGACTTGTCAGAGCACGAGAGAGATCAAAACTTGTGTCTGAGAGAGACCAAGAGAGATCTATGCTCTGATCTGACAGAGAGAGGACAGGGGAGGGTGGGTTTGATCTGCATGCACAATACGGGTGGACGTGACAGGACATGGTCACTGCGCCCTCATCCTCACCTTTTTCACTGATGTTCCTCAGGTGTGACGTCAGCACCCTCCAGCTCTCAGGCGTCTGGGTACCGTTTGTTGCCTAGCAACGCAAAAAACACAGATCAGTGCTGCACAAACGCCAAACCGACCATCTGCCTCTTGAAGTGTCTAATGGCTGACCGTCTCTGTCCCTGTCCAACCATGATGGTCTTTCCCTGTGGGAACTGGCCGGGTGTTTTTCTGATTTCCGGCTGTCCTCTCACCTCGATGAGGAATCCCAGGACCGCTATCCCCTCCGGGTCATTCTGAGCCTGCTGGAGGTCGTACCCCTTCTTCAGGTGGACAACGTGGAGCTGGAAGAGAGGGACAGAGGGGGGTCAGGTTCATCCACACCTCTAAGGAACGGAGCCGTCCCGCAGTCCGCTGTGCGTCCGAGATCCCCCGTTTACAACTCGCACCCAGGACCCCCGTCTCTGGCCCGTCCAGTCCGCCCCGGTCACACGCTGTGCTCCGGCCGGTTCTGTTGGTGCTCAGTGGGTGACCCATGGACTGGCAACAATGGCGCGGGTGTTGGTTGGAGAGGAATTGTGCAGTGGAGCGGGCTGGAAGGGCCAGGGACCGGATAGCAATGGGGTGGCCAGTCTTCAGCCTCTGGGCAGGGGTACCCTCCCTTACACCCCCTTTTCCCTCTCTCTCACCTCCATGGGGTACCTCCTGCCGTCGACGGTATGCTCGGACCCCAGGCCGGAGCTGGTGTTGCCCCAGTGCAGGTGGAACTGCTGGGCCACGTAGGTGTCGGAGAGACCCCCCCCTCGGATCTCCACTCCTTCCATGAGCTTGAGCGTCACTGAGAACGAGCAACAAGAGAGAGACACTGCTGAGGGAGCTCACTGTGGGGAAACAGCCAGTCTACACCAGGTTGTGTTCTGGTGCTTTCAGACGGACACTGGAATAGTGCACTGCAGGGAGCAGAAGAATATCTGTGGTTCCACTCCGAGATATAACTCCCATACTTATCAGCCCATACCCCTCCTCTCTGTGTCCGCCTCTGGTGTCACTCAAACCCTCTGCCTCCTCCTAGACTGTTTGTCCATTACTGATGACCTCACTGTGCTCCTCTGCCACTCCATCTCAGAGTCTGAGGTTGATCATGTCGCTGGACCTCTCTCTGAATATTTCTCTGTCTGATGGTGATGATGCCACCGGACCTCTCTCTGGATATCTGTCTGTCTGATGTTGATGATGCCAGCAGACCTCTCTCTGGATATCTGTCTGTCTGATGCTGATGATGTCACAGGCCCTCTCTCTAGCTGTCTAGTTTTGATGATGTCACTTTCCTTTCCCTGGCAATCTGCCTTCCTCCATGTGCCTCAGTGTCAGATGTTGATGATGTCGCTGGACATCTCCTTGCCCTCCATTTACCTGTGTGTCCGATGTTGGCGATTGTCCTGAACTTGGTGCGGTTGTTGTACCCAGTGAAAGAGAACTTTGTTAGGCTTGTGTTCTTCATCACGTTGGCTGTTACAATGTCGATGGGAGACTGGCGCTGCCCATCGCAGTTGCCAATGGGTTTTGCTGCCCAGACCACATCATCTAACACAGAGGAGAGAGAGGGGTTAATACAGACAGACCTGTGTCAGGACAGACAGAGAAAGGGGTTAATACAGACAGACCTGTGTCAGGACAGACAGAGAGAGGGGTTAATACAGACAGATCTGTGTCAGGACAGACAGAGAGAGGGGTTAATACAAACAGACCTGTGTCAGGCCAGACAGAGAGAGGGGTTAATACAGACAGACCTGTGTCAGGACAGAGAGAGAGAGGGGGGTTAATACAGACAGATCTGTGTCAGGACAGACAGAGAGAGGGGTTAATACAGAGAGACCTCTGTCAAAACAGAGAGAGAGGGGTTAATTCGGACTGAGGACAAAGAGAGAAGGGTTCATTCTGACTCAGGACAGAGAGAAAGGGGTTAATTCTGTCTCAGGACAGAGAAAGGCTGAGTCTACAGAGTGAGACGAGTAGCTGGACTTACTGCAGGTCTCGTCATGGTAGCACCACTCTGGAGGGAGAGAGACAGAGAGAGAGAGTTAGTCCAGCTTCAACACACCCTCAACCCCCTGAGTCCTCCTGCTCCTCACTCTGCTCTCCCTGATCAGGCTGTGTTTATTTTCGACTCTGGTCTGCTCAGCTCTGCCTGCAGCTCCAGTCATGGCCAAGACCACACTGGACTGTAGTGACCTGGTGTGGGGGTCTCCAGTGAGAGTCTCTTACCTTCAGAGGCTCTGGCCAGCATAGGCAGGCTCACAATGACCAACACAGCAAAGAGGGAGTCCATCTGGAGAACAGAGAGAGGGGTTAATACAGGACACTACACTGACTGGACACTCCAGTACATTAACACTGCACTGAGAGAGAGGGGTTAATACAGACACACTGACTGGACACTCCAGTACATTAACACTGCACTGAGAGAGAGGGGTTAATACAGACACACTGACTGGACACTCCAGTACATTAACACTGCACTAAGAGAGAGGGGTTAATACAGACACACTGACTGGACACTCCAGTGCGTTAACACTGCACAGAGAGAGAGAGGGGTTAATACAGACACACTGACTGGACACTCCAGTACATTAACACTGCACTGAGAGAGAGGGGTTAATACAGACACACTGACTGGACACTCCAGTACATTAACACTGCACTGAGAGAGAGGGGTTAATACAGACACACTGACTGGACACTCGAGTGCGTTAACACTGCACTGAGAGAGAGAGGGGTTAATACAGACACACTGACTGGACACTCCAGTACATTAACACTGCACTGAGAGAGAGGGGTTAATACAGACAGGTGTGGGAGTATCGTCGCGGTTCTTTAATGCGCAGTTTAGGGGCTACTCGCCGGCGGCGCTTTCAGCTGGGCGTCTCCGTCTGAAACGGCGCTGTAACCGGCGGAGAGCCGGGGGACGAGCCCTGGTCGACAGGAGTGTTTCTCAGACTCGCCACAGCGGCGGGCGAGCAGCGCGGGATCGCTCCAGCCCGCTCTGCGTGACAGGACGGGCCGGAGCGGCCACCCCAGGGGACAGAAACAGCCCCCAGCGTGCGGGACCGCTGGGTGGGGGGATCACAGGCTGTCTGTCACCCGCCTGCCTGCGCCCCCCTGCGTCAACGTCTCCCATCATCAGGCCGATGAGCACCAGGGCCACAAGACACAAAAACACCTTTGTCCCCCAGGCAGTGACTCCGATTAATCGCTCCTATCAGTCACTGACCATGACTTAAACTGTGTTGGAATATCGATTAGTTTACCACTACGACACGACGTGCATCAATCATACTATTGTCTGCACGTGGATATGTAATACGTCCAGTTTACTTATCGCTTACAAATGTGGATCCATGTCTGGGGTTCTCACACGTCGGTAGAGTTCTGACACACTCGTGTCCGCATGTGTCGAGGGCATGAGCGGCCCACGGAGTCGAGTTCCTGAGTGAAAACGTTCTCGGGCAATAAAAAGTGATCTGTCCGTTCAGGCCCGTCGCCGGCTTGAGAAACGCTCCATGGCGTAAATGAGGAGGGGTAACTATTCTAGAGGCGGCGGTGGCGAGTACTGAAGAAGGTGGGCATTTATTCAAGTGTCCCGCGTTTCTTCGGCGAAATGCGCGCAACCGAATTCTAACGCACGGCGCTAATTCACCGGCGCTTCCCACTCGCAAAACCGACACAAGTTGCGTTCTCTGCAGAAAGCGCTCTTTCTTCCACGATGAGTTCGCTGCAGACCGACCTAACTTCGACTTCGTTTTCTTTTTTTAAAAAAAAGGGTTTTATTTTATCACGGGAACCGAAAATAATTCTAAAAAAAAAAAAAAGAAACCGCTCTTTAATTCCGCTTCACCGTCAGTCGGTTCCCGCGTCCGGCCCCAAAACACGCCCGCCACGCACAATTCTGCGTGGGGTGCTATTTCTGTCAGACCGGCGCCAGAGGCCTGGGGGGGTCCCCCGGCGGGTTGAAGGAGGGGAATCACCCCGGTGCACACCCGAACTCGCTCTTACCTCGTGTCTCTTGCCCCGGTGGCTCTGCGTGCGTGGGTAGGTGGGTGTCTCGCGTGTCTCTCCGCACTGGCTGTCACGGGCTCTGTCCCGATGCGTGAGTTGGTTTCCACTGCTGCACAGGTGCGTATATATAGACACCTGGACCACGAGACACCCGCACCCCCCACCTCCTCCTGCACAGTCACGCGGTCACGGGCGCGCGGGATAACATCGCGTCCTCCTCTTCCTCCTCCTTTTGGGACAAGGGGAGAAGGACAGCTCTGGGGCCGCGGACTGCTTCTGTCACTCAGGCTCCCAGATCGCAGTATCTGGATCTGTCTCATTCCGGTCCACTGCTCCTGGAATGCTGTGAATCCACGTGCGAGATCGTCGCCCGCGTCTCTCTGACAGCCACGCGGCTCTGCTTCCACTTCCCTGATCCTCACGGCCAGCCAGCAACTTCCTGCTCCAAGGGAGTCCTGAAACACGGGTCTCCTGTCCCCTGTCGGTCTCTCCTCTCGGGACTCTCCCCCCTCTTCCATCCCTGGGGCAATACTGTCTGATCTCCTCCATTCTTCTCTCTGTCCGGAGCTAGCTGTTCAGACACACTGGACACTCCAGTACATTCACACTGCACTGAGAGAGAGAGGGGTTAATACAGGCACACTGACTGGACACTCCAGTACATTAACACTGCACTGAGAGAGAGGGGTTAATACAGACACACTGACTGGACACTCCAGTACATTAACACTGCACTGAGAGAGAGGGGTTAATACAGACACACTGACTGGACACTCCAGTACATTAACACTGCACTGAGAGAGAGGGGTTAATACAGACAGACACACTGGACACTACAGTACATTAACACTGCACTGAGAGAGAGGGGTTAATACAGACACACTGACTGGATAC
Source organism: Lepisosteus oculatus (assembly GCF_040954835.1). NCBI lineage: Eukaryota > Metazoa > Chordata > Actinopteri > Semionotiformes > Lepisosteidae > Lepisosteus > Lepisosteus oculatus. The sequence goes on from NC_090699.1 coordinate 5,942,155, forward strand.
TCCAGTACATTAACACTGCACTGAGAGAGAGGGGTTAATACAGACACACTGACTGGACACTCCAGTACATTAACACTGCACTGAGAGAGAGGGGTTAATACAGACACACTGACTGGACACTCCAGTACATTAACACTGCACTGAGAGAGAGGGGTTAGTACAGACACACTGACTGGACACTCCAGTACATTAACACTGCACTGAGAGAGAGAGGGGTTAATACAGACACACTGACTGGACACTCCAGTACATTAACACTGCACTGAGAGAGAGGGGTTAATACAGACACGCTGTTTAAGACTGAGCGTGTCTTAAACAGGCCAGGCCTGCTGGTGGTGTAGCAGAGAGGCTGGAAACAGTCTCAGGAATATTCTCTGGGCTGGGAGCCCAGCAGGGTGATGGGCTGAGAAACTCCCGTTCATGGAAACAACACAGGCTGGCTCTGTTACCCCCTGTTGTGTTCTTACCCTGTTGTATGTTAGCCTGTGTTGTGTTAGGTTAGCCTGTGTTACATTACCCTGTGTTGTGTTATGTTAGCCTGTGTTATTACGCTGTTATGTTAGCCTGTGTTAAAACGTCCCCTCAGCTCCAGCGGGCCGCCGGTTGCGAGTTGCAGGGTGGTATTGAGGGCCCCGGTCCAGACATAGGTCCGGCTCCACTGCCTCAGCTGAAGGCCTTCCTGCCGGGCCGGGCCAGGACCGGACCGGACCGGACAGGATTGAAAGATGGGTGGGATGAGCCAGGTCTGGGCTCGCTGGGGGATTGATCAGGGAGGGAGATGGGGCTTCGCGATCACTGTCGTTACCTGGCTCTTGAAGCTGAGGTGAGCCTCGCGTTGACAGTACGGGGCCTCTTCTGGAAACACAATCTTCGGATCTCTCCCTCGCTCACACAGGAGCCGACGGTGGTGTGCCCAGTGTGCCGGGAACCTTTGACCTATGACCTGGAAGCTCTACAGACCTCGCCTGCCCCTCAGTTCCCCAAGGTGAGGCCGCACTCTCTTCCTGTTGCTCTTCAGTCCGTCAGCCAATCTCATTCTTACAGCTCCAGGACCAGGGCTGGAGATCTGGGGTGACCTATGAGACGAACTGGACTGGGGCTCCCCACAAACAGAATTAGAGACCCCTGATTTACAGTGTGTCTGTCTGACCTGTCCCCTTCTCTCTCTCTTCCATCCTGGTTGCTATGGGAAACCTTCTCCCCGGGGGCGGGGTTTAGGCAGCAGTGGGAGGAGCTGAAGAAGGTTCTGGAACGCCAGCGCGCGCAGGGCGGCGTCATCGACCCCGAGGCAGAGCGAAACAAGTTCCTGATTCACATCAATGAGGTGAGCCAGGCGAAGTCACACACTGTGTCTGCACGCGTACAGCGCTGGACTTGAGTGTGACCTTGTTAACTGAGGAGATAACGGGGCTACTGACCTTGTGCCTCGTCTTTTATTTCTTTCCCCCTTGAGGATTTTTAAATCTTACGGTTCTGTTTCTCTTGCTCCTCCGTCTGCAGGGTCCTGCGGAAGGCAGCTCGTCCCCAGATCCTTCTAGCCAATCAGCTTCCACCTCTGTCACGGCAGCAGCCAATCAGCCCTTCGTACTACCTGAGCAGACCCCGGAAAGGGCCGAACAGGCGAACCAATCGGAGCGCAGGGGCGGGAGGGGAACTCGCAAAGGGCCCATTAGGCCTGAGAGCAGAGACCTGCCCACATCGGAGAGCAGCGGCCAATCACAGGGCAGGAAGTGGAAGAGGTTCCAGCAGCCAGAGCGCGGGGGGCGGGAAGAACAGGCCAGCAGCCAATGGGAAGCCGGGGAGCCCGGCGGAGGCAGCCAATCGGAGAAGACATCAACAGAGGCCAGTCAGAGGCGGGGACAGGGAGCGGAGGACCACCCATGTGGAGAGGGAGTGATAGAGCCAACCAGCAGCTGGAGAACTGGGGATACATGGGCATCACCTGTATGTCAGACATTTTTGTTTCTCCTGTCTTCTGCGCAAACATGGTCTAATAAAAGTGATGGAAATGCACATCAAATGCAAGACGGTCCTTGTGTGAGCTCCTGCCTCTCTGCCCCGCTGAGCCCAGTGTGCTTTGCCGTTGGACACGCTGATATGTTCGTTCCGGGCTGTAAAGGGGCCCGTCTTGCGTAGACGGGTAGAAAGGGCTGATCGGTTCTGGGCTCGAGCGAAGGAGGCCAAAAGTCAAATAAAAAATAACAAATCACCCGACAGTCTGGCCCCCTGGCGTGTATTGTGCCTGGTTCCAGGTGTATCCGGGGACAGCCCTCCAGCCAGGAGGTAGAGGGGCGAGTCCTGTGGGACAGGAAGAGCCCTCCCAGCGGAGGACTGAGCTCCTGCCCTGCTGGTGCTGATCCGTCCTGGTTTGTCAAGCGCAGGTCTGGGATTAAAGTGGCCCCATACAAGCTGCACACATGTGCACACACACACGTGCACGCTTGCTCCCACACACACACACGTGCACGCTTGCTCCCACACACACACACGTCCACACACACACACGTGCATACTTGCTCCCACACACACACGCACGTGCACACACGCACACGTGTGCACACTGGTTCACACACACCTGCACGCTTGCTCCTACATGCATGCGCACACACACGTGCACGCTTGCTCCAACATGCACACGCGCACACACACAGGTGCACGCTTGCTCCCACATGCACGAGCACACGTGCACACGTGCACACGTGCACACTTGCTCACATACACACACGTGAAATGCACGCACATTCCAGGACGTTGGGCTCCATTCCTTCCAGTGTCCGATTCCCGAGGTGTGCAGATAGAAAATTGCAGGGTCCCCATGTTGGAGCCGTTGTTAAGCAGCGCTGTCCAGTCCTGATCCTGGGGGGCTGGCTGGCCGGCCGGCATGTCTTCAGTCCAGCTAGTCTTACAGGACACCCCAAATCAGAAGGTCTCCACCCCTCTAGCTACAGAGCCCTCTACCAGTTACTGTAGTGTCACTGGTGAACCAAAATCGGGGGTCTCCAAGCCTGGTCCCGCTGCGCCCCCCTCTAGTTATTCTAATAGGTCACCATCATATCCTCTGAATCAGAGGGGCTGAGGGCATCACACACTGATTATGGACCAGGGATGGACCCCACATGGCTTTTGCACTCATATATGTCCCCCTCTTTTTGGGGGTGCCCCAGCTGGTTTCTGCACCAGCTGCACTGACTCTGATGGAGCTCGGAGAGCCCCCCCGTTTACTTACAATGGAAGGTACCTGTGTTTCAGGCCTCACCTGGCCTCATCTTGGGCGGGACCCCCGTCCTACAGAGCTGGCAGCAGACCATCGCTAGCTTCGTCAGGTTTTGAGCTCTCGCGCACTTTTTGATCCTTGAGCTCCGCAGACGGCAGGGATGGCCAAGCGGGCGTACTGAACAAGCTTCCTGCTCCTCCTTCGGCGGCTCAGTTCGGAGTGAAATTCGGAGTGAAAGAACGGCCAATCAAGGATGAGCACTTTGAAAGGTTCCTGATTGGCTGATTCTCGGGGTCCCTCAGTGTGGGCGCAATCCGGGGTTTCCTCTGAGCAGAGCTCATGACTACTTAATTGAACTCAATAGCTTTTTCTTTTGTCATTTTCTCATGTATTTTATAATGAACCATTTAGGAAATCTGAAGAATCTTCAGGGGTGAACGTGACCCTGCAGTGGTATCGAGGTAGGAATACCATAGCCGTTGCTGTTACAATGACTGACCAGGGGGAGGTGGTGTTGTCAATGACAGGACCACCTCCTGCATCCTGATTGAAGAGCATGTCCTTGGGAGGATAAGAATACAGAGACTTGGAGCAGGTTGTAAAATTCTGTGCATCTTTATTATTTGTTCCTTCATTTATCTGACAAAAAAAGAGAATTACATGGAAATCAGTGCAAAGAATAACAGCAGGCATCGTGAAGTAGTGCTTAACACTCTGTGCTTATTGTAGAGGTTCTAAATTATATTATACAATAACGTTTGCCCTCATACAGTGTATTGTTTTGAGACCAAACACATCAACACTTTGCTTCTGCCCTGTGTAATAAAACAACATTCAGAGAGCAGCACTCCGACAGCACATCAACGATCCCAAACTCCACCATCTTGCCTCTAAACTGTGAGATGTGGGACAACACAGCCAAGGGTGTCAGTGCAGAGGCAATTATCTACACGCTTATCAGCACAGAGGCTCCCGAAGGCTACCTGAGCACTGGACCCAGGTATCTCATTAGGATTGGAGTGGGTGCTGTGTGTCACAATACTCAGTCAGTTGTTCTACAACTCTAAAACCAGTGAAACATCATCAACACTTAATCACTAATGAACAACTCGCTACAATTGCCTATGCAAATAAATAAATGGGAAAACAAGGCACAGGGTGGGAGATGGGGGTGTTCAGCCAAAGTGGACATTGTCCAAGCGAGACGCAGACAGAAGACAGGCAGTCCGTGACGCTCTTGGAGACGAGGCGGGCGAGAACATCATCTGGCCCTTCTTTCCTCCCGGTCCCTCTCATCCCCAGAGCTGGGCGGCGAGGAGGAGGAGAGCGAGGTGGAGCGTGGTGGTCAGGGACAGGGGGCCCAGCGAGAAGCCGGACGAAACCTCCACCGTTCGCCTGTTCAGGGGCTGGATGCTGCGGTAGATGTTGGTGATCGGACTGGCAGCCTTGGTTTCGCGGTAGAGGCTGGTGGAGAACAAGTCGATCTGCGTGGAGAGAGGGGTCAGCACATGTGAATTAGAGTGTGAATTATACTGTCGAGCCATTTCTCTGCTAAACCTAGACTACGAAATTAGTGATTTAATGGTAAGAAGTCACTTGTATAATGGATTACTGTTACTTTAACTTTTACCATTACGAACATATTGGGGGGTGATGCTTTTCAAAATGATGTATTACTTAACACAGCAGCTGTGCACACTACATACTGTAGATTATTGTTCAGTACTGTTCTAAACAACTTCCCTACAACTCTTTAACATTTTCAGAAGTAATTCTAAAGGTGAGGCACTTGCCACTGTAACGCATGACTTTTTCAAAGTCAAACTCCCTTTGACACGGTCTGTAAGAGTTCCCAAAGACAGGACAGATTGACCCTGTACAGCTGGACAGTACATCGCACCGGGGAAGAGATTCGTAAAAGCATTGTTGAAAATGTGAATTTTCCGATGTGACATTTGAATGTCATCGCAGACCTGACTTGAGAATTAACTCCCGAGAATGACCATCCCACTAAAGCCCCAAGGCCCCAGACAAGGGGTAGGGGGGTAATGAGTAAGTTTGGCCAGTATGTTAACGCTGCCGGAGGGAGGAGCAGATCTGTATCATCTTGTCTGGTTTAGTCTTGTCCCAGGTTTATCGAGCACAGCTGTGTTCCTGCCCCTGACTCGGGTTCGATCATGGGCGCTCGGGGGCTCAGAGAGTACCCAGCCCCACCTCCTCAACAGTGGCTAAGACCTCCTGCCAGGGCCCAATTCTACCCTGCCTGCTTTTCAAGGAGTGAGGAGTAGGGGTAGGTCAGGGCATCCCGTGTCTACGGTATCTCGCTCGGCGCGCCGAGCCCGGTTCCGTGTGCGCGGATATCGCTGGTGCCCACTGGTCACTCACCAGGTCTCCGCTGAGCCTCAGGGGCTGCTGGAACACCGTCCACACCACAGCCTCTGAGCAGTTGGGGGTGGTCAGGGATCCCTTGTAGCGGTAATACTTGGAGCGATCCACTCCTGAGAGCAGGTCGTTCAAGGAGAGCCGGAGAGAGAGATCCAGGCTCTGATCTGGAAGAGAGAGAGACAGATTCACGCTCTGATCTGGAAGAGAGAGAACTCGTGTCTGAGAGAGACTAAGAGAGATCCACACTCTGATCTGAGAGAGAAGAAGTGATCCAAACTGACTTGTGAGAGCACGAGAGAGATCAAAACTTGTGTCTGAGAGAGACCAAGAGAGATCTATGCTCTGATCTGACAGAGAGAGGACAGGGGAGGGTGGGTTTGATCTGCATGCACAATACGGGTGGACGTGACAGGACATGGTCACTGCGCCCTCATCCTCACCTTTCTCACTGATGTTCCTCAGGTGTGACGTCAGCACCCTCCAGCTCTCAGGCGTCTGGGTACCGTTTGTTGCCTAGCAACGCAAAAAACACAGATCAGTGCTGCACAAACGCCAAACTGACCATCTGCCTCTTGAAGTGTCTAATGGCTGACCGTCTCTGTCCCTGTCCAACCATGATGGTCTTTCCCTGTGGGAACTGGCCCGGTGTTTTTCTGATTTCCGGCTGTCCTCTCACCTCGATGAGGAATCCCAGGACCGCTATCCCCTCCGGGTCATTCTGAGCCTGCTGGAGGTCGTACCCCTTCTTCAGGTGGACAACGTGGAGCTGGAAGAGAGGGACAGAGGGGGGTCAGGTTCTTCCACACCTCTAAGGAACGGAGCCGTCCCGCAGTCCGCTGTGCGTCCGAGATCCCCCGTTTACAACTCGCACCCAGGACCCCCGTCTCTGGCCCGTCCACTCCGCCCCGGTCACACGCTGTGCTCTGGCCGGTTCTGGAGGTGCTCAGTGGGTGACCCGTGGGCTGGCCACAATGGCGCGGGTGTTGGTTGGAGAGGAATTGTGCAGTGGAGCGGGCTGGAAGGGCCAGGGACCGGATAGCAATGGGGTGGCCAGTCTTCAGCCTCTGGGCTGGGGTACCCTCCCTTACACCCCCTTTTCCCTCTCTCTCACCTCCATGGGGTACCTCCTGCCGTCGACGGTGTGCTCGGACCCCAGGCCGGAGCTGGTGTTGCCCCAGTGCAGGTGGAACTGCTGGGCCACGTAGGTGTCGGAGAGACCCCCCCCTCGGATCTCCACTCCTTCCATGAGCTTGAGCGTCACTGAGAACGAGCAACAAGAGAGAGACACTGCTGAGGGAGCTCACTGTGGGGAAACAGCCAGTCTACACCAGTTTGTGTTCTGGTGCTTTCAGACGGACACTGGAATAGTGCACTGCAGGGAGCAGAAGAATATCTGTGGTTCCACTCCGAGATATAACTCCCATACTTATCAGCCCATACCCCTCCTCTCTGTGTCCGCCTCTGGTGTCACTCAAACCCTCTGCCTCCTCCTAGACTGTTTGTCCATTACTGATGACCTCACTGTGCTCCTCTGCCACTCCATCTCAGAGTCTGAGGTTGATCATGTCGCTGGACCTCTCTCTGGATATCTCTCTGTCTGATGTTGATGATGCCACCGGACCTCTCTCTGGATATCTGTCTGTCTGATGTTGATGATGCCAGCAGACCTCTCTCTGGATATCTGTCTGTCTGATGCTGATGATGTCACCGGCCCTCTCTCTAGCTGTCTAGTTTTGATGATGTCACTTTCCTTTCCCTGGCAATCTGCCTTCCTCCATGTACCTCAGTGTCAGGTGTTGATGATGTCGCTGGACATCTCCTTGCCCTCCATTTACCTGTGTGTCCGATGTTGGCGATTGTCCTGAACTTGGTGCGGTTGTTGTACCCAGTGAAAGAGAACTTTGTTAGGCTTGTGTTCTTCATCACGTTGGCTGTTACAATGTCGATGGGAGACTGGCGCTGCCCATCGCAGTTGCCAATGGGTTTTGCTGCCCAGACCACATCATCTAACACAGAGGAGAGAGAGGGGTTAATACAGACAGGCATGTGTCAGGACAGACAGAGAGAGGGGTTAATACAGAGAGACCTGTGTCAGGACAGATAGAGAGAGGGGTTAATACAGACTGACCTGTGTCAGGACAGAGAGAGAGAGAGGGGTTAATACAGACAGATCTGTGTCAGGACAGACAGAGAGAGGGGTTAATACAGAGAGACCTCTGTCAAAACAGAGAGAGAGGAGTTAATTGGACTGAGGACAAAGAGAGAAGGGTTCATTCTGACTCAGGACAGAGAGAAAGGGGTTAATTCTGACTCAGGACAGAGAGAGAAAGGCTGAGTCTACAGAGTGAGACGAGTAGCTGGACTTACTGCAGGTCTCGTCATGGTAGCACCACTCTGGTGGGAGAGAGACAGAGGGAGAGAGTTAGTCCAGCTGTCAACACACCCTCAACCCCCTGAGTCCTCCTGCTCCTCACTCTGCTCTCCCTGATCAGGCTGTGTTTATTCTCGACTCTGGTCTGCTCAGCTCTGCCTGCAGCTCCAGTCATGGCCAAGACCACACTGGACTGTAGTGACCTGGTGTGGGGGTCTCCAGTGAGAGTCTCTTACCTTCAGAGGCTCTGGCCAGCATAGGCAGGCTCACAATGACCAACACAGCAAAGAGGGAGTCCATCTGGAGAACAGAGAGAGGGGTTAATACAGGACACTACACTGACTGGACACTCCAGTACATTAACACTGCACTGAGAGAGAGGGGTTCATACAGACACACTGACTGGACACTCCAGTACATTAACACTGCACTGAGAGAGAGGGGTTAATACAGACACACTGACTGGACACTCCAGTACATTAACACTGCACTGAGAGAGAGGGGTTAATACAGACACACTGACTGGACACTCCAGTACATTAACAATGCACTGAGAGAGAGGGGTTAATACAGACAGGTGGGTGGGTATCGTCGCGGTTCTTTAATGCGCAGTTTAGGGGCTACTCGCCGGCGGCCCTTTCAGCTGGGCGTCTCCGTCTGAAACGGCGCTGTAACCGGCGGAGAGCCGGGGGACGAGCCCTGGTCGACAGGAGTGTTTCTCAGACTCGCCACAGCGGCGGGCGAGCAGCGCGGGATCGCTCCAGCCCGCTCTGCGTGACAGGACGGGCCGGAGCGGCCACCCCAGGGGACAGAAACAGCCCCCAGCGTGCGGGACTGCTGGGGGGGGGGAGGATCACAGGCTGTCTGTCACCCGCCTGCCTGCGCCCCCGGACCGAGACGCGAGCTGGCGGGCTCATGGCTGACCCCTCGCACCCGAGCCATCGTGCTTGTCAACGTCTCCCATCATCAGGCCGATGAGCACCAGGGCCACAAGACACAAAAACACCTTTGTCCCTCAGGCAGTGACTCCGATTAATCGCTCCTATCAGTCACTGACCATGACTTAAACTGTGTTGGAATATCGATTAGTTTACCACTACGACACGACGTGCATCAATCATACTATTGTCTGCACGTGGATATGTAATACGGACAGTTTACTTATCGCTTACAAATATGGATCCATGTATGGGGTTCTCACACGTCGGTAGAGTTCTGACACACTCATGTCCGGCCCACCGAGTCGAGTTCCTGAGTGAAAACTTTCTCGGGCAATAAAAAAGCGATCTGTCCGTTCAGGCCCGTCGCCGGCTTGAGAAACGCTCTATAGCGTTTAGCCTAAGGAGGGGTAACTATTCTGGAGGCGGCGGTGGTGAGCACTGAGGAAGGTGGGCATTTACTGAAGTGTCCCGCGTTTCATCGGCGAAATGCGCGCAACCGAATTCTAACGCACGGCGCTAATTCACCGGCGCTTCCCACTCGCAAAACCGACGAAAGTTGCGGTCTCTGCAGAAAGCGCTCTTTCTTCCACGATGAGTTCGCTGCCGACCGACCTAACTTCGTTTTTTTTTTTCAAAAGTGTTTTATTTTAGCACGGGAACCGAAAATAATTCTAAAAAAAAAAAAGAAACCGCTCTTTAATTCCGCTTCACCGTCAGTCGGTTCCCGCGTCCGGCCCCAAAACACGCCCGCCACGCACAATTCTGCGTGGGGTGCTATTTCTGTCAGACCGGCGCCAGAGGCCCTGGGGGGGTCCCCCGGCGGGTTGAAGGAGGGGAGTCACCCCGGTGCACACCCGAACTCGCTCTTACCTCGTGTCTCTTGCCCCGGTGGCTCTGCGTGCGTGGGTAGGTGGGTGTCTCGCGTGTCTCTCCGCACTGGCTGTCACGGGCTCTGTCCCGATGCGTGAGTTGGTTTCCACTGCTGCACAGGTGCGTATATATAGACACCTGGACCACGAGACACCCGCACCCCCCACCTCCTCCTGCACAGTCACGCGGTCACGGGCGCGCGGGATAACATCGCCTCCTCCTCTTCCTCCTCCTTTTGGGACAAGGGGAGAAGGACAGCTCTGGGGCCGCGGACTGCTTCTGTCACTCAGGCTCCCAGATCGCAGTATCTGGATCTGTCTCATTCCGGTCCACTGCTCCTGGAATGCTGTGAATCCACGTGCGAGATCGTCGCCCGCGTCTCTCTGACAGCCACGCGGCTCTGCTTCCACTTCCCTGATCCTCACGGCCAGCCAGCAACTTCCTGCTCCAAGGGAGTCCTGAAACACGGGTCTCCTGTCCCCTGTCGGTCTCTCCTCTCGGGACTCTCCCCCCTCTTCCATCCCTGGGGCAATACTGTCTGATCTCCTCCATTCTTCTCTCTGTCCGGAGCTAGCTGTTCAGACACACTGGACACTCCAGTACATTCACACTGCACTGAGAGAGAGAGGGGTTAATACAGGCACACTGACTGGACACTCCAGTACATTAACACTGCACTGAGAGAGAGAGAGGGGTTAATACAGACACACTGACTGGACACTCCAGTACATTAACACTGCACTGAGAGAATGGGGGTTAATACAGACACACTGACTGGACACTCCAGTACATTAACACTGCACTGAGAGAGAGGGGTTAATACAGACACACTGGACACTCCAGTACATTAACACTGCACTGAGAGAGAGAGGGGTTAATACAGACACACTGACTGGACACTCCAGTACATTAACACTGCACTGAGAGAGAGGGGTTAATACAGACACACTGGACACTCCAGTACATTAACACTGCACTGGGAGAGAGGGGTTAATACAGACACACTGACTGTACACTACAGTACATTAACACTGTATCTAGGGGTTGCAGGCAGAGTCAAGATTTCGGCCAATTAAAAATAAGAGGAAGGGGAAGGTTTGTGCTAATTGCTCTTAGAAGCATCTGAACTTGTTCTCCAGGATCGTCTTTCCCTGAGTGATGTCTGGGTCTCAGGAGGCTGTGTCACGCTGTGAGGATGCAGATTCCCGAGTGATGTAGTTACAGCCCTCAGCCAGCAGGGGGAGGCGATGTCCTTCCACAGCGCAGTCTGCCGCAGTAACGCTGGGGCAGTGAGCCAGTTTGTAATTACAGCCTCTGCTGGTCTGTAGTCATGAGCCCCCAGGGTCTGTAGTTCTCTCCGACATGTGATGCAAGGTTTTCACGGGAAAAATGCTCAGCACAGTGAAATTCCAAGATGTCTGGACGGTCATCACTCCCTTTCGCTAGAGAAATCCCAGAATGTCAACGTCCTGTAGCACAGTGCCTGCTGGTGATGTCACTCGCTTCCTCAGCTACTGATGTACTTGCATGTTCTGCTTCATGACCAAAAATCAGATTTGTTCTCATCTTATTTTTTTAATTTAGTCTCAGAAAGTCATCAAAAGAGGTTCTGCCTACTTCCTGCCCTGTGATTGGCTGCTGCTCTTCAATGTGGGCAGTATGTCTGCAGCAGGGCTGTCCAGTCCTGTTCCCGGAGGGGTCAGTCAGTGTGTCTGCAGCAGGGCTGTCCAGTCCTGGTCCCGGAGGGGTCAGTCAGTGTGTCTGCAGCAGGGCTGTCCAGTCCTGGTCCCGGAGGGGTCAGTCAGAGTGTCTGCAGCAGGGCTGTCCAGTCCTGGTCCCGGAGGGGTCAGTCAGTGTGTCTGCAGCAGGGCTGTCCAGTCCTGGTCCTGGAGGGGTCAGTCAGAGTGTCTGCAGCAGGGCTGTCCAGTCCTGGTCCTGGAGGGGTCAGTCGGCGTGTCTGCAGCAGGGCTGTCCAGTCCTGGTCCTGGAGGGGTCAGTCAGTGTGTCTGCAGCAGGGCTGTCCAGTCCTGGTCCTGGAGGGGTCAGTGTGTCTCTGCAGCAGGGATGTCCAGTCCTGGTCCTGGAGGGGTCAGTGTGTGTCTGCAGCAGGGTTGTCCAGTCCTGGTCCCGGAGTGGTCAGTCGGCGTGTCTGCAGCAGGGCTGTCCAGTCCTGTTCCTGGAGGGGTCAGTCAGCGTGTCTGCAGCAGGGCTGTCCAGTCCTGTTCCTGGAGGGGTCAGTCAGCGTGTCTGCAGCAGGGCTGTCCATTCCTGGTCCTGGAGGGGTCAGTCAGTGTCTCTGCAGCAGGGCTGTCCAGTCCTGGTCCTGGAGGTGTCAGTCAGTGTGTCTGCAGCAGGGCTGTCCAGTCCTGGTCCTGGAGGGGTCAGTCAGTGTGTCTGCAGCAGGGCTGTCCAGTCCTGATCTTACTTTGAATTGTTAGCAGTTTTAACTTTATTTCCTACTTTTTGCATACTGCAACTTATCACTCTGAACACCAAGAGTGTCCGTCTCTGGTCCTGGGGAGCCTCAGTGCAGTTATTTTAATACGTCACCCCAAATCAGAGAGTCTCTCCTGACTGAACCATTCTGGGACAGTTCACGTGACCCCAGTGTCCTTAATTGAGCTTCCAGCTTTCCGCTCATCGGCTCAGCTGCTCCAGAGCTGGAGAAGAAGAATAGCAGGCAATCAGGCGCGAGAGCTGTGAGCGATTCCTGATTCCTGGTCCCTGGGAGGGATATAGGGTTTCATCTCAGCGATGTTCTCTGCTTCTTAATTGACCTGAATTGCTTGTTCTCTCGTCAGTTTCTCTAAGTTATTTAAACAATTGACTTGCCAAGGGGGAGGGTAGGCGGCGTGGCGGTGCAGTGGTTGGCATTGCACTCGCAGAGCTGGGGCCCTGGGTTTCATTCCTGGGTTTCGTGGAGTGCTGTCTCTGTGGAGTTTGCATGTTCTCTGGCTTCTTCCCACGGTCCAGAGACAAGCTGGTGGGGTAATCGGCTTCAGTGGAAATTGTCCATTATGGAAAAAGGGGATGTGAGTGTGTGTGTTTGTGTCTGTCTCTCTCGCTCTGGCCCGCAATGGACTGGCGTCCCATCCAGGGTGTACCCTGCCTTGTGCCTGTTGCTTGCTGGGATAGGCTCCGGCGCCCCCACGACCCCGAATCGGAAGAAGGGGCTAGAAAATGGATGGATGGGGTTGTTAAAGAGATCTGCAGAACCCCTCCCTGCTCACAGGGTCAGAATGCCTCAGCTATTGCTGTTACAATGACGGACCAGGGGGTGGCAGTGTTCTCAGTGAGAGTAACCAGTTCCTGGAGCCTGAATGAAACGCACATTCTTCAGAGGGTGAAAAAACAGAGGCAAATCTGTAGGGGTTATAAAAACTTGTATGTCTTTATTATTTGCTCCTCTGTAATTTAGCTGACAAAAAGGTGAAAGACATGGAAATCGGTGTAGAGAATGACAGTGGTTTGGAGCAGTGATTAGGACTCTGGTCTGATTGAATTGAGAGTTTCTTAATAATATTAAATAATAAATTGAAATCCTTCATACATTTTTTTGAGACCAAAGACGTCAATGTGTTGCTGCTACACTCAGTAACGAGACACTACATTCTGACATGAGTGCTGGTATCAGTGATACCGAAATCCACCGTCTTGTTTCTAAACTGTGAGATTCAGTTTATCGTCACTACAGATCAGTGCACAGGCCATAACAGTAGCTTTTCTTAAGGCTTGTCAGGTTAAAGGTGCCTGAAGGACACCTTTGCACTGGACTGTGAATTCCCCGGGATGATCTGTGTGCATTATGATGCTTGATGAGGAGTTCACAACATGAAACCGATAAAAAGAAACAATCATCAATAAGTAATCGCTAATCAATAAGTGTTCAAGTCAATACAATAGCCGTAGCAAATAAATAAACGTGAAAACAAGACACAGAGGGGAGGAGTTCGTGTTCAGCCAAAGCAAACGTCCACCCACTGAGCTGCTGACCGAAGTCGTGCGTTCGCGAGCTGGGCGAGGCTGGGCGAGACCATCGCCATGGCCCCCCGACAGCCGGCCTCTCTCTCCGTCTGGCTCCTCTGTCCTTCCGGTCCCTCTCATCCCTAGAGCTGGGCGGCAGGGAGGAGGAGGAGGAGAGCGAGGGGGAGGGTGGTGGTCAGGGACAGGGGGCCCAGCGAGACGCCAGACGAAGTCTCCACCATTCGCCTGTTCAGGGGCTGGACGCTGCGGTAGATGTTGGTGATCAGTCTGGCGGCCTTGGTTTCGCGGTAGAGGCTGGTGGAGAACAAGTCGATCTGCGCAGAGAGAGGGGTCAATACATATAGAGTGTGAATTATACTGTCGACCCATTTCTCTGCTAAACCTAGACTGTACGAAATTAGTAAATGGTAAAAAGTCACTTGTATAATGGATTACTATTACTTTAACTTTTACCATTACCATCATATTGGGGGTGATGCTTTTAGAAATTATGTATTAACACAGCAGCTGTGCACACTACATACTATAGATTGTTGTTCAGTACTGTTCTAAACAAATTCCCTACGACTCTTTAACATAACGGCCTTGGTTAAACAGCGGCCTTGGTATCGCGGTAGAGGCTGGACAAGTCGATCTGCGCAGAGAGGGGTCAATACATATAGAGTGTGAGTTATACTGTCGACCCATTTCTCTGCTAAACCCAGACTGCAGCAGAGCTGGGAGCAGTGCATTCTAACAGCTGTGACTCTACATTTAGAAGGCACTTGTGTATGGTTTAGTTTTTAATTACTAACATAGTGGGAATGTTTCAATTTCAAAGCATCGTTAGAACTTTGGCCGATAGCTACCATACCAACGAAATCCCTCAAATTTGAATTTTAGGGGGGGAAGGGGATAATGGGTCAGACTGACCCCTCCTGTAGATGAACTGTGAGACTGGGCTAGGGAGGTCCGTATCATCTCGTGTGGTAGTCTGGTTTTGTCGTAATGAGCATGTCGCTCTGCTTCTGTTCGATCTTGTGGGCTCGGCGCATAGTTGGTGCCACTTCCTCGACAGCGGAGAAGCCCGATGCACCAGAAGCCCAAATCCTCTGCAGGGTGGATATCTACTCTGTCTCCATTTCAAGGGGTGACGTCACTCCTGTAACTCGCTCGGCGCGCCGAGCCCGGTTCCGTGTGCGCGGATATCGCTGGTGCCCACTGGTCACTCACCAGGTCTCCGCTGAGCCTCAGGGGCTGCTGGAACACCGTCCACACCACAGCCTCTGAGCAGTTGGGGGTGGTCAGGGATCCCTTGTAGCGGTAATACTTGGAGCGATCCACTCCTGAGAGCAGGTCGTTCAAGGAGAGCCGGAGAGAGAGATCCAGGCTCTGATCTGGAAGACAGAGAGACAGATTCACACTGATCTGGAAGAGAGAGAAAGACAGATCCATATTCTGATCTGGAAGAGAGAAAGAGACAGATTCACGCTCTGATCTGGAAGAGAAGGAGAGACAGATTCACACTGATCTGGGAGAGAGAGACAGATTCACGGTCTGATCGTGAAGAGAGAGAGACAGATTCACATTCTGATCTGGAAGGGAGAGGGAGACAGATTCACGCTCTGATCTGGAAGAGAAAGAGAGGACAGATTCACATTCTGATCTGGAAGAGAGACAAAGAGACAAAGAGGTCCAAAGAGATCAAAGCTCTGAACCAAGAGACAAGAAGAGATCCAAACAGATTTCAGAGAGCACAAGAGAGAACAAAAATCGTGTCTGAGAGAGACTAAGAGAGATCCACGCTCTGATCTGAGAGAGAAGAAGTGATCCAAACTGACTTGTGAGAGCACGAGAGATCAAAACTTGTGTCTGAGAGAGACCAAGAGAGATCTATGCTCTGATCTGACAGAGAGAGGACAGGGGAGGGTGGGTTTGATCTGCATACACAATACGGGTGGACATGACAAGACATGGTCACTGCCCCCTCATCCTCACCTTTCTCACTGATGTTCCTCAGGTGTGACGTCAGCACCCTCCAGCTCTCAGGCGTCTGGGTACCGTTTGTTGCCTAGCAACGCAAAAAACACAGATCAGTGCTGCACAAACGCCAAACTGACCATCTGCCTCTTGAAGTGTCTAATGGCTGACCGTCTCTGTCCCTGTCCAACCATGATGGTCTTTCCCTGTGGGAACTGGCCGGGTGTTTTTCTGATTTCCGGCTGTCCTCTCACCTCGATGAGGAATCCCAGGACCGCTATCCCCTCCGGGTCATTCTGAGCCTGCTGGAGGTCGTACCCCTTCTTCAGGTGGACAACGTGGAGCTGGAAGAGAGGGACAGAGGGGGGTCAGGTTCTTCCACACCTCTAAGGAACGGAGCCGTCCCGCAGTCCGCTGTGCGTCCCAGATCCCCCGTTTACAACTCGCACCCAGGACCCCCGTCTCTGGCCCGTCCAGTCCACCCCGGTCACACGCTGTGCTCCGGCCGGTTCTGGAGGTGCTCAGTGGGTGACCCGTGGAATGGCCACAATGGCGCGGGTGTTGGTTGGAGAGGAATCGTGCAGTGGAGCGGGCTGGAAGGGCCAGGGACCGGAAGACTGGGTGGCCAGTCTTCAGCCTCTGGGCTGGGGTACCCTCCCTTACACCCCCTTTTCCCTCTCTCTCACCTCCATGGGGTACCTCCTGCCGTCGACGGTATGCTCGGACCCCAGGCCGGAGCTGGTGTTGCCCCAGTGCAGGTGGAACTGCTGGGCCACGTAGGTGTCGGAGAGACCCCCCCCTCGGATCTCCACTCCTTCCATGAGCTTGAGCGTCACTGAGGACGAGCAACAAGAGAAAGAGGGGGGTTAATACAGGCACTGCTCCTCTCCCTCTCCCACTCATCTGTGTTCCTCAGTCTCTGGTCTTGATGATATCACCATACCTTGCTCTGTGTACCTCGCCGTCTGGTCTTGATGATGTCACTTTAGCTCCTTCTGTGTACCTCAGTGTCTGGTCTTGATGATGTCACCATACCTTGCTCTGTGTACCTCAGCCTTTGGTCTTGATGATGTCTCCGTACCTTCTGCTGTGTACCTCAGTGTCTGGTCTTGATGATGTCACTGTAGCTATCTCTGTGTTCCTCAGTGTCTAATGTTGATGATGTCATTGAATCTCTCCTTGTCCTCTTATCACACCCCTATGCCCTCCACCCTTGCCCTCCATTTACCTGTGTGTCCGATGTTGGCGATTGTCCTGAACTTGGTGCGGTTGTTGTACCCAGTGAAAGAGAACTTTGTTAGGCTTGTGTTCTTCATCACGTTGGCTGTTACAATGTCGATGGGAGACTGGCGCTGCCCATCGCAGTTGCCAATGGGTTTTGCTGCCCAGACCACATCATCTAACATAGAGGAGAGAGAGGGGTTAATACAGACAGGCATGTGTCAGGACAGACAGAGAGAGGGGTTAATACAGAGAGACCTGTGTCAGGACAGACAGAGAGAGGGGTTAATACAGACAGATCTGTGTCAGGACAGACAGAGAGAGGGGTTAATACAGACAGATCTGTGTCAGGACAGAGAGAGAGAGGGGTTAATACAGACAGGCATGTGTCAGGACAGAGAGAGAGAGGGGTTAATACAAACAGATCTGTGTCAGGACAGACAGAGAGTGGGGTTAATACAGAGAGACCTCTGTCAAAACAGAGAGAGAGGGGTTAATTGGACTGAGGACAAAGAGAGAAGGGTTAATTCCGACTCAGGACAGAGAGAAAGGGGTTAATTCTGTCTCAGGACAGAGAAAGGCTGAGTCTACAGAGTGAGACGAGTAGTTGGACTTACTGCAGGTCTCATCATGGTAGCACCACTCTGGAGGGAGAGAGACAGAGAGAGAGAGTTAGTCCAGCTGTCAACACACCCTCAACCCCCTGAGTCCTCCTGCTCCTCACTCTGCTCTCCCTGATCAGGCTGTTTATTCTCGACTCTGGTCTGCTCAGCTCTGCCTGCAGCTCCAGTCATGGCCAAGACCACACTGGACTGTAGTGACCTGGTGTGGGGGTCTCCAGTGAGAGTCTCTTACCTTCAGAGGCTCTGGCCAGCATAGGCAGGCTCACAATGACCAACACAGCAAAGAGGGAGTCCATCTGGAGAACAGAGAGAGGGGTTAATACAGGACACTACACTGACTGGACACTCCAGTACATTAACACTGCACTGAGAGAGAGAGGGGTTAATACAGACACACTGACTGGACACTCCAGTACATTAACACTGCACTGAGAGAGAGGGGTTAATACAGACACACTGACTGGACACTCCAGTACATTAACACTGCACTGAGAGAGAGGGGTTAATACAGACACACTGACTGGACACTCCAGTACATTAACACTGCACTGAGAGAGAGAGGGGTTAATACAGACACACTGACTGGACACTCCAGTACATTAACACTGCACTGAGAGAGAGAGGGGTTAATACAGACACACTGACTGGATACTCCAGTACATTAACACTGCACTGAGAGAGAGAGGGGTTCATACAGACACACTGACTGGACACTCCAGTACATTAACACTGCACTGAGAGAGAGAGGGGTTAATACAGACACACTGACTGGACACTCCAGTACAGTATAAGAGCTTCAGGAGAGGAGGAGAGAGAATGAGAGTAGGGAGAGGGCACAAGTCTTTCTGTTGACTGTTTTGGTTTTCAGGCCAGTCTGTAAGAGCAGGTTGTTGCAACACTGAGTGATGCAGGTTCGACTTGGTGCTGCTCCATGAACTCTGCTGAATCAGTCCCAGTGGGACAGCCAGCTCTGTCCAGTGTCCAGTGTCTGGGGTCAATTGTCCAGTTGGCAGTTACTGGCAGGACTGAGATTGTTTAGGGTCTCACACAGACAATAGGCCCAGTGACAGGTTACAGTGTAGCAATTCATGAGCGAGGTCTTTGCACTGTTCATGACATCTTTGAATAATAATATCCATCATCATCATCATCATCATCCCTAACACTGACATAGCGCTCTTCTGGACTCTCCACTCAGACTCTTCACAGGGCAGGGGGATCCCCTCCACCCCCACCAGTGTGTCCCCCCACCTGGATGAAGCTCCAGTCTGCTCTCAGTGGGGAGGAGAGCAGAGTGATGAAGCCAGTTCAGAGAGGGGGGTTATTAGGAGGCCATGATGGGTAAAGACCAGGGGGAAATTTGGCCAGAACACCGGGGTAACACCCTTTCTCTTTTCGAGAGACGCCCTGGGATTTTTAATGCCCACAGAGAGTCAGGACCTCGGTTTTACGTCTCATCCGAAGGACGGTGCCTTTTCTACAGTCGAGTGTCCCCATCAGAGACTATGAGACTAGAGACTATGGATGCCCGTTTCCGCCAGGGAGTATAAAAAACTCGCTATGGTCTTGCCAGCTGAGCTAAAGAACACTTTCTTTAGCCCCGGCGGCCAGCATCCCTGTTATGCGCAGGGGAGGGCGGTGCCGTCACCGCACTGCAACCAGATCGTACAACCTGTATGTCGGCCGTTCCGTTACACTATATTCATGAATCGTACAGGATCACAGGATCTATAAGCCTGAAGACTTGTCTTGTACAGTGCCCCGATAAAAATCAAACTAATTACACTAATTTTTATAGAATCCCATTTCCGCCAGTGAGGCTTCCATAGTACCCAGATGGAATAGTGCACGGTGGGCTTTTAAAAAAAGTTTTTATTTAAAAACCAGAAATACAAGAACGGAGACAGAATATGAAATAAGATACAGAAATAGATACTTCACATCCAGAGGAATTCACAATTATAAAATCTGTAACTTATATTTTTTACATATTTCCATTGTATGTCCTTTTTTTACTTAAAAAAAAGAGGGTCTTCTTTAGCTCAGCTGGCAAGACCCGGGTTCGAGCCCATGCAATGAGGCACGAACTAGGGTGGGAGCGGCGAGGGCACAATCCCTAGAACCCGAATCCGTTACAATAACAAAAGGACAGACGGTGAAAAATGGGCTATTTCGAAGTCGCAAAGGTGAAATAAAAAGTCGCAATTGCGACATATAAAGTCGTAATTCAGAATTTTTAAGTCCTAATTCTGAGTTTTTAAGTCGGAATTCTGAGGTACTAAGTCGCAATTCTGAGATACCATAGCGCGTTTGTTTTTCCTCCCTGGCGGAAACGGGCTTCCAGAAGTGACTCGCAGACGGTTCTGGAAAGCCGTGGAAACCTCAGGAGACGTATCTGGACTTTCAGAGGCACTGTCTGGGGCCTTTTATAGAAGGCCAAATGGTTTTGTCGTTTATTGATGTGGGTTTTAGGAAAGAGCTGTAAGTAATTGTGATTAATCATGATTAATGATGATTAATCCGTCCTGATACTTTCACTGAATGGCTTCGTTCTCGCCAAAATCGTTGCTCCTCGTCACAACGTCCCTGAAGGATAAACTGCGATCGCAGTGATGAATTCCCCCCGAGAGTATTATTCTTTTAAAAAATATATATTTTTCTGTAGTCACGCGATTCTTCTGTAGGATTGGCTGAGGCGACTTAAGTTTTCATGCCGAGTCCACCCGAATTTTCTCTTTCTGCTCCACAGCGGCCCCTCTCCTCGTCTGAAATACCCCCCCGTTACAGAATCGTGCGTGATTTTCCTCCGCAACAACTCATTGCCCACTTCAACCCTCAGAGCGTCGCGCAGGGCTGGAAGAAAACACCGTTTAAAAAGCCTCAAATTGTGTCGGGTCAGGATTTCGAAGACATCATCGCGCACCGGGCAAGAGACCCTGATTGATTTTGAATGTGTTTTTTGCCTGTTTAATCCCATGTAGGAGGAGAGCATTGAAGCCGAAGACGGTGCGCCGTCAGAGACGCCCCGCGGGCGTTGAGGAGACGCGCCCGCCGTGTTTGTGAGGAAAACAGCGGAAGAAACGGTCGGCTTCGCTTCAGAGTTAAAAATTAAAAGCCCGCATCAGGGCCCCGTGAGCCGCGGATTCCCCGCGATAAGACACGCGCGCGGGGAGAGGGGGGTCCCACTCCACGCGGCCCGGATCCAGAACGTGCGGACTCCACACACAAGGACCGGAGCAGAAGGCGCCCTGGGCCCCTGATCGAGGCCAGGGCCCTGAATCCAGGACAGGACCCCGTTGTGTGTCTCTGTCAGAGCTGTCTGTCGGAGATGTGGTTTTTCAGCCCCCCCACACGCCCGCGGGTGACCCGACAGCTCGGCTTGTTGGCTGGGCGACCTTTCTCGTTGTTGTCTAAAAAAGGAATATTTCCGAACAGCCCGGACCCGTGTTAGACAGCGTCTCTGGGGAGGTGAAGTCTCTCTCCGGCGGCGGGGTGGGGTCGGGTGGGGGAGAGAGGGAACAGGTGTACACCGAGTCTCGCCGGCGCTGCACGACATGAAACGACGTTTCAAATTCCTTCCGAAACGACCGCACTTGTCGGTCCAGACGAGATGGGGATTCTTTTTAACGCAATGGTTTCCCCACCGGCGAGACAAATCGTTTGATTTGATCACGAAGCACACACGCACAAAAAGAAATTGCGCCTACCCAGCTTTCAGATAAATGATCGCCCTGCGCCGCGATACCCACACGCGCATGATCTGCGTGGGTGTGGGGGGCTGTTTCCGAGAGCCGTCAGACGGGGGAGGGGGTCCCCGGCGAGGTCAGAGAAGAGAGTCTGAGAGGGGGTCTGCCCCTTGCTATGCCCGTGTCGCCCGTTTTTTTTTTCACCTCACCTTCGGTCTCGGGTGGCTCTGCGTGCGTGGGTCTGTCCGCGTGTCTCTCCGCAGTCGCTGTCTCTCGCGTGGGGCGCGTTGGTCGCCCGCCGAGCACAGGTGTGTGCATATATAGGCACCTGGACCCAGGTCCACCCTCGCTCCACCCTCATCTGACCCGAGTCTGCACGGACTCACGCGGACGACTTGACCTCCTCGTTTCTCCTCTTCCTCCTCCTATTTCAGACCTGCAGTGAAATCACACTGCCCCCCCCCCGCCTCCTATCCCTCTCTCTCTTTTGACTTTGCAGTGCTCCGGTAAAAATAATAATGATCATAATAATCCAGTGTGTGATCTCCTGTCCCAGCCTGAGGAACAGACAGTGAGCCTGTCTCTCAATAATAATAATACAGTGTGTGATCTCCTGTCCCAGCCTGAGGAACAGATAGTGAGCCTGTCTCTCAATAATAATAATACAGTGTGTGATCTCCTGTCCCAGCCTGAGGAACAGACAGTGAGCCTGTCTCTCAATAATAATAATACAGTGTGTGATCTCCTGTCCCAGCCTGAGGAACAGACAGTGAGCCTGTCTCTCAATAATAATAATCCAGTGTGTGATCTCCTGTCCCAGCCTGAGGAACAGACAGTGAGCCTGTCTCTCAATAATAATAATACAGTGTGTGATCTCCTGTCACAGCCTGAGGAACAGACAGAGAGCCTGTCTCTCAATAATAATAATACAGTGTGTGATCTCCTGTCCCAGCCTGAGGAACAGACAGTGAGCCTGTCTCTCAATAATAATAATACAGTGTATGATCTCCTGTCCCAGCCTGAGGAACAGACAGTGTGCCCGTCTCTCAATAATAATAATACAGTGTGTGATCTCCTGTCCCAGCCTGAGGAACAGACAGTGAGCCTGTCTCTCAATAATAATAATCCAGTGTGTGATCTCCTGTCCCAGCCTGAGGAACAGACAGTGAGCCTGTCTCTCAATAATAATAATAATACAGTGTGTGATCTCCTGTCCCAGCCTGAGGAACAGACAGTGAGCCTGTCTCTCAATAATAATAATAATACAGTGTGTGATCTCCTGTCCCAGCCTGAGGAACAGACAGTGAGCCTGTCTCTCAATAATAATAATACAGCGTGTGATCTCCTGCCCCAGCCTGAGGAACAGACAGTGAGCCTGTCTCTCAATAATAATAATACAGCGTGTGATCTCCTGTCCCAGCCTGAGGAACAGACAGTGAGCCTGTCTCTCAATAATAATAATCCAGTGTGTGATCTCCTGTCCCAGCCTGAGGAACAGACAGTGAGCCTGTCTCTCAATAATAATAATACAGTGTGTGATCTCCTGTCCCAGCCTGAGGAACAGACAGTGTGCCCGTCTCTCAATAATAATAATACAGTGTGTGATCTCCTGTCCCAGCCTGAGGAACAGACAGTGAGCCTGTCTCTCAATAATAATAATCCAGTGTGTGATCTCCTGTCCCAGCCTGAGGAACAGACAGTGAGCCTGTCTCTCAATAATAATAATAATAATACAGTGTGTGATCTCCTGTCCCAGCCTGAGGAACAGACAGTGAGCCTGTCTCTCAATAATAATAATAATACAGTGTGTGATCTCCTGTCCCAGCCTGAGGAACAGACAGTGAGCCTGTCTCTCAATAATAATAATACAGTGTGTGATCTCCTGTCCCAGCCTGAGGAACAGACAGTGAGCCTGTCTCTCAATAATAATAATACAGTGTGTGATCTCCTGTCCCAGCCTGAGGAACAGACAGTGTGCCCGTCTCTCAATAATAATAATACAGTGTGTGATCTCCTGTCCCAGCCTGAGGAACAGACAGTGAGCCTGTCTCTCAATAATAATACAGTGTGTGATCTCCTGTCCCAGCCTGAGGAACAGACAGTGAGCCTGTCTCTCAATAATAATAATACAGTGTGTGATCTCCTGTCCCAGCCTGAGGAACAGACAGTGAGCCCGTCTCTCAATAATAATACTACAGCGTGTGATCTCCTGTCCCAGCCTGAGGAACAGACAGTGAGCCCGTCTCTCAATAATAATACTACAGCGTGTGATCTCCTGTCCCAGCCTGAGGAACAGACAGTGAGCCTGTCTCTCAATAATAATAATACAGTGTGTGATCTCCTGTCCCAGCCTGAGGAACAGACAGTGAGCCTGTCTCTCAATAATAATACTACAGCGTGTGATCTCCTGTCCCAGCCTGAGGAACAGACAGTGAGCCTGTCTCTCAATAATAATACAGTGTGTGATCTCCTGTCCCAGCCTGAGGAACAGACAGTGAGCCTGTCTCTCAATAATAATAATAATACAGTGTGTGATCTCCTGTCCCAGCCTGAGGAACAGACAGTGAGCCTGTCTCTCAATAATAATAATCCAGTGTGTGATCTCCTGTCCCAGCCTGAGGAACAGACAGTGAGCCTGTCTCTCAATAACAATAATACAGTGTGTGATCTCCTGCCCCAGCCTGAGGAACAGTGAGCCTGTCTCTCAATAATAATAATAATACAGTGTGTGATCTCCTACCCCAGCCTGAGGAACAGACAGTGAGCCTGTCTCTCAATAATAATAATCCAGTGTGTGATCTCCTGTCCCAGCCTGAGGAACAGACAGTGAGCCTGTCTCTCAATAATAATAATACAGTGTGTGATCTCCTGTCCCAGCTTGAGGAACAGACAGTGAGCCCGTCTCTCAATAATAATAATACAGTGTGTGATCTCCTGTCCCAGCCTGAGGAACAGACAGTGAGCCCGTCTCTCAATAATAATAATACAGTGTGTGATCTCCTGTCCCAGCCTGAGGAACAGACAGTGAGCCTGTCTCTCAATAATAAAAATACAGTATGTGATCTCCTGTCCCAGCCTGAGGAACAGACAGTGAGCCTGTCTCTCAATAATAATAATACAGTGTGTGATCTCCTGTCCCAGCCTGAGGAACAGACAGTGAGCCTGTCTCTCAATAATAATAATATTAATAATAATAATAAATGCACATCTGTCAGCGGTGATTCATCTTCTCCTGTCTGCACGCGTGAGGACAGACTTTCGCTGTCCTTCAAATCTTATTCTCGTCAGGAGGGATTTCGCTGGTCTCGGTTCTCACAGTGTCAGAGAACACATCAGCTGTGGCGTTTTATCAGCGGGACTTTATATGATATTTCCCTGAATGCGGTATTACACAGGCAGAGGGAGCCGGCTCTGCTCCTCGTCTCGTCTGAGCGGCCGAAAGTCCTGCTTCTAGCTCTGGAGACGAGAGGCGTCGGATTAGAACATCACCTCTTTTCCCACTCGTGTCGTTTCGTCTAGGGCGATTCCGCGGATATTACACAAAGGGTGCACCCCAATATATTGTAGCACCCTCGCCACTGCCACCTCAGGTCAGCCCCCCCTCGCTCGGGACTTGAACCCGCGTCTCCGACGTCACTCCCCAAGGACCCAGCCACCTGAGCCGAAGGGAGACGTCCCGTCAGCCCGGGACGTCACCGCGCTGGTAAGCCGGCTCGCACAACCCGTAATGTCGGCCGTATGCGTTACAATATCTATAAAATTATATAATAATGTAAGATTACCCTAATAGAAATGACTTAAGGAGATGACAATCTCCGAGGTTTCACGTGTAGAACCTGAAGAACCGCATGCCCCTGACCGGAGATAAAAGTCTTTTGTGTAAGAAGAGACGGAACAAAAAATAAAAAAATTCTTGAACTTCTTTCGAGACGCGGCAGGGGCGCGTGACGTCACACCCGCAGGCGCCGCCATCGTGTCCCCGCGGGACAGCACGCGCCGGGGCTTCGCCCGAGCTCGCCGGCTCCCTTCCAGGTCCGCGGATTTGCCCTTCCCGCCCTCCCCTGCTGCACACAGCCCGTGCCCCCCGTCTGTGCCGGTGTGCGGCGGGGCCGGCTCTCCTTCCCGGGATATGGCGCCTTCTGTCTGACGTCATCGCGCCCCCCCTCCCCCTCCCACCCCTGCAAGGGCGAGAAGAGTCACGTCGCATCCCGAGAGGAAATAGAAAAGGCGCTATATCCCGGGAATGAAGGCACCGCTGGGGCGCTGCTTTCAAGAGGCACCAGGCGGAGCACAAACGGACGAGCCCGGTTCGGTTTCTCCGGGGCCGCTCTGTTGAGGACGGCGGGGGGTATGTTCTCGGACCCGCTCCTTCTAGAAGTCTCCGCGCGTCTCCTGCAGCGCTCCGAGGAGCGACGGGCCCCAGCGAGAGACTCGCAGGAGGAAGGAGGCCGCGCTCCCTCCAGATCCAGATCAGCTCCACAGACTGCAGGGCAGGAGGCACTGCTGGGCCCAGCTCTGGGGCTCTGGGTTCGAGTCCGGACCCGGGGTGCTGTCTGTGTGGAGCCTGCATGTCCTCCCCCCCCATTGATGGTGTGGGTTTCCTCCAAGGACATACTGGTAGATGAATTGGTTCCTGGGAAAACTGGCCCTGTGTGTGTGTGTGTGTGTGTGTGTGTGTGTGTGTGTGTGTGTGTGTGTGTGTGTGTGTGTGAGCATGTGTGTGTGTCCTGTCCAAGGTGTGTGTCTGTGTGTGTGCTCTGTGATGGACTGGTGTCCTGTCCAGGGTGTGTCTGTGTGTGTCCTGTGATGGACAGGTGTGCTGTCCAGGGTGTGTGTGTGTCCTGTGATGGAGACCGGTGTCCTGTCCAGGGTGTGTGTGTGTCCTGTGATGGAGACCGGTGTCCTGTCCAGGGTGTGTGTGTGTCCTGTGATGGACCGGTGTCCTGTCCAGGGTGTGTGTGTGTCCTCTGATGGACCGGTGTCCTGTCCAGGGTGTGTGTGTGTCCTGTGATAACCCCTGTAGCTCGAGGTGGCTCCAGGAGATGACAGCCTCTTAACTAACTTCTTGTAAACTTATGTAAGAAAGGCACCTGACTGCAGATAGAAATCTTCTCTAAATAAGTTCTTGAACCGCTTCTGAAACATGCTAGAGATATCATCAGAACGTTAGAACCGCATTCCGACGGTCACCCCACCCGCCCTCGAGCCGTTCCGGGAAGGCAGCGCGGGGGGGTACCCCTGGGGCGCTCTCACACCGCTGTCACACAGCTCTGGTGCCCGGGGTCATTCAAGTGGCACTGAGGCAAAGCAGATACAGACGTTCTAAGAGGACATGTGGGCGGAGTGGAGGCACTGTGGCTCAGGATCTGAGCCTGTGGCTGGGAGGTTGCTGGTTCAAATCCTGTGGCTGGCAGAGGAATCCTACTCTGTTGGGTCCCTGAGCAAGGCCCTTCACCCCAGCTGCCCCAGGGGTGCTGTGTAAATGGCTGACCCTGTGCTCTGACTCCCAGCTTCTCTTCCTGTCTGTGTGTCTCATGGAGAGCAATCTGGGGTCTGTGAAAAGACACATTCCTCATGCAAGACATTATATATGGCCAATAAAGGGATCTGATCTCTCTTCATGATTGAGCTGTTTACTTATTGAATCCCTGATCGTGCTATCGAGATGGGCTTGATCGGTTTCTCTGCCCTGCTCAGGGCTCAGTTTGGGCTCCTATTCCTGCTGCTGTCTTGGGACACGCACAGTACAGCAGACAGCACTTTCACACCCACCCTGCACAGCAGCATACAACCGCCACTAATGACTGATGAGGAACAGGTCAAGGTGTGCTCTGTGCTGAGAAGAAAAGAAACCCAGCGTTTTGGGCTGTGGAGCCTTCTCCTTGACCCGACAAAGTCAAAATGTTGTGATTCTCTTCCTCTCTTTTTCAGCACCAAATATACCTTTACTTGTTCCTCTGCAGCACTACGCATGCTGACACAGCTGCCTACTGGAACTGCTGATTTCTGGTTAATCGGCGATCATCTGTAGAGTCACAATACAGTGCAGTAAAGCCCTGGGAGATCAGAGTAAAAACACAGTACAGCGCAATACAGCCCAGTGGATCAGGGTAAAAACACAGTACAGAGCAGTAAAGCCCAGTGAGATCAGAGTAAAAACACAGTACAGCGCAGTACACCCCAGTGAGATCAGGGTAAAAACACAGTACAGTGCAGTAAAGTCCAGTGAGATCAGGGTAAAAATACGGTACAGTGCAGTACAGTCCAGTGAGATCAGTGTAAAAACACAGTACAGTGCAGTACAGTCCAGTGAGATCAGGGTAAAAACACAGTACAGCACAGTAAAGTCCAGTGAGATCAGGGTAAAAATACAGTACAGTGCAGTACAGTCCAGTGAGTTCAGGGTAAAAAAGCACAGTACAGTACAGTACAGCCCAGTGAGATCAGGGTAAAAACACAGTACAGTGCAGTAAAGTGTAGTACAGTGAGATCATTCGTCTATCCAGAATAACCTCTTCCCTGTTCTGAGTCTCCAGACCCTTGCAGTCTCCTGCCCTCTGTTCTGCCTCGGCTCCTGATTATTAAATTGAATTAATAATCTGATTAATTAAGACTTTTAATTATCTGCAGCTCGTTGCCAGTGGGAGTTTCTGTCAAGCCCCTCCGAGCAGCGAGAAACCTGAACCTTCCCAAGATGCACAGAACACAGAGAAGGCAACTTCCTCCTGATCCCACGGTCACGGGTTCGAGCCCGGGTCGTGTCACTGGGAGACTGGGACTGTCCGACAGGCGGTTCTGACGTTTTCGGAAAATTAAACAGCTCTCCCTCGCAGAATCGCCACTTGGACCTGGGAGATCTGCAGCTACCGGCTCTTCATCATCATCACCATCATCTGTCCATTTTCTATCCCAGCAAGCAACGGGCGCCAGATTCAAGCGCAAAAGAGCCGATTCTTCCGCTGACCATTAACCTGCTTCATTGGCACAATGGTTAATTATCTGTTCATCCATTTTTTAACTGTTTCATCAGACTAAAGAGAACAGGGGGGTAGAGTCTATCCTGGCAAGCAATGGGCACAAGGCGGGGCACGCCCTGGATGGGACGCCAGTCCATCAGAGGGCAGACACACACACACACCCTCACACCAGGGCCAGTTTTCCCAGAAGCCAGTTAACCCAGCAGCATGTCTTTGGATCTGCAGGAGAAAGCCCACGCCAACCCAGGGAGAACATGCAAACTCCACCCAGACAGTGCCACGGGTCTTGATTGATTGATTCCAGGGCCCCAGCGCTGCGCCTCCGTGCCAACTCCCCAGCATCCCCCTTCATCCACCTCCTCCTCCTCCTCGTTATGGTATGACCGGTGGGCACCCAGATGAGATGAAGACCACATTACTGAACACAGTGCCGCTGCTGTGGGACGGGACATCGGTGCTGTGGGGGTGCCGGGAGTCCCAGCGCAGTCCGGCCAAGGTTTGAGGGCACTTCGATTGTGATGAAAACGGCCACTTCCAGAGAACACTGAAGGAGCCACACAAGGAGAGTTTCCCCCAGTGTCCTGGAGCACAGAGGGTTTATAGTCCCAGTCCAGACGCGTTATTACCCATGAGGCAGTCTGCTTCTGGCCCAGCGGCTCTTCTTGGTGACGTTATCCCTGGGGTGCCACCTACAGCGGCAGGTGTCTGTTCAAACTTCTCCCAGGCCAGGTCAGGAGAGCAGGTGACTGACCCCAGGCCAGAGCCAGATTTCTACTGACACACCGGCGTCAGCCGAACGCTGATGACGCCGAACACGAGGAGACTCCCAGGAGGAAGCAGGGGTGGCAGTGAAGTCAGAGAAAGAGCATAAACTACACGAGAGACTAGAGAAGCAGGGTGGCGTAGTGGCGCAGGGGTGCGGTGAGCTTGGCTGCCTCGCAGCCCTGGGGCTCCGGGTTCGATGGCTGGGGTGCTGTGTGGGTGGAGTTTGCACGTTGTCCCCTGGGGTTCACATGGGGTTTTGCCAGGGGGCCATGGTTTCCTCCCAGTGGCTTCTGGGAAATTTAGCCCTGGTGTGAGTGTGTGTGTCTGTCTGTCTTCCCTGTGATGGCCTGGGGCCCAGTGCTTGCTGGGATAGCCTGGCTTCCCAGCAGCCCTGCGCTGACACAGGCAGCGAGAAATGGGATGGACAGATCGGCTGTGAACCTTGAAGAGATGACAGCCTCTTAAGCAACTTCTTGTAACCTTATGTAAGGAAGGCACCTGACCGCAGATAAAAATCTTCTCTAAACAAATTCTTGAACCACGTTTTAAAACTTGCCAGAGATATTTTAAAGGAACTGGGATGTCACCTTCTGCTGAATCCCATTCCGGTTTCTGGAATGCTGCGGCTCCAGTCTTGCTGTCATCACCTGCTCTCTCTGCCAGTATTGGATCACTGGTTTCGCTTTCTTGACACAAGACTTCCAGCTTCCTCTGAGCTCTGGCAGAGACTGCAGGTTCCTTCTGCATGGTTTCTCTCTTCCCCGTCTGTCTGAGAGAGAGGGGTTAATACAGACACACTGGACACTCCAGTACATTAGAACTACACTGAGAGAGAGGGTTAATACAGACACACTGACTGGACACTCCAGGACATTAACACTGCACTGAGAGAGGGGGGTTAATACAGACACACTGGACACTCCAGGACATTAACACTGCACTGAGAGAGAGGAGTTAATACAGACACACTGGACACTCCAGGACATTAACACTGCACTGAGAGAGAGGGGTTAATACAGACACACTGACTGGACACTCCAGAACATTAAAACTGCACTGAGAGAGAGGGGTTAATACAGACACACTGACTGGACACTCCAGCACATTAACACTGCACTGAGAGAGAGGGGTTAATACAGACACACTGACTGGACACTCCAGCACATTAACACTGCACTGAGAGAGAGAGGGGTTCATACAGACACACTGACTGGACACTACAGTACAGTATAAGAGCTTCAGGAGAGGAGGAGAGAGAATGAGAGTTGGGAGAGGGCACAAGTCTTTCTGTTGACTGTTTTGGTTTTCAGGCCAGTCTGTAGGAGCAGGTTGTTGCAACACTGAGTGATGCAGGTTCGACTTGGTGCTGCTCCATGAACTCTGCTGAATCACTCCCAGTGGGACAGCCAGCTCTGTCCAGTGTCCAGTGTCTGGGGTCAATTGTCCAGGGGGCAGTTACTGGCAGGACTGAGATTGTTTAGGGTCTCACACAGACAATACGCCCAGTGACATGTTACAGTGTAGCAATTTATGAGCGAGGTCTTTGCACTGTTCATGACATCTTTGAATAATAATATCCATCATCATCATCATCCCTAACACTGATATAGCGCTCTTCTGGACTCTCCACTCAGAGCTCTTTACAGGTCAGGGGGATCCCCTCCACCCCCACCAGTGTGTCCCCCCACCTGGATGAAGCTCCAGTCTGCTCACACACAGCAGCTCTCAGTGGGGAGGAGAGCAGAGTGATGAAGCCAGTTCAGAGAGGGGGGTTATTAGGAGGCCATGATGGGTAAAGGCCAGGGGGAAATTTGTCAGGACAGGAGGATCTTCTTTACATAGAGGGTGGTGGGAGCGTGGAACAAGTTGCCCAGCCCTGTTCTTGAAGCAGACACCTTGGCTTCTCTCAGGACACAGCTAGATAAGCTCTTCCCTGCATGTGCATTTCAATTAGCTGCTAACTACCCAACGGGACGATGGGCTGACTGTTCCCCTGTTGTTTCTGATGGGTTTAGGATGATGTTCACGAGTCCAGTCCACTGTCAGTGCTCTTCGTGCCAGAGTGAAGCGATATAGCTCCCTGTGCTGTCAGCATACCACAATCCTGAGACCAGGAGTCTTTAATAATTAATTAATAATAATTGCTTACACTTACATAGCGCTTTTCTGGACACTCCACTCAAAGCGCTTTACAGGTAATGGGGATCCCCTCCACCACCACCAGTGCGCAGCCCCACCTGGATGATGCGACGGCAGCCATAGTGCGTCAGAGCGCTCCCCACACATCAGCTCTCAGGGGGAGGAGAGCAGAGTGATGAAGCCAGTTCAGAGAGGGGGGTTATTAGGAGGCCATGATGGGTAAAGACCAGGGGGAAATTTGGCCAGGACACCGGGGTGACACCCCTACTCTTTTCGAGAGACGCCCTGGGATTTTTAATGACAACAGAGAGTCAGGACCTCGGTTTTACGTCTCATCCGAAGGACGGCACCTGTTTACAGTCTAGTGTCCCCGTCACTATACTGGGGCATCAGGACCCCCGCAGACCACAGGGTGAGCGCCTCCTACTGGCTCAACTCACACCTCTTCCAGCAGCAGCCTCAACTCTCCCAGGAGTCTCCCCTCCAGGTACTGACCAGGCTCACACTGCTGAGCTCCAGTGGGGCTGCCAGCGCTGAGTTGAGAGTTTCTGTTTGCTCTGGTATGATCTCTTTACCAGGCTGTTATCTGCACACACACACATATATATATATAGATGGAAAAAGGAAACGCAACATTTTCTGGAATGAGAATACTCTAGTTCTAGCTTATGTACTTCCACAGAAAGTTGTCAGTTTGTTTGAAAGCCCCTGCCCAGCAGTACAGCTTGGGCGGTGGCACTGTGACTTGCAAATCAAGCTCGTTAGGTGCTCGTTAGGCTCCACGCTGCCTGTCTCTCGCAGACGGAAGGGCCAGAGTGTGGGGGAGGTGTTGCAATTCTTTTTTCAAACAGTATCCATTTCATTTCGTGACCTCTCTCTCTCCTCCTGTCTTCCCCCTCTCTCTCTCTCCTCCTGTCTGCCCTCTCTCTCTCCTGTCTGCCCTCTCTCTCTCTCTCCTGTCTGCCCTCCTTCTCCTCCCGTCTGCCCCCTCTCTCTCTCCTCCTGTCTGCCCCCTCTCTCTCCTCCCCACCTGTCTGCCCCCCTCTCTTTCTTGTCTGCCCCCTCTCTCTCCTGTCTGCCCCCCTCTCTTTCCTGTCTTTCCCTCCTCTCTCTCCCTCCTGTCTGCCCCCCTCTCTTCCTGTCTGCCCCCTCTCTCCTCCTGTCTGCCCCCCCTCTCTCTCCTGTCTGCCCCTCTCTCCTGTCTGTGTCTGTGCCCTGGGACAGGCTGTGTGTTTGTGTCAGCTTGTGACTGAGTGCTTGGGATCTGTTTATGGAAACACACCCCTATTGACGACTGTAAACATCATGTATCGGCATGTTGACATCACAGGTCACCATAAACACTGGGGCACTCTGCACTGAGACACAGCCTTCTGTCTCTCTCTCTGTACCTGTGTGTCTGTCTCTCTCTGTCAGGGTCTGTCTCTCTGTCAGTGTGCCTTTCTCTCTCTCTGTCAGTCTCTCTTTCTGTCAGTGTCTGTCTCTCTCTCTGTACCTGTGTGCCTGTCTCTCTCTGTCAGTGTGCCTTTCTCTCTCTCTGTCAGTGTTGTTCACTCTCTGTCAGTGTGTCAGTGTCTGTCTCTCTGTCAGTGTGCCTGTCTCCTCTCTCTCTGACAGTGTGCCTGTCTCTCTCTCTGTCTGTCTTTTTCTGTCAATGTGTCTGTCCCTCTGTGCCAGTCAATTAAATTCAATTCAAGGTGCTTTATTAGCATGACTGATGGGTAGAATCAGTGTTGCCAAAGCAAATAAAAATAAAATTAACAAAACAATCAGTGTTGCCAACAAAAAATAAAATAAAATCTATGGACATATTACAGACATTTACAACAAAGACATATCATAAAATATTTACATATACTGTAAACATATTAAGCATTATTGGGAGACAGACTCACTGTTCCTCAGGCTGTGACAAGAGATCACATACTGGGTTGCCAGTTCACGTGAGTTCCCTTCTCCTTCTCCCAGTAGGATTGGGACCTGTTGTGATTCTGGCAGGTGTGGGAACTCTGGGACTAGATTTCTGTGCCTGTCTCTCTCTCTCAGTGTGTCTCTTTTTAGTGTCCTGCTTCTCACAGTAGTTTCACTTTCCTATTTCACACATTCCAATCATTAACTCATTAACTCAATAAATGGGTCCCTGCTAACTTGTTAATTGATCACTAATTGGAGAGAGTGTGAGAGGGAGGGTGGTGATGGGCAGAGAGAACAGCTTTCAATCTTCCTGGGGGAAGGGGAGGAAACTCGATCGAGCTGCAGCCCCTGATGTGATCTCCTGTCCCAGCCTGAGGAACAGACAGTGAGCCTGTCTCTCAATAATAATAATACAGTGTGTGATCTCCTGTCCCAGCCTGAGGAACAGACAGTGAGCCTGTCTCTCAATAATAATAATACAGTGTGTGATCTCCTGTCCCAGCCTGAGGAACAGACAGCGAGCCTGTCTCTCAATAATAATAATACAGTGTGTGATCTCCTGTCCCAGCCTGAGGAACAGACAGCGAGCCTGTCTCTCAATAATAATAATACAGTGTGTGATCTCCTGTCCCAGCCTGAGGAACAGACAGTGAGCCTGTCTCTCAATAATAATAATAATACAGTGTGTGATCTCCTACCCCAGCCTGAGGAACAGACAGTGAGCCTGTCTCTCAATAATAATAATACAGTGTGTGATCTCCTGTCCCAGCCTGAGGAACAGACAGTGAGCCTGTCTCTCAATAATAATAATACAGTGTGTGATCTCCTGTCCCAGCCTGAGGAACAGTGAGCCTGTCTCTCAATAATAATAATACAGTGTGTGATCTCCTGTCCCAGCCTGAGGAACAGACAGTGAGCCTGTCTCTCAATAATAATAATACAGTGTGTGACCTCCTGTGCCAGCCTGAGGAACAGACAGTGAGCCTGTCTCTCAATAATAATAATACAGTGTGTGATCTCCTGTCCCAGCCTGAGGAACAGTGAGCCTGTCTCTCAATAATAATAATACAGTGTGTGATCTCCTGTCCCAGCCTGAGTAACAGTGAGCCTGTCTCTCAATAATAATAATACAGTGTGTGATCTCCTGTCCCAGCCTGAGGAACAGACAGTGAGCCCGTCTCTCAATAATAATAATACAGTGTGTGATCTCCTGTCCCAGCCTGAGGAACAGACAGTGAGCCTGTCTCTCAATAATAATAATACAGTGTGTGATCTCCTGTCCCAGCCTGAGGAACAGACAGAGAGACAGAGGGTTGGTGAGACTGTGAGGCAGCGGGTGAGGGAGATTGTGAGACAGGGACACAGAGAGGAACAGTGAGTCAGAGAGACAGAGACACTTGAGTATGAACCCTTCACTTTTCTTGCTGATGCCCAGAGAAACGTGTTCGTAGCAGGGTGGGGTGGAGGGTGAGAGTGATTGTTAATTATTACCAATCATTAATAGACTCCTAGCTCAGCCCTTTCGGCAGCACAAAGGTCGAAGAGGGTCCCCCTCCTCCTGCATTTCTCCTCTTCCCTCTCCTTCATTCGCCCTCTGTCTCTCCGTCTCTCCATCTCTCCCGGAGTGCGACTGCTCGGCACAGGCATGGGGGACAGCACGGGGGACGTCACTCTCAGGAAGGGCACCATCAACAACCCCGCGGACATCTGCGTCATCGTGGTCTACTTCCTGATGGTCATCGGCGTGGGGCTGTGGGTCAGTCTGTGTGTCCGGCGGTCCGTCTGTAATAATGTCTCCCTGTCCGTCCTCTTGCTTGTAGATCTGTCTGTCCTGTAGGTCTGTCTGTCCTCTTGTTGGACTGAGTCAGTCTGTGTGTCCAGCGGTCCGTCTGTAATAATGTCTCCCTGTCCGTCCTCTTGCTTGTAGATCCGTCTGTCCTGTAGGTCTGTCTGTCCTCTTGTTGGACTGAGTCAGTCTGTGTGTCCAGCGGTCCGTCTGTAATAATGTCTCCCTGTCCGTCCTCTTGCTTGTAGATCCGTCTGTCCTGTAGGTCTGTCTGTCCTCTTGTTGGACTGAGTCAGTCTGTGTGTCCAGCGGTCCGTCTGTAATAATGTCTCCCTGTCCGTCCTCTTGCTTGTAGATCCCTCTGTCCACTTGTTGGACTGAGTCAGTCTGTGTGTCCAGTGGTCCGTCTGTAATAATGTCTCCCTTCTGTCAGTACCCATGCATTCAGATATCCTAATACAAACCTGGTCAACTCTGTTTCTTAGTCTGTCTCACATCGCACCTGTCTGTCTGTTCACTGATTGGCTGTTGCTCCTTGCAGTCAATGTTCCGGACCAATCGGGGAACAGTGGGGGGGTATTTCCTAGCAGGACGGACTATGGTCTGGTGGCCAGTGAGTAAAAATAATTATTTAATTCAGTGCTGTGTTAATGTACTATAGTGTCCAGTGTGTCTGTATTAACCCCTCTCTCTCTCAGTGCAGTGTTAATGTACTGGAGTGTCCAGTCAGTGTGTCTGTATTAACCCCTCTCTCTCTCAGTGCAGTGTTAATGTACTGTAGCGTCCAGTCAGTGTGTCTGTATTAACCCCCCTCTCTCTCAGTGCAGTTAATGTACTGGAGTGTCCAGTCAGTGTGTCTGTATTAACCCCTCTCTCTCTCAGTGCAGTGTTAATGTACTGGAGTGTCCAGTCAGTGTGTCTGTATTAACCCCTCTCTCTCTCAGTGCAGTGTTAATGTACTGGAGTGTCCAGTCAGTGTGTCTGTATTAACCCCTCTCTCTCAGTGCAGT
Organism: Lepisosteus oculatus; assembly: GCF_040954835.1. NCBI lineage: Eukaryota > Metazoa > Chordata > Actinopteri > Semionotiformes > Lepisosteidae > Lepisosteus > Lepisosteus oculatus. Next base: position 5,978,000 of record NC_090699.1, read on the forward strand.
GTTAATGTACTGGAGTGTCCAGTCAGTGTGTCTGTATTAACCCCTCTCTCTCAGTGCAGTGTTAATGTACTGGAGTGTCCAGTCAGTGTGTCTGTATTGACCTCTCTCTCTCTTTGAGGTGGGAGCCTCTCTCTTTGCCAGCAATATCGGAAGTGGACACTTCGTGGGCTTGGCCGGCACTGGTGCAGCCAGTGGGATCGCGGTTGGAGGATTTGAGTGGAACGTAAGTCATCTCCTTTCAAGACCGTAGTTCTTCCATATCGTGACAGAGTCTCGTTTCTGACAGTGACAGCCGTTATAGATGCAGTTGTGAATTTGACTTCACTGCACAGGGCCTGGAGTCTGCCAGAGTGAAACCCATCTACTTCACAAGACATGCACACACTGGCCAAAATATTAGATACCCCAGTCGAATGAAGGGGCTCTTTCGGGGGGGAAGGCAATGAGAGGTTGGGTTGAGGAGCAGGAGACAGACCAGTCCCGATCTCAGCCCTTCTGAAGCCTAGGGGCAGGAGTGGACCTGCAGGTCCAGCCCACAGCCTTGCTTGGAAGAGATCAGAGCTCTGAACTGTCCAGAACCTGCTGGAGTGCATAGTCACCAGTCCAGTCCAAGATATCCGCATTTTGTTTAAAGAAAAGCCCATGTTATTCCCGATGTGTGTGTCGGGTGTGGGGGGTGAGATCTGGGTGTTTGTCGTGTGGACTGGATGTGTGTCGGATGTGTGTGTGTGACTGGGTGGAGAGGGTATTTCTGGATGTAGTGTGTCTCTGTAACAGTGAGGTGAAAAGAAATGAATTTTCAACCCAGCTGTAGAAGGGAGATGGGTCGATAACCTTTCCTTTTCTTGCAGGCTCTGTTTATTGTGCTGCTGTTAGGGTGGTTGTTTGTTCCTGTCTACCTCACTGCCGGGGTAAGTTACTTAGAGAGACTGATGAACATGGACAGATTGATGTTAAAAGAGACCAGTTAATTGTCTATCTATCTCTCATCCATCATTTATTTCACTCTCAGTGCAGTGTTGTTGTACTGTAGTGTCCAGTGTGTCTGTCTGTATTAACCCCTCTCTCTCAGTGCAGTGTTAATGTACTGGAGTGTCCAGTCAGTGTGTCTGTATTAACCCCTCTCTCTCTCAGTGCAGTGTTAATGTACTGGAGTGTCCAGTCAGTGTGTCTGTATTAACCCCTCTCTCTCAGTGCAGTGTTAATGTACTAGAGTGTCCAGTCAGTGTGTCTGTATTAACCCCTCTCTCTCAGTGTAGTGTTAATGGACTGGAGTGTCCAGTCAGTGTGTCTGTATTAACCCTTCCCCCTTCTGTCTTAGGTGATCACTATGCCTCAGTACCTAAAGAAGAGGTTTGGTGGAGGAAGGATCAGTCTCTATTTGTCCATAATATCTCTCTTCCTGTACATCTTCACCAAGATCTCAGTAAGTGTCTCTGTATTTTTGTCCTCCAAATCTGTTCCTCCACAGTGTTAATGTACTTTAATGTCCAGTCAGTGTGTCTGTATTAACCCCTCTCTCTCTATTAGGTAGACATGTTTTCAGGAGCAGTATTCATCCAGCAGGCTCTGGGCTGGAATATTTATGTGGCTGTGATTGCCCTGCTGTCCATCACTGCTCTCTACACTGTCACAGGTAACTCGTTCCCAGCCTGCTCTGTGGGCGGAGGGGGCAGTATGAGCCGTGTGCTGGGGGTGTGGCCCACGTGCACTAGAGCAACTTGTTTTTGTCCCTGATGAACATGATGTGTGCCAGCTGTTAAAGGCTGATGTATTGAAGCGTGTTCTGTGAGTTATTAACTGCCTGCTTTTGCGCTCGCTGGTCACCAGGAGGGCTGGCCGCACTGATGTACACAGACACCGTCCAGACCTTCGTCATCATCGCGGGGGCCTTCGTCCTCATGGGCTTCGGTGAGGAAGCAGCTGAGAGGCGTCGCTCTCAAAACGACAGTTCTTAGCGCCCTGAAAATCCATAACCGTCAGCTCTGATATCGCTGCCGTGTGAATTTGGACAGTCTTTTCCAATTGTATTTAAATTTAATCTGAAAATTTAATCCAGATGAGAATCCTATCTTGATTTAGACTGATGTATTTTAACCTTTATCATTCTTACACTTTACTGTAATCTAATTGTGAACCATAAATCTTGAAATGAATCCTAATACTTAAATTTTAAACCTGAAATCTTATTTAAGAATCATGCTCCTCATGTTATCCTCCTTAAATTTATTTTTATTCTTTATTCAATTCTTAATCTTCTTCCTGTTGTCAATCATATTCTATTTATTCTGAACCTTTATTGTTTTATTCTTCTTCTTAATCTTTTTATTCTCAATCTTAATATTTATAATCCTCTTATTCTTATTTGTAACCATATTGTTCTTAATCTTATTCTTTTTACTCTTACTCATAATCATATTCTCATTATTCTTAGTCTTAGTCTTTTTGTTCTTATGAATCTTATTCGTAATCATGTTCTTATTATTCTTAGTCTGAATCTTAGTGTTTTTGTTCTCATGAATCTTATTCATGATCATGTTCTTATTATTCTTATTCTGAATCTTAGTGTTTTTGTTCTCATGAATCTTATTCATGATCATGTTCTTATTATTCTTAGTCTGAATCTTAGTCTTTTTGTTCTCGTGAATCTTATTCATGATCATGTTCTTATTATTCTTAGTCTGAATCTTAGTGTTTTCTCATGAATCTGGTTCATGATCATGTTCTTATTATTCTTAGTCTTAATCTTAGTGTTTTTGTTCTCATGAATCTTATTCATGATCATGTTCTTATTATTCTTAGTCTGAATCTTAGTCTTTTTGTTCTCATGAATCTTATTCATGATCATGTTCTTATTATTCTTAGTCTGAATCTTAGTCTTTTTGTTCTCATGAATCTTATTCATGATCATGTTCTTATTATTCTTAGTCTGAATTTTAGTGTTTTTGTTCTCATGAATCTTATTCATGATCATGTTCTTATTATTCTTAGTCTGAATTTTAGTGTTTTTGTTCTCATGAATCTTATTCATGATCATGTTCTTATTATTCTTAGTCTGAATCTTAGTGTTTTTGTTCTCATGAATCTTATTCATGATCATGTTCTTATTATTCTTAGTCTGAATCTTAGTGTTTTTGTTCTCATGAATCTTGTTCATGATCATGTTCTTATTATTCTTAGTCTTAGTCTTAGTGTTTTTGTTCTTCTGAATCTTCTTCTTGTTCTGATTCTAACTGGGATGCGGATCCGCTCCTCTCCCCCTCTCTCCCAGCGTTCGCGGAGGTGGGGGGGTACAGCGCTCTGCTGGACAGGTACAGCTCGGCCCTGCCCTCGCTGGTCCAGTCGGCCGACCCGGCCCGCTACAACATCAGCGCCAGCTGCTACACCCCCCGGGCCGACGCCTTCAACCTGCTGAGAGACCCGCTGACCGGAGACCTGCCCTGGCCTGGGGTCCTACTGGGCATCGCCATCGTCGGGGCCTGGTACTGGTGCACTGACCAGGTAGGGCACTGGGGATACTGGGGTTATCCTGCTGCACTGACCAGGTAGGGCACTGGGGATACTGGGCTTATACTGGTGCACTGACCAGGTAGGGCACTGGGGATACTGGTGCACTGACCAGGCAGGGCACTGGGGATACTGGGCTTATACTGGTGCACTGACCAGGTAGGGCACTGGGGATACTGGTGCACTGACCAGGCAGGGCACTGGGGATACTGGGGTTATACTGCTGGACTGACCAGGTAGGGCACTGGGGATACTGGTGCACTGACCAGGTAGGTCACTGGGGATACTGGTGCACTGACCAGGCAGGGCACAGGGGATACTGGGCTTATACTGGTGCACTGACCAGGTAGGGCACTGGGGATACTGGGCTTATACTGGTGCACTGACCAGGTAGGGCACTGGGGATACTGGTGCACTGACCAGGCAGGGCACAGGGGATACTGGTGCACTGACCAGGCAGGGCACAGGGGATACTGGTGCACTCACCAGGTAGGGCACTGGGGATACTGGGCTTATACTGGTGCACTGACCAGGTAGGGCACTGGGGATACTGGGGTTATCCTGCTGCACTGACCAGGCAGGGCACAGGGGATACTGGTGCACTGACCAGGTAGGTCACTGGGGATACTGGTGCACTGACCAGTTAGGGCACTGGTGATAGTGGGGTAATACTGCTGCACTGACCAGGTAGGGCACTGCGATACTGGGGTTATCCTGCTGCACTGACCAGGTAGGGCACTGGGGATACTGGGCTTATACTGGTGCACTGACCAGGCAGGGCACAGGGGATACTGGTGCACTCACCAGGCAGGGCACTGGGGATACTGGGGTTATCCTGCTGCACTGACCAGGCAGGGCACAGGGGATACTGGTGCACTGACCAGGTGGGTCACTGGGGATACTGGTGCACTGACCAGTTAGGGCACTGGTGATAGTGGGGTGATACTGCTGCACTGACCAAGTAGGGCACTGCGATACTGGGGTTATACTGGTGCATTGACCAGGTAGGGCAATGGTTATACTGGGTTTATACTTGTGCACAAACCAGGTAAAGCACTGGTTATACTGGATTAATTTGAGATTATTCTGGATATGCATTGGTTAAACTGTCATTGTCCACGGATCAGACATTGTACTGGTTGTACTGGAGTTTACTGAGATCATTCTGATTATAAATGATTGATACTGCTGAACAGAACAGATACAGAACAGATAAGATAGTGGCCATATAATGGCTGATTTTTGCAGTGCACTGTTAATGCTACTTGGTGACCATGAATTATATTAGTGCACTGACCAGGTAACAGAACTGGGGCATTAGGATTACACTGGAGTTGAAGAAACACCTGTCATTACCAACATCACATTGGCTGCCCTGGAGTCATATTGATACCACACTGGTTCTACGGAGGGCAGACTGTGAATACCCTTCTGCACTTTGGAAGAGGACAGCAGGTCCAGACAAGATGGAGGTCTGACGTTCCTCAGAACAGCTTGGGGAATGAGCTGCTGCCCTCAGTCACCTGAACACTTCTGAGAAGGTGATTGGTCAGGTGACCCTTCAAGAGCTGGCCTGGTCTGTGATCTGCTGTCTGGAAGCAGAGTTGAAGCAGACTCTCAGATCCAATGTGCATTAAGCACCAGAGGAAGAATGAAAGAGAGAGAGAGAGAGAAAGAGAAAAGAGCATCTGGCTTTCACAACCAATGAGCTGAGCAGCAGGGGGCACCAATCTAAGAGCAGACACTTGAGACTGGGGAAGAGACTCAGGCATCTAGGGAGGGCTGTGCAAAAGTCAATTTTCCTCATTCTGCTGATAAAATTAATCTTTACCTTACGGGTGTTTTATGTGTTTGTCTCACCTTGACCTGTCTCTCGACTTTCCAGTTACTGATAGCTTGATTGCGGGTGTGCCATGCACTGCTCAAGTATCTGCTCTACTGGTCTCGAGAATGAGGATGCATTAGGGATATATTTCTCATGCGTTGTTAAACTGGAAATATATGCCACTCACACCACGCCTCCAGTGTTCAGTCACAGGAGGAGCATTGCCGGTATCTGCACCCTGTCTGCAGGGCACATGAGTGCACTTGGGGCTGGAGGTCACTGGCAGAGGTGCTCATACCTCCCCCCCTCCTTCTCCTCTCGTTGCGCAGGTGATCGTCCAGCGCTGCTTGGCCGCCCGGAGCCTGACCCACGTCAAAGCGGGCTGTATCATGTGCGGGTACCTCAAGCTGCTGCCCATGTTCCTCATGGTGTTCCCTGGCATGATCAGCCGGGTGCTGTACCCCGGTGAGTGACGGGACCCCCCCCAGGATCCGCCCCCAAAACCGGTCCCAGTATCTGCAGGTCACACCAGCTCTCCTCATGCCTGAAGGCACCCCACCTAACATCCTTGAGCTCATGCCAAAGCACTTCCAATAGCCCAGGGCACCCCAAAGTTCCTGATCAGCACTATATCCAAGTGAGTGAGGGACCTCCAGTACCCCCATGCATGATGCCTCCAAACCCACGATTAGCCTTCCAGTGTGCTTCAGAAAGAGAGACACTATATTCCAACTGACACCCCACTCTCCTGACCCCAGTGCAGTGTTAATTCATTGGATGGACATGCACGACATGTTTGTATTGACCACAGCCTCTCTCTTGCTGGATTTCTTGTCTGCCTTCTAAAGAGACATTGTCATTTGATAGTAAAATACTGTGTCTACATAAACCCCTCCTCCTACCTGTGGTCCATTATTATCCATATTTAGTGGAGAAACAGGTCAACTCCGCTGGTCAGATGGTCTACATAAACTTCTATTATTGCCCTTTGTAATCTGTGTTTAGTAGAGAAATAGGTCGACTCGACAGTTCAAATACTGTCCATACAAAACCATTCTCCTAGCTGGGTTGTCCCATTCTAATCACTGTTTAGTAGAGAAAAATGTTGACTCTACAAGACTGTCTCCCTCTCTCTCCACAGATGAGGTGGCCTGTGTGGTGCCGGAGGTGTGTAAGCAGGTGTGTGGGACGGAGGTGGGCTGCTCCAACATCGCCTATCCCAAGCTCGTGGTGTCAGTCATGCCCAACGGTGAGACTACCTGTCGGGTCTGAATCTATTCCAGTCTGTGTACTGATCGTTGCTTCTGAGTTCACAACTGATGGTGTTCCTCCTCTTCTGCGCCACTGAATCTCTTGAAATATCTCTCTTTCTGTGTTAATGCATAGGTGTTTTAACCTCTAGACCTCTATATAATAATAATAATAATAATAAAAGTGCTCTTAATAAAATTATATAGCGCTCTTCTGGACACTCCACACAAAGCGCTTTACAGATTAAGGGGATCCCCTCCACCCCCAGCAGTGTGTCCCCCCAACTGGATGATGCTTCAGTATGCTCACACACATCAGCTCTCAGTGGGGAGGAGAGCAGAGTGATGAAGCAAGTTCAGAGAGGGGGGTTATTAGGAGGCCATGATGGGTAAAGACCAGGGGAAATTTGACCAGGAAATTTTAAAGTCTACACGGAATTTGACGGGAAGCCAGTGCAAGGACTCCAGGACAGGAGTAATGTGAACACTTGCACTAGACCTGGTCAGGATTCTGGCTGCTGAATTTTGGACGTACTGCAGTTTGTTCAGAGTAGATTTTGATACCACTGCGAGTAGAGCATTACAGTAGTAAATTCGAGAGAATACAAATGCGTTGATCAGCTTTTCAGCCACAGTTAATGATAGAACTGGGGCATTAGGACCCCCACAGACCGCAGGGTAAGCGCCCCCTACTGGCCCCACTAACACCCCTTCCAGAAGCAACCTTAATTTTTCCCAGGAGTCTCCCCTCCAGGTACTGACCAGGCTCACACCTGCTGAGCTCCAGTGGGGCTGCCAGTGCTGAGCTGCAGGGTGATATGTCAGCTGGCTATGATATGGTCTTAACCTCTGTTCTTCTGCTTTCTGCTGCCTCTCTCATCCTCTCTCCCCCCCTCTGGGCCCCAGGACTGCGGGGGCTGATGCTGGCCGTGATGCTGGCAGCCCTGATGAGCTCTCTGGCGTCCATCTTCAACAGCAGCAGCACCCTGTTCACCATGGACATCTGGACGAGACTGCGGCCGCAGGCCCGAGACAGGGAGCTGATGATCGTGGGCCGGTCAGACTCCCCCACCTCCCCTTCGCCGTCTCAGATTCCATCCCGGAGTCAGATTGCGTTTCAATTCAATTCGATTAACTGGCAGGACCAGTCCATTAGCGTACTGCCAGAACAACTACAAGAAGCCATTAACCACAGCAGTGTAAAACTGCAGACCAATCCGCAAAACACAGGGGAAAGAACAGCTCTGTCTGCTGATCAGCCACAACGAGATGATCCATCAGTAGATATTCGCATAACTAACACAATATGGTGAAACCGATATTTCCGTCTTAAACACATTTCCCTGGGGAAAGGGACTCAAAATATAAAACACACACACACACTGCCATCCCACCCTTCTCAGAACTACAGTGAAAATCAAGAGATATTTAACAGGTAAACCACGAGGTTAAGCACTGTCGCTGGCGGCCCGTGGGTGCAGGAGGGGGCCTGGGATCGATTGGCATCCCAAACTGGGTATATCCCGCCCCCTCTTGCTTGTGTAGGGATACAGGGAGTCACAGCGCAGTCCAGTGAAGGTTTGGTAGGAGTTAAATTGTGATGAAAATGGCCACTTCATGAGACAGTGGGAGAAGAGTCACAGAAGGAATACTTCTCCCAGTGTCCTGAATCCCTGTAGTGTTCCATGGAGTATACTTTTATAGTTTTATAGTCCGTGTCCAGCTATGGTCACTGTGTTATTGCCATGAAGGGGTGTTTATGAGCGACCATTACCGTCGTATTGGAACCATAGAAAACAGTTATAGCCAGCAGCTATATTGCAACTTCACCCTGCAGCTCAGCACTGGCAGCCCCACTGGAGCTCAGCAGTGTGAGTCTGGCCAGTACCTGGAGGGGAGACTCCTGGGAGAGCTGAGGCTGCTGCTGGAAGAGATGTTAGTGGGACCAGTAGGGGGCGCTCACCCTTCAGTCCATGTGGGTCCTAATGCCCCAGTATAGTGACGGGGACACTAGACTGTAAAAGGGCGTCGTCCTTCGGATGAGACGTAAAACCGACGTCCTGACTCTCTGTGGTCATTAAAAATCCCAGGGCGTCTCTCGAAAAGAGTAGGGGTGTCACCCCGGCGTCCTGGCCAAATTTCCCCCCTAGTCTTTACCCATCATGGCCTCCTAATAACCCCCCTCTCTGAACTGGCTCCATCACTCTGCTCTCCTCCCCACTGAGAGCTGCTCTGTGTGAGCAGACTGGAGCTTCATCCAGGTGGGGGGACACACTGGTGGGGGTGGAGGGGATCCCCCTGACCTGTGAAGAGCCCTGAGTGGAGAGTCCAGAAGAACGCCATGAATTCTTATCACCTCCACTGGCCCAGAGGCTGTCCCTGAGATCCCACCAATCCCACCTTTCAGTTCCTCCTGAGGTGTCCCGTACAGCAGTGCAGCAGTCCAACAGTATGAGGTGTCTGTTTAAAGTTAAGACCAGGGGATAAGACCTGGATCCCCGTGGTCCAGGTGGTGTCTGACCAGGCCAGGTCAGGAGGAACGATCCCAGGCCGCAGGCAGATTTCGACACTCGTCCGGCTTCGGCCACGGCTCTGTGCTGGACCAGGCGGCCGGTCAGCGGAGAAGTCACCCCTGCTCTCCCCCTCTCGCCGTCTCTCTCAGGGTCTGGGTGCTGGTCATCGTGTCGGTCAGTATCGCCTGGATCCCCGTGGTCCAGGCGGCCCAGAGCGGCCAGCTCTTCGACTACATCCAGTCCATCACCAGCTACCTGGCGCCGCCCATCGCCGCCGTCTTCTTCCTGGCCGTCTTCGTCAAGAGGGTCAACGAGCCGGTGAGCGGGGGCAGCGGAGCGCGCTCGGGCACGGTGACGTCATCGCCCCCCCCCCCACCCCGCGCGTAGCAGGGACCTCAGCCGCCCGGGCTGGGGGAGGTCTCCTTGAGCTCGCGCAGCTGGCTCCCTGCGGCGTGACGCGGGAGACCGCGGGTTCGCGCCCCAGGTGTCGGGGTGGGGCGGGGCGGGGTAAGGGCAGGAGACCCGCGCGGAGCCGCGACGGTCACACGGGGATGCTGGGAGAAGAGGCTAGGACACGGCGGGGGGCCGAGATCGCAGCGCAGCCAACGCCTCAGGGGCCAAAGAGGAGCCGCAGCTCTCACTCTGTATCTCAGGGTTAGAAAGATCGCCTGCGTTTCGAACCACAGGGAAAGGAAAATGTACACAGGAAGTGGGAAAACCTGAAACTTCCATCACAAAAGAGAAGACATGTCCAGGTATAATAATAATAATCAACTTTATTTTATATAGCGCCTTTAAAGATGGCTTCTCAAAGCACTTTACAGGATGGCAATAACAATAAATAAGAAGAATACACAAGATAAAAACACAATTACAATATACAGAGGAGACATGGATGGTGGTACCAGGAAAAGCAGAGGAGTGAAGAGTGGAACAGTTCAGTAAAGGCTTTTCTGAAGAAGAGGGTTTTGAGTCTGAATTTGAAGGAGTTTAGAGATGGTGACTCTCTGATATCCTTGGGGAGAGAGTTCCAGAGCTTGGGGGCATAACAGGAGAAGGCCCTGTCACCCATACAATGTAGACGGGCCTGGGGGACAGTAAGGAGAGCAGAATTTGAAGAGCGGAGGTTGCGAGGTGGGGAGTAGGGCGATAAAAGTTCAGACAGGTACTGAGGTGCCAAGCCATGCAGAGCCTTATAGGTGAGCAGGAGGATTTTAAAGTCCACACGGAATTTGACCGGAAGCCAGTGCAAGGACTCCAGGACAGGAGTGATGTGATCACTTGCACTAGACCTAGTATGCAGATGGTATGCAGATGTCCTGCGATTCAAAACAAAGCAACGAGACTTCCGTTGAGGGGAAGCAGTCCTCTGACACTGTAAACAAGCAGGCCTGTGAATCCAGCTCCTTTAATCCAACAGAAATGCCACTCGCGATTCTGAGTCGGTGAAATAATAGCGTGGATAAATGGCGGATAAATGGAACTTGCTTGTTAACTCTGCCTGCAGATCACGCTGGGACATTACTGCAGTGAGATATCTGCCACACAGCCTGTACTTACTCGCTCATAAATCGCAGTACGTGAGTCAGGACAGGGACTAGTGAGCAGGAAGGGCTGCTTCACGTCACAGTTCCCCCAAATTTGTGACTAGAATGGCAGCTTACGCCACTTTCACAAAGTTCACGGTTGTGTGCTGCATTTGACACTTGGAAGTTTTTTTCTATGACGTCAATGAATGTATTTTGGACCCGAGGTTAAAGAACCGAGAAACTGGGACGGCAGTGTGCCCTGTTAATGAGAAGACTAGGGCGGTGTTAACCCCTGCCTTCGTTTCTCTATCCCCCACCCCAGGGTGCCTTCTGGGGCCTGCTGGGGGGTCTGGGCATGGGCCTGTGCCGCATGGTGCCGGAGTTTGTGTTCGGGACGGGCAGCTGCCTCTTCCCCTCACACTGCCCCCCGGTGGTGTGCGGGGTGCACTACCTCTACTTCGCCGTGCTACTGTTCTTCGCTACCGCTACCCTGGTGCTCACTATCAGTTACTGCACACAGGCCATTCCTGACAAACATGTGAGTCCAGACTGACGCCCTCTCTCTCTGTGCAGTGTTAATGTACTGGAGTGTCCAGTCAGTGTGTCTGTATTAACCCCTCTCTCTCTGTGCAGTGTTAATGTACTGGAGTGTCCAGTCAGTGTGTCTGTATTAACCCCTCTCTCTCTCAGTGCAGTGTTAATGTACTGGAGTGTCCAGTCAGTGTGTCTGTATTAACCCCTCTCTCTCAGTGCAGTGTTAATGTACTGGAGTGTCCAGTCAGTGTGTCTGTATTAACCCCTCTCTCTCAGTGCAGTGTTAATGTACTGTAGTGTCCAGTCAGTGTGTCTGTATTAACCCCTCTCTCTCAGTGCAGTGTTAATGTACTGGAGTGTCCAGTCAGTGTGTCTGTATTAACCCCCCTCTCTCTCAGTGCAGTGTTAATGTACTGGAGTGTCCAGTCAGTGTGTCTGTATTAACCCCTCTCTCTCAGTGCAGTGTTAATGTACTGGAGTGTCCAGTCAGTGTGTCTGTATTAACCCCTCTCTCTCAGTACAGTGTTAATGTACTGGAGTGTCCAGTCAGTGTGTCTGTATTAACCCCTCTCTCTCAGTGCAGTGTTAATGTACTGGAGTGTCCAGTCAGTGTGTCTGTATTAACCCCCCTCTCTCTCAGTGCAGTGTTAATGTACTGGAGTGTCCAGTCAGTGTGTCTGTATTAACCCCCCTCTCTCAGTACAGTGTTAATGTACTGGAGTGTCCAGTCAGTGTGTCTGTATTAACCCCTCTCTCAGTGCAGTGTTAATGTACTGGAGTGTCCAGTCAGTGTGTCTGTATTAACCCCCCTCTCTCTCAGTGCAGTGTTAATGTACTGGAGTGTCCAGTCAGTGTGTCTGTATTAACCCCTCTCTCTCAGTGAAGTGTTCATGTACTGGAGTGTCCAGTCAGTGTGCCTGTATTAACCCCTCTCTCTCAGTGCAGTGTTAATGTACTGGAGTGTCCAGTCAGTGTGTCTGTATTAACCCCTCTCTCTCTCAGTGCAGTGTTAATGTACTGGAGTGTCCAGCCAGTGTGTCTGTATTAACCCCCCTCTCTCTCAGTGCAGTGTTAATGTACTGTAGTGTCCAGTCAGTGTGTCTGTATTAACCCCTCTCTCTCTCAGTGCAGTGTTAATGTACTGGAGTGTCCAGTCAGTGTGTCTGTATTAACCCCTCTCTCTCAGTGCAGTTTTAATGTACTGGAGTGTCCAGTCAGTGTGTCTGTATTAACCCCTCTCTCTCAGTGCAGTGTTAATGTACTGGAGTGTCCAGTCAGTGTGTGTGTATTAACCCCTCTCTCTCTCTGTGCAGTGTTAATGTACTGGAGTGTCAGTCAGTGTGTGTGTATTAACCCCTCTCTCTCTCTGTCTCTCAGCTCTACAGGCTGGTGTTCAGTCTGCGTCACTCCACTGAAATCAGGGATGACCTGGACCGCGAGGAGGAGGAGCGAGGGAGGAAGGCGCGCAGGGAGGCAGCAGAGCAGAGCGCAGACAAGGCCCAGCAGGACGAAGGTGAGAGCAGCTCGTCAGCCTGTCCCTCCTCTTCCTCTCTGCTCTCTTTTTGTTCTGGGATCTTCCATTTCCCTTTTTCCTTCTTGCCCTCTGTACAATGTAATCCCGTGTAGTGATTCGCTGGGGGTGTGATCCTAGAGGTTTGACTGCTAATGTTTGCCCTTGTCCTGCCCCTCCCTCCCCCTCCCTCTGTCAAAACCCAATCCCATCACCTCTCAGTCCCTGAGGCAGAAGGGGGCGTGTCCCGGTCGCCGGCGTGCCACCTGATTGGCTGGTTCTGCGGCGTCGGCTCCGCCCAGGCCCCCGAGCCAACCGAGGAGGAAGTGGCCGAGGCGTCCAAGCAGCTGCCCGACATCCACGAGGACCCCACCTGGAAGTACGTCGTCAACGGCAACGCCATCATCATGATGGCGGTGGCCATCTTCCTCTGGGGCTTCTACGCCTAGACTAACCGAAGACTGACCGCGCGCACCCGTCCCCCCCCCCATCATCCATCCAGCTTCTAACCACTTCATCCAATCCGGAGTCGCGGGGTTGCCGGGGTCTATCCCAGCATGCACCGGCAATGGAACACCGTGTCTCCTGGTCTGCACTCCAGCCTGGGCTCTTATTGACTATCTTAGAAGATCTCAGTCCTGATCCAGGAGGAACACTGTGTCTCCTGCTCTTCACTCCAGCCTGGGCCCCTAATGACTATTTAAATCCATCCCTTCTCTGTCTGCTTCTCCCAGTCCAGAGTCTCGGGGGAACCAGAGCCTATCCCAGCAGGTACTGGCGCAAGGCGGGGTACACCCCGGACGCACTGCCAGTCCGCCACAGGGCACACAGACACACACGCACACCAGGGCCAGTTTACCCACCAGTGTGCCTTTGGCCCACACACACGTGAGGAGAACATGCAAACTCCACACGGCTGGTTGCACATCACAGGGTTTTAAAGACCTTGCGATCCCGATACTGTCCCGTACTGACCCAGAGCCGGTCCTCATCGCTGCCACCCCGCTAAATACCGGCCCATAGCTGTCACAGTTTCCCGGAAACTTGGAAAAACTGACCCAGTCTCTCTGCCAAATACTGCCACTGTCTCTTCCAAGTATCGATCGCACTGCACTCAGCATTAGTGACCCCCGGCTCTGCCAAATACTGACCTCAGTGCGCTCGCCCGGTACGGACGCACACCCCGCCAAATAGTGATCTCATCTCGCTGGGCTTGGCTCTGCCCCTGTCAGGAACAGACTGCGACACTGCAAAAGAAAACCAGCCTCCCTTCCGCTGTGAGCCTCAGCCTGCGCTGCACCCTGGCGGACCTGCCAGGACCTGTGACTCAGCATTTCCAGGTGGGGCACGGAGCTCAGCTGGACCAGCGGAGATCGAGTCAGCTGTGCTGGGGCACGACCAGACACACACACACACACACACACACACACACCAACCCCACTGAGCATGCCTGGGATCAACTCGCCCGTCCCTGTACAACACAGAGCCTGAGAGGGTCAGGGCCCGACCAGTCACACACACACACCAACCCCACTGAGCACGTCTGGGATCAACTCACCCGTCCCTGTACAACACAGAGCCTGAGAGGGTCAGGGCCCGACCAGACACACCCACACACACACACACCAACCCCACTGAGCACGTCTGGGATCAACTCGCCCGTCCCTATACAACACAGAGCCTGAGAGGGTCAGGGCCCGACCAGACACACCCACACACACACACACCAACCCCACTGAGCACGTCTGGGATCAACTCGCCCGTCCCTATACAACACAGAGCCTGAGAGGGTCAGGGCCCGACCAGACACACCCACACACACACACACCAACCCCACTGAGCACGTCTGGGATCAACTCGCCCGTCCCTATACAACACAGAGCCTGAGAGGGTCAGGGCCCGACCAGACACACCCACACACACACACACCAACCCCACTGAGCACGTCTGGGATCAACTCGCCCGTCCCTGTACAACACAGAGCCTGAGAGGGTCAGGGCCTGACCAGTCACACACACACGCCCCACTGAGCACGTCTGGGATCAACTCGCCCATCCCTGAACAACACAGAGCCTGAGAGAGTCAGGTCCTGACCAGTCACACACACACGCACACACACCAACCCCACTGAGCACGTCTGGGATCAACTCACCCATCCCTGTACAACACAGAGCCTGAGAGGGTCAGGGCCCGACCAGTCACACACACACACACACCAACCCCACTGAGCACGTCTGGGATCAACTCGCCCATCCCTGAACAACACAGAGCCTGAGAGAGTCAGGTCCTGACCAGTCACACACACACGCACACACACCAACCCCACTGAGCACGTCTGGGATCAACTCACCCATCCCTGTACAACACAGAGCCTGAGAGGGTCAGGGCCCGACCAGTCACACACACACACACACACCAACCCCACTGAGCACGTCTGGGATCAACTCGCCCGTCCCTATACAACACAGAGCCTGAGAGGGTCAGGGCCCGACCAGACACACCCACACACACACACACCAACCCCACTGAGCACGTCTGGGATCAACTCGCCCGTCCCTGTACAACACAGAGCCTGAGAGGGTCAGGGCCTGACCAGTCACACACACACGCCCCACTGAGCACGTCTGGGATCAACTCGCCCATCCCTGAACAACACAGAGCCTGAGAGAGTCAGGTCCTGACCAGTCACACACACACGCACACACACCAACCCCACTGAGCACGTCTGGGATCAACTCACCCATCCCTGTACAACACAGAGCCTGAGAGGGTCAGGGCCCGACCAGTCACACACACACCCACACCAGCCCCACTGAGCACGTCTGGGATCAACTCGCCCGTCCCGATACAAGAAGAACCAACAGAGACTGACCAGTCAACACAACCCAACTCATTTTCCCAGAATTCCCTTTCCTCCTGCCTTTTAAATGAAGCTTTAATCTCACAGAGCGTGGTTGGAACACAAACGCCTTGTTCAAGCACGTAGAAACCTTGTTGCTGGGCATGGGGCACGAGGTAACAATAAATCTTTTGTTTCCAGACGTTGGGCGAGTACTCTCTCTCTTTCCTTCTGGCCCTGTCGAGGGTGTTATAAACAGGTGGATCTGACTGACAGGAAACGTGTTTCTGCGTTTCCAGCGCCGGTTTGGCCGCTGTGCGCGATGGGAACGCATATTTATTAGCAGAACCCCACAGACTCTTGGACTTGTAGTTTCGCGTCGTAAGTATCTAATCGGCCAGCGATGTGAGGGGGCAAGAGACAGAGACAGAAATCATCTTGATTTGGCCTGCCGTCCCCAGGAGCTGAGCGGTTTTAGGGCGTTTATTAACTCCTAAATATACAGGTGGTTTGAGCTCTTGGGCCTGATAAGCGGCTATTGTCAGAGCCGGAAAACCCGGTGGGAGTGTGGCCCCTGCGGACTGGAGTTACCCCCCCGCCACCCCAGCCGTAAGCCTTGATCAGGGGGTTGGCAATCCTGATCCTGAAAAGTCCAGCGGGTTTTGCGGGTCACCCCGAAATCGGCAGGTTGCGGAGACGGACGGGCTCTGCGGGACCTACAGCCGGCCGTGCCGGGTTCATGAAGACCCAGCTCGCTCGCCTCCTTCAGGAGTTCGCGGGCCTGTCCGTGCAAACTGCCCGTGCAAGTGTGTCCCGTCTGGCGGAAACAGCTCTCCGCCGAGGAGGAAGGAAAAAAAAAGAAGGACGTTTCTCTCGTCTTTCAGAGGTTGGCACGGCGATTCGAGCCGTATTTCGAAATAAACACGGGAGGGCAGCGCCCGCAGGAGAGAATGTCAGTTGTTTTTTTTCTTATTTTTACCGTGGCGACTGTACACAGAGTTCCCCTTATTTCTTTCCGACTACGGTTTGATGACTGGAGCGCAACAACAACAGAAAGTGTTTACCTCAGCGACTTAGCCGAGAAGCGCCTGTTTGATGTTTTGTGTGTGTTTGCCTGTTTTCCGGCACACTCGGCCGAGCGAGGCGAGAGGAGAAATCTGCGCCCGGGGCTCTTGAGGAGAGAAGGAGAAGGCTCCGGGCTGGGGCCGCTTGTTTCACGCTCCCACCACTCTCCGTGTACAGACGGCGGCCCTGCTGTGCACACGTGTCCTGGGAGCGCTCCGTGCCTCCTCTAGTTACTGTTTTAATAACTATAATAATTCCTTACACTTCTATAGCGCCCTTCTGGACTCTCCACTCCAAGCTCTTCACAGGTCAGGGGGATCCCCTCCACCCCCACCAGTATGTCCCCCCACCTGGATGAAGCTCCAGTCTGCTCACACACAGCAGCTGTCAGTGGGGAGGAGAGCAGAGTGATGGAGCCAGTTCAGAGAGGGGGGTTATTAGGAGGCCATGATGGGTAAAGACCAGGGGGAAATTTGGCCAGGACACCGGGGTGACACCCCTACTCTTTTCGAGAGACGCCCTGGGATTTTTAATGACCACAGAGAGTCAGGACCTCGGTTTTACGTCTCATCCGAAGGACGGCACCTGTTTACAGTCTAGTGTCCCCGTCACTATACTGGGGCATCAGGACCCACACAGACCGCAGGGTGAGTGTGCCCTACTGGTCCCACTAACACCTCTCCCAGCAGCAGCCTCAGCTCTCCCAGGAGTCTCCCTTCCAGGTACTGACCAGGCTCACACTGCGGAGCTCCAGTGGGGCTGCCAGTGCTGAGCTGAGAGTTACAGAGCTCGTCCTGTACTGGTCTGCCTCAAGGCCACGGCTGTAAACCCGCGTCTTCTTGCTGCAAATGTGCGGCTCCTGGTGCGAGTCAGGCCCGTGTTCTTCCTCGGAGGTGAACGGCGCCGGAGAGCCCGAACTGCAGTTCTGCCTGCTCGCCGCCAGGAGGAGCCCATACTCTCACTCACACACACACAAGCCCAGAGCTCGACCCCCTCTGATCTGCAGAACACGCCTGCTTTAACCCGCGGCAGTCAACCACGTCAACAACAACAACAACAACAACAACAAAAAAATTGCTTAGATTCACGCTTCATCTAGCTGCCCCTCGTGTGACCCCCGGTCGCAGAAACTTCCACCGCGCTCCACGCGTGGAGAAGGGGCGTGCGGTGGGCGCCGGGCTCCCCCTGGCGGCGAGCAGGCGGAACTGCAGCTCGGGCTCTCCAGCGCCGTTCACCGCCGGTGACTCGACGAAGTGACCGGCTGTATCGATATGGGGTCTTTCTGTTCAGAATTTAATAAACCAAACCCCCCCTCCAGCCCCCGCAAACACACACACACACACACACACACACACCATTCCCGCTATGGTATTTTTTCATGAAAATAAATCTTGTTACACCAAGGTATGCAGTGCTTACAAGCCACACAATTCTACCATTCAAGCTCTCCAAGGTTTAATATGTCTTGAAGGGGATCGTGAGGATCATTGGTCGTTCTGTTCAGCCAGGGCACGCTGAGACCGGACCGGTTTGGGGTAAGCAGGCGGCCCGGGGAGACAAGAGAGAGACCAGAATCAGCGCCTGATCGCCGCCGGACAGGCCGGGTTCAAGGAACTGAGTCTCTTTAGTCCCGAACGGAGTGGATAATGTTGGGGGCCTATAAGAGAACGCCCCGCCCCCCCCACAGCCGGGGCCCATTAACTCCTGTGAAAACAAGAAAGAAGAAGGGGAGAGAGGCAGGCTGTGCGGACTGGGCTCGGCTCGGCTCCTGGCGTGGTGCCGGCGCTGGGGTGTGGAGGCGAGGCCGGGGGGGCCTCCGGCGATATCGGCGGTGTCAGGGCTTTTCTAACCCCCCTCCCCTGCGGGCCGGTGCTGGGGTCCCTAATGCGCCGCGGTGCGAGTTCCTGCTGACCGGGCTGTCCGGGAGAGAGTTTGCGGTCACCGGCGCTCGGGCCCGCGGCCGAACTCCGAGACGTCCTTCCCGGCAGAGCGCCCCCCCCCCCCGGAGCTCCGGGGCCCGCTCCTTCCCACGGACGACTGTCGTGAGGGAAGACGAGGGCTTTTCTTTTGAAGTTTTAAGCCATGTTTCCTTTTAATACGCAGAAAAATGACCGGCCGGTTCTGGACAGCGCAGCGCTGACACAAAATCACCGCGCTCAGCGGAGGAGGAAGAGGAGGAGGAGGAGGCGGCGGTCGCAGGCCCAGCCTGGAGCCGTGCAGGGCCTGACGCAGACTCCTCGCCGGGCTGGCGGCAGAAAGCGTTGTGTGTGTGTGAGTGAGTGTGAGTGTGGGGAGGGTAAACTCCATTATCTCTGATCAGTGCTCTCTATCTCTCTCTCTCTCCGAGATGCGCTATCGCGGGCCAAAAAGCAAATGGAACATTAATACAGACGCAGACTCTCGGGGCCCTGAGCCAGCAGAAAGAAAACGCTCAAGCGTGAGGTTTTTTTTAATATATGTATTTACCCAGCTTCGCAGAGGACATAATTCAAGTTGCTGATTGTAAACGCGGGGTTGTCAGGATGTGGGGGAAAAAAAAAAACAACATCACAAGACTCGAAGATAATAAGAGGAAACGGAGCTCGTCAGTTTGCTCTTTCAGGCTCAGAGTCCGACCGGAAGGACGAACCAAGGCTGAAAAAAAATCCCAGCTGGTCGCAGAATTGTCGTCCCCCCAGAAAAGCGCGAGGCTCCAGGATGCACGACCATCCGTGTTTCACGCAGAGTGTCGATGGTATTTTGTGTGATCTTTACACAAAGGGTGGTGGGGGTGTGGAACGAGCTGCCCAGCCCTGTTGTTGGAGCCGACACCCCGGCTTCTCTCAGGACACAGTTGGGTGAGACACTCCAGTCAGGACAGGAGGCTCTTCTTTACACAGAGAGGGGTGGGAGTGTGGAACGAGCTGCCCAACCCTGTTGCTGAAGCTGATACCCCGGCTTCTCTCAGGACACAGTTGGGTGAGACACTCCAGTCAGGACAGGAGGCTCTTCTTTACACAGAGAGGGTTGGGAGTGTGGAACAAGCTGCCCAGCCCTGTCGCTGAAGCCGATACCCTGGCAGCATGATTCCTCCCCTCCAGTCAGCAACTCTTCAGGTCCCTCCTTGACTCACCCTCCGCACTCGGTCAGCCCCTCCAATCGAGTCCACAGCGACCTTCGACCTTTGCCACACACCTCGCCCGGAGCCAGCTTGTGACAGCTGCTGGGCTCACCAAGTTCCATGACACCTACGCCGCGTGGAAATCTCCATTTTTGCAGTGTTGTTGAGCACCTGGACCTCGCAGCCGGGGAAGAATCGGACCCGCCGATCGAATGGCTTGGAAGAGAATCCCCTGAGCAACGCTCGCCGTGTGGAGTCAGGCGGTATTGGGGACCAGCCTGCTGGCCTTCGGCCGAGGTGGGGGAGGCTGGATGGAGCGAGCTCTGCTCCCCTAGATGGAGAACGTTCCTCGAGTAGCACCCAAGGGTCACGGACTTGCCGTCAGATGATAGAGGCTGCGAAACGAGATGGCTATCAGTCGGGGCTTGCATATGTGGGTACAGCCAGGGGTGTCAACCCTCTCGTAGAGACGCTGCCATGTCTCAGGCGGAATGGATGATGTCCATCATGGATGGACACTGTCACAGGTGTCGGAAGGGACGAACTGTGGAATGGCAGAAGAGCGATAAAGACCCTATGCGTAGCGGCGAGACGGGGGTTAGCCCGGGCTCAGCTGTTCAGGAATGCCGTATAGAAACCTGTGCCCTCAGGTAGCGGATGTGGGGCGACCTGGTGCTAGGCGGGTCTCAGGACATCCGAACGTCAATGATGAGCGAAGGAGCAGAGCAGAAGAAGGAAGTAAATAGGCTACACAACAAGACACACCAGAAAGACATGAATAATCACAGGGAACTAGGAACAGGAGTGGAGTAGAGCGCCCTCTAGGAGTACAGGGCGTGACAAACACGCTACAAGGAGGAACACAAGGTCTCCTTCCCCCTCCGTCTCTGTCTTTTCAGATCCCTCTCGGGGCACGAGCCTGCAGACGCGCACACCGCCGGCGGGAGGGGGCTTCAGCCGGAGACCGTGTCCCTGTCGCGATCGCAAGCCCCTCCTCATCAGCCTCATTCCCCGCACCTGTTCCTGGTTCAGTTCCCCCTTAAAAGCCGGACGCTCACTTCACTCGAGGCTCTGCGTCGGACCTGGATTCGTCTGGCTCCGTTATGCTTTTAGCTTCCTGCTCCTGTTCCTGTTCCCCCCGCCGGGCCCGACCCGGCAGCTGTTTTTAATCCCTGCTTTTTGGATGGATCACCCGGCCATGGCAGATTCAGAAGTAGAACTACAGGAGAAAGTGTTCAAATGGCAGAGGAGTCTGGAAAAGGGTGGGCTGAAAATGAATGCAGAACAATCTGAAATAATGGTAATGGAGAGAAGAGGAGATACTATGACCAATGTTGAGGAGATAAATGGAGGAAAACTGAAACAGGTTGATGGCTTTAAATACCTTGGATCGAAACTGGTAAAGGGAGGAGAAACACTGGAGGCAGTAAAACAAAGAGTGAAAGCTGGATGGAACAAGTGGAGAGAAATAACTGGAATAATCTGTGACAAAATGTGTGACTGTGATTAGACCTGTCCTACTATATGGAGCTGAATGCTTGGCAGTTGGAAAGAGGGAAGAGAACTTGATGAGAAGAACTGAAATGAGAATGTTGAGATGGATTCTGCAGATTTCAATGAAGGATAAGATCAGAAATGAAGAAATCCGTAGACGATGGAGGGTGGTGGATGTGGTTGAGAAGATGCGAGAGGCGAGGTTACGGTGGCAGCTCACCCCAGGACTGTCTGGGACTAAGGCTGTGGAAAAGAAGAAGAAGAAGAAGAAGTGGTGGGCTATTAAGATCACATAAACTGAATTCTGATTTCAATGCTGATATGACTTAAATCTATATTCACACTAAACCTGACACTGATGTGGCTGTCTCTGCACTCTGTAATTACAGCGCTGACATTAAAACCCTGGCTGACTCAAAATGTCCTTCATCTAATCTGCGACAACACTGTGGTCATGCTTCTCAGCTCAGCATGCTTCTGCCATCAGCTTCGTAAAGCTGGTGCAGTGATCTTATCTGCGGATGGCTCTGTACTTGATTTTCAAACTCAATTAAAGAACTTGGGCATGATATGTGATCCAGGCCTGACGAGCTCAGCCTACTTCCTCGTGGTCTTGCGGTTGTGTTGAGAGTTACTCATTATCACTCTCGCAACGATGACGTGTCTCTTTCGCGATCAGATCTGATAAGCCGCTCGCTCTGATGAAGAGCAGACTGATGATCTGATTATCTGAGCAGCACTGCAGTGTGGTCTGAGCACACAGCTCTGTGGGACTCAAAGTGTTCCTGAAAGATCCAACATCTGCAGCTCATCTGTCTGCAATCACTCAAACAGTCCAGGTCAGGGCTGTCCAGTCCTGGTCCTGGAGGGGTCAGTCGGTGTGTCTGCAGCAGGGCTGTCCAGTCCTGGTCCTGGAGGGGTCAGTGTGTCTGCAGCAGGGCTGTCCAGTCCTGGTCCTGGAGGGGTCAGTTTGTCTGCAGCAGGGCTGTCCAGTCCTGGTCCTGGAGGGGTCAGTCAGTGTGTCTGCAGCAGGGTTGTCCAGTCCTGGTCCTGGAGGGGTCAGTCAGTGTGTCTGCAGCAGGGCTGTCCAGTCCTGGTCCTGGAGGGGTCAGTGTGTCTGCAGCAGGGCTGTCCAGTCCTGGTCCTGGAGGGGTCAGTTTGTCTGCAGCAGGGCTGTCCAGTCCTGGTCCTGGAGGGGTCAGTGTGTCTGCAGCAGGGCTGTCCAGTCCTGGTCCTGGAGGGGTCAGTGTGTCTGCAGCAGGGCTGTCCAGTCCTGGTCCTGGAGGGGTCAGTCAGTGTGTCTGCAGCAGGGTTGTCCAGTCCTGGTCCTGGAGGGGTCAGTCAGTGTGTCTGCAGCAGGGTTGTCCAGTCCTGGTCCTGGAGGGGTCAGTCAGTGTGTCTGCAGCAGGGCTGTCCAGTCCTGGTCCTGGAGGGGTCAGTCAGTGTGTCTGCAGCAGGGCTGTCCAGTTCTGGTCCTGGAGGGGTCAGTCAGTGTGTCTGCAGCAGGGCTGTCCAGTTCTGGTCCTGGAGGGGTCAGTCAGTGTCTCTGCAGCAGGGCTGTCCAGTTCTGGTCCTGGAGGGGTCAGTCAGTGTGTCTGCAGCAGGGCTGTCCAGTCCTGGTCCTGGAGGGGTCAGTCAGTGTGTCTGCAGCAGGGCTGTCCAGTCCTGGTCCTGGAGGGGTCAGTCAGTGTGTCTGCAGCAGGGCTGTCCAGTTCTGGTCCTGGAGGGGTCAGTCAGTGTGTCTGCAGCAGGGCTGTCCAGTTCTGGTCCTGGAGGGGTCAGTCAGTGTCTCTGCAGCAGGGCTGTCCAGTTCTGGTCCTGGAGGGGTCAGTCAGTGTGTCTGCAGCAGGGCTGTCCAGTTCTGGTCCTGGAGGGGTCAGTCAGTGTGTCTGCAGCAGGGCTGTCCAGTTCTGGTCCTGGAGGGGTCAGTCAGAGTGTCTGCAGCAGGGCTGTCCAATCCTGGTCCTGGAGGGGTCAGTGTGTCTGCAGCAGGGCTGTCCAGTCCTGGTCCCGGAGGGGTCAGTCAGTGTGTCTGCAGCAGGGCTGTCCAGTCCTGGTCCTGGAGGGGTCAGTGTGTCTGCAGCAGGGCTGTCCAGTCCTGGTCCTGGAGGGGTTAGTGTCTCTGCAGCAGGGCTGTCCAGTTTTGGTCCCGGAGGGGTCAGTCAGTGTCTCTGCAGCAGGGCTGTCCAGTCCTGGTCCTGGAGGGGTCAGTGTCTCTGCAGCAGGGCTGTCCAGTCCTGGTCCCGGAGGGGTCAGTCAGTGTGTCTGCAGCAGGGCTGTCCAGTCCTGGTCCTGGAGGGGTCAGTGTGTCTGCAGCAGGGCTGTCCAGTCCTGGTCCTGGAGGGGTCAGTGTGTCTGCAGCAGGGCTGTCCAGTCCTGGTCCTGGAGGGGACTTTTGCTTGGTTTTGGTTTCTCCGCTGGACTTCTTCTAGGATTGTCCGCCTCGGCCACACCAGCATGGCATGGACACGCCCCCCTGTTTTCATCCCCGTATTCCTGCATGACTTTTCTTCCCAGTGTTTCCTCTCGATTCTGGATTGTGTCGTCTGCAGAGGGTCCGGAAAGAACTGTTCGCTACAGTCCCGGGATACACTTGGTAAAGGCTGCCGCAGAGATGCAAGACAGATGTCCAGTACGCTGTATTAGACGGAGCCAAGCAAGACCCGAGTTCTTCCACACGTTCGGTATAAAGAGTCCCGCAGCCCCTGTATGTGCTGAAGACCTGTGCTGGAGTAACGGAGAGCCCCAGGCTTCGTCGTGGAGTCTGCCAGGGGCGGGACTAGGCTGAATCAAATCAAATCCAAGTTGATCAAATCAAAGTTTATTGATCAAATGCACAACAATACAGAATGCACCAGTAGCGGCTGGCAATGAAATGTCTGTTCCGCAAGCTCACAAAATCACAAGAATCACAGAGATCACAAAAACACAAAAATCACAAAATTGGGGTTATGAAAATAAGGTTGCATAAGAATAGATGTAATAGAAATGGAATAAAACTCAATATGAGTAATGCTGCTGAGTGTCCATGGTGTGTGCAATATATACAAGTAGTGCAGTTTTGCTGAACACAGTGAAAACTGTGTGTCCATGTAGCCATTACAGGTGATTTGCTAAAGGAGCTGCAGGCTGGCTGTTTAGCAGTCTAGCTATTTAGCTAACACTTCCTACACGCATTGAGTGCAACACGGCCCCCAGCAGCAGAGGTGAGACACCCTCACCTGCAGCGGCTCTCAACCAGACCCACTGGGTGAAATCCCTCCTATTGAGGTATCCGGATGCTGAGATCGGCCTGCTGTTAGGGAGAGACGTTTTGAGGGCGCCCCAAGCCCGGACGCAGCTCGGTGGCCCTGCCGGTGCTCCGTACGCCCGACAGCTGGACTTGGGACGGGTCGTTATCGGAGGTGTTGGCCTGGGAGGCGCTCACAGGCCGGCGGGGGTGAGCGGTGTGAAGGCGCACGTCTTGGAGCCACTTCAGCCCGCGCGGGAATCGCATGAAGGAGAGAGAGGAGTTTTGAGAAGCCGCTCTGGGAAAGCAACGGACGAGAGCCGCGGAGGAACAGCTTTTCAGCCAGCCAGAGAAGACTTGCTCCTTCGGCAGAAGACATCGCGGGTCTCAGAATGACGGAAGATGAGATCTTCAAGGACTCCACAAACAGCTGGGTAGCACCACTCATATTTTGAGCACCACTCACACGTCTGCCCAACAGCAGAGGGTGCGCCCCTGCTGTTCACGGCCCTGCGCCCCGGGTCGCCCTCAGGTCTCTCTCAAGAGAGAGACGGCGGAGATGAGGGCGCACTTCACAGAAGCCACGCAGAAGACGATCGATAATTGTCTCCCATGCAGGTGTCACGATCGTAGTCCCTCCTCTTAAGGGCGCTCCGGCTCTTTCACGTTGCACTTGATCTCCTGCACCTGCCTCCAATCCAGCCCCTCCTTAAAAACACTCACTCTATTCCGGGCTCTGCATTTGAAAACGCACGCCCCCAGGCCCGCCTACCACCAAGTCGCCCCACGCCCGCGGCTCGAGGGCACAGGCCTCCTATCAGCATCCCGGCCCGACCCAGCTGAGTCCGGGGCTCGGAGCGCCTGGTCCCGTCAATCCCCAGTTCTTTTCCCTCTCCCCGCACCGGATCCCGTTCCGGTTTTGAACCGTGTCTTGTTTCCGTCTCGGCTGGATTTCCCAGTTTTTGGACTCTTGGACTTCGCCCCGGATTTCCCCCCCTGGACTCCCTTCGGACTTGTTCACCTGGACCACCCCCCCCGTTCATCTACCAGCCCACTCCCTCGCCGGCTCCTCCCCGGGTCTGTTCACTCCCTTCCGGATTGTGCCACCTCCGTCGGGTCCTGATCTACGGTGCGTGACAGCAGGAAGAGTACCGGTCGGTACTGACCCGTTTTTGGCGTGTACCACCCTACAAAAGCCCGGGCAAACCCGGGTGGTGTTTGACTCCAGTGCACACAGTTCAAGGGCGTCTCCCTCAGTGCTGTACGGCTCTCGGGACCTGATCTCAATGATATAGCCTCCCTGGTGTTCTCCTGAGATCCAGGAAAGATCCAGTAGCCCTCACTGCGGACGGACGGCAACAGTCCCCTTGCTTCCTGGTGCGTGAGGGCCGCAGAGATGCCTTGCGTTTCCTGTGGCACCGTGACCCTGACCTTGGCCTGGAGCTTGTCGACTGGAGGATGAGCGTGCCTGTCACAGTTGTCACTAGGGACTTGTGGAAGAGGTGGTCGGACCCTAAGCAGTGCCGAGAGGATAAATGTCCAGAAATCCAAAGGGCAAAAGATGGAATACGAGGTCGGGTAGGCAGGCTAGGTCGGGTATCCAGTAGTCAGGCCGGTACGGTATCCAAATCCAAAAGCCACTGAGAGAGAAAAGAGGGTGGAGCCGGAGACGAAGCAGGGTCAGGTATCCAGTAGTCAGGTCGGTAAGGAATCCAAATCCGAGAGCCGCGAGAAAGAGACGGAGACGTTGCTGAAGACTAAACAGGCTCGGTATCCAGAGATCAGTTCAGAAAGTACGCGCACGAGAGAAGGGCTAAGTCGATCTCAACAGTGAGGGAGGACCGAGAGGAGGGAGCGGCTTGAAATGGGGAAAAGGGCGAGAGCAGTGCGCATTGCTAACTAGGGCGCAGGTGTTGACACTGAGAGGTGCACTTCGTGACCGAGAGAGTGGGGTTCGTGACAGTGCCTGTATCTGGGAACGGCCCATCTCCAGCGTGCCGCACACGCCCGAGAAAGGGAGTATGGAAGTGACGGGCGAGGGGGCGTTGGAAGAAGTTGTTTGGTGGGTGACGCTCTGAAGTCAACAGTCGGAGGCGATCGATGTTCTCGGACGAGCACAGCGGATGTTGGCTCTGTCCAGTCCTGGGCTTCCCGCGATAGCCTCAGACAGAGTTGAGGTTACGACTGCCTCCCCAACAGAAGACCCAGCCGGCGGTGTCGAAGACCTGGACCTCTCCTCGGGCGGCGCAGCTGGAACATCACACGTCAAGACACGCTCGCATTTTCAGATCCCCGACGGTGAGACGCCGCACACCAAGAGAGGCGCGCTGTCGACCACGAACAGCGTGTTTGAGCCGCTGGGGCTTCCTAGCGCCTGTTCCCGTTCACGGACGACTGCTCCTCGGAGAACTCTTCCGCTGACACCAATGGGACTCGCTGCTTCCCGAGAAGGGGCAGAGGAGGTGGAGAGGTGCACTCCAGGAATTCAGAGAGCCACATATCCCACGTACCTGTGCTTCATTCTCTTCCTCCGTGTCACGAAACAGTTCTTTCCAGACCCTATGCGGACGACACAATCCGGACTAGTGAGGAAACACTGGGGGAAAAGTCATGCAGGAGACGGGAATGGAGACAGGGGGCGTGTCCTTGGTGCGCAGGTGTCCAGGGGGAGTGAGTCCGGGGCGAACAATCCAGGAAGAAGTCCAAACGGGGAATCCAAACCACAAGCATAGGTCCACAGCCAGGCGATCCATCCAGGAGATTAAAAACGGGAACCGGGTCGGGACCGGCAGGGGGAACAGGAACAGAAAGTTAAAAACATAACGGAGCCAGACGCATCAGGACCTGGGCTCACATGAAGCCCAGATTATCGTCTGCGTCTGGCTTTTAAGGGGGAACTGAAGAGGGGCTGGAATAAGGAACAGGTGCGGGGAAGGAAGGGCTGGAGCGCCCTTAAGAGGAGGGGTGGCGATCGTGACACTCCAAAGCCCAACGCGCAGAAGGATGGGTCTTCTCCGATGCCCCGGGCTCGTCTGAAAGTCCCGGGTCAAGAAGGACGCTGTGAGGCAGGCTCCACCCTTGCTACGCCAGACTGGCTCCGCGACCAGGTGCAGCCCGTGCCCTGCTGGTCTGCCTGTCGAGGCGGAGACCCGGACTTGAAGGCAAACGCAGTCAGGTTCTAGACCGGCAGCAAGGGTGGTGCTAGGCTATATCCGCAGCTGGTCGCCATGTCAGTAACGGCGTTGAGCGCATTGGGCAGCCCGGGAGTCACGTGCCCACACCGCAGAATCCAGCCCGTCACTGGCCTACAGGACCCCCCCCCCCCACATCTGTACGGCCCACCTGAGCAGCTGCCAGACCCGTCCAGAGGTGCTGTAACAACCCCGTCTGCTCCGATATCTGGGAGCACAGCAGGATCGGAGAGATTCCACCGTTTCTCTGGCTGGAAGTCCCTGGCTGGAGCCGTTGCCCGTCTGTCTCGGATGGCCCGCGGTTCCACTCGCTGGCGGCGGTGCCGGCTGCCTGCGTGTCTGCAGGAGGAGCTTCTCAAACGATGCTGTACAGAAGGCTGAGGCCATCGTCCTCGGGAATGAGCAACATGATGTGTTCTCTGATGAATTGAAATGCATCAGTACAAAGCAGAGTCTTCGCTTACACAGCCCTTTAATTCATTAATGACTTACACTGACATAGCGCTCTTCTGGACTCTCCACGCAGAGCTCTTCACAGGTCAGGGGGATCCCCTCCACCCCCACCAGTGTGTCCCCCCACCTGGGTGAAGCTCCAGTCTGCTCACACACAGCAGCTCTCAGTGGGGAGGAGAGCAGAGTGATGGAGCCAGTTCAGAGAGGGGGGTTATTAGGAGGCCATGATGGGTAAAGACCAGGGGGAAATGTGGCCAGGACACCGGGGTGACACCCCTACTCTTTTCGAGAGACGCCCTGGGATTTTTAATGACCACAGAGAGTCAGGACCTCGGTTTTATGTCTCATCCGAAGGACAGCGCCTTTTTACAGTAGAGTGTCCCTGTCACTATACTGGGGCATTAGGACCCACACAGACCGCAGGGTGAGCGCCCCCTACTGGCCCCACTAACAACTCTTCCAGCAGCAGCCTCAGCTTTCCCAGGAGTCTCCCCTCCAGGTACTGGCCAGGCTCACACTGCTGAGCTCCAGTAGGGCTGCCAGTGCTGAGTTGAGAGTTACTGAGCTCATCCTGTTTGTTAAACCACACCCACCACCCCACACAGCAGTGAATTTCTCATGTCAGCAAGTTCCTTGGCGATGTTCTTGTTTGTATCGTAATTTAGATACTGTTATGTTGGCCGCTAGCGTCTGCTAATGTAATGTAAACCGTTTGCATTCGTTTAGTCATCCAGTATGTAGTTGAGCATTGTGTTAGCAAAGTTTATGCGCAGCTTAGTCCTACTAGAATCGTCTTTGTCATTCGTGCCTGACATTGCACAGTCTGTTAGACTGTTATCTAGTGCTGTAACTATGCTCAGCTCCCTGAGATTCGTGTTTGATTCTACAAGCCTCTTTTCTTCGCCATTGTACAGTTTCGCTCAACGAGACATCAGCCTGTTTCCTGAGAGTTATTTGGATGACAGTTTTGTTTAGCTGATGGGATAACTGGATAAGAGTACGTTTGGTGAGGCCAGGACAACACCCCAGTCGGGACAGAAGGCTCTTCTTTACACAGAGGGGGGTGGGGGTGTGGAACAAGCTGCCCAGCCCTGTTGCTGAAGCCGATACCCTGGCTTCTGTCAGGACACAGCTTGGTGAGACACCCCAGTCAGGACAGGAGGCTCTGCTTTACACAGAGAGGGGTGGGAGTGTGGAACGAGCTGCTCAGCCATGTTGTTGAAGCCGATACCCCGGCTTCTCTCAGGACACAGCTGGGTGAGACGGTCAGGGGCAGTACCAGCCCTTTCCAGGAGAGCTGAGACTGGGGGTCGGCCTTGCCAGGGGAGGGCGACAGCCTGTCTCCACAACCCCAGCCTCGCAGTGCAGGGTCTTACGTCTCTCTAGTCCTTTGGGGGGGTCCTAATATTTTGGCCAGTGGGTGCATGTGTCTTTAAGCAGACTTGTTTCCCCCGTGGGGGAAAGCTCCACGCAGTTTCATCAGGCGCACGATCGCAGCGGTGACCCGCCGTGACAAACGAGACCCTGAAGAAATGAAGTCCTCCGATCTTGCGCCTGACGGGGGATTAAATTAGTTTCAACCCCGGACTGTGTAAACATGCCGACGCCTGCTGATGACGTCCACTGTCTGGGACTCTTCGTAAGTGCGGACTTCACACGGTCCGGGCAAGACGAGCGCTGTTTCAGAAATAAAGGAGGGCAAAAATATCATCATTTTTTTTTCTTTTAACAGGGAGCTCCGTGCCGATCACCCCGTGAGTGTGAAGTAAAGTAATGATGTCACCGTCGTCGTCGTCGTCGTCGTCACAATTCGTCATCGTCACAATTAATCATCATCACGTCATCGTCATCGTCACAATTCCAGTCCGAGAGTTGTTCGCCTTTTCGCCTCCGCAGCCCGTCACTGTGACGAGAGTCGCTCGTTATCCAGGGGTCGCCGGCTGAGAGCGGAGAGTCTCTTCAAGGTGATTACGACAGCCTCACGGCCGCAGACCGCTGACGGGGACGCGCGGTGTCGCATCAGCCTGGGAGCTGCAGGGGCGCCGGCCCGGACGGGGAGACACCCGAGTGAGAGGAGCTCCGTCACCGTGGCAGGGGGTCCCGCAACAGCCCCGGCACGCACAACACCCGACACCCGAAACACAATAGCCTACACACAACATCCTACACCCTATACACAACACACCATTCACAACACACAACACACTATTCAAAACACCCGACACACAACACCCTACACATTAAACACAACACACAACGCCTGACACACAGCATCCTACACACTATACACAACACACTATTCAAAACACCCGACACACAACACCCTACACATTATACACAACACACAACACCTGACACACAGCATCCTACACACTATACACAACACACTATTCAAAACACCCGACACACAACACCCTACACATTATACACAACACACAACACCTGACACACAGCATCCTACACACTATACACAATGTCCCTACACACTGTACACAATACTCTACACACGACACACAACACATCTGCACACTACACACTACATCCTACACTCTACACACACCATACACACAACATATCGCATACCTGCACATTACATCCCTGCACACACCGCACCTGCACACTACACACTTGCTGTCATTATAAAAACACACTCCACACTCACACACTGTACATCCACACTCGCACTCGTACACTCGCGCCCCTCTCCCATGTCCCGCTGCCTCCAGGGGGCCGAGCTGATGTCGGACCGGGGCGGACGGATCACGAATATTCGCTGTGGCCCGAAGAAAATGCGGCGCCTTGCCGGGTGACGGTTTGCTGGGGATGGGAATGTGCGTCTGTTCGGAGAAGAATCCGGTTTTATTCGCCGCGCCCGCTTGTACAGACTGAAGGAGGGGGGGACACACAGACAGGGCCGCGGTTTTTATTGGGGTGGCTTTTAATTGAGCTGGGCGCTGCCCGGTCCGCGGTGGGTCCGGGCTCGGTTCTGGCCCTGCTGGTTTCCGAGCCGCCTTCCAGATTCCAGACTCCTGATTCCAGAGAGAGAGCGAGCGAGCGAGCGAGCCCTCTCCCTCTCTCTCTCTCACTCGCGTCGCTCACAACCGAGCGTCTGCTGTCCCTGTTTACCGGAATGGTACGGGCCAAATCGTATTAAACCCCCCCTCCTCCTCCTCTCACCCCCCCCTCCCCGCCGTGCGCTCGACTTCTCCTTTCGTCTTTCAGCTGGTCTGTTTCTGCGGCAGTGCAGCGGCGGGAGAGAGAGAGAGAGGAGGAGGAGGACGCCAGCCAGTCACCCAGCCAGCCAGCCAGCGAGCGGAGAGAGAGAGAGAGATCCAGGAGAGACGGCAGAGAGACACAGCCCGCTTGACATTAACGGGAACAGCAGGACCGCCGCCGGGACAGCTCCGCCGTACGTGTCCGACATCCCCGCGCCTCGCATCGGTCTGTCCTCCTTCTTCTTCCCCGTCCTTCCCCTGGCTGCTGGACAGCGCCGTGTCAGGGCAGCACCCGGAGGAGGCGAGCCGCGTTTCGGAACCCGACCGACACCCCTCGAGCGCGGCGCAAGGTGGGAGCGGAGCGCTCGCGGCAGGCGCCCCCGTGGGGCCGAGGGGGTCTGCGTGGCGTGTGTGTGCGTGTATGTTGGGGGGGGTGATATACCTGTTTATCGGCCGCAATCTGCTCTCATTCCCCGGTATGTCTGAGCAGCACCGCTGTTTTCTTCTTTCTCTCTCTCCTTCCTGGCGATCTCCAGCTCCGCAGTTTCTAGGCGGGCGCTACCTGCTCCTCTCGTGCGTCCGCTTGGATCGCTTTTGGGGAGGTGACGGACGGTTATTGTGATTTGGGGGGTGAGGGGGGAGGAAAGGGTACCCCCAAAACGCCAAGGAGGGCACGGTCCCCACCTCCGATGGCACGTCGCATCTCGCAGGCGTGTCGCTGAGAGAGTCCCGCAGGTGGCGGCGCGGTGTGTGTGTCTCTCTCTCTCTTTCTCTCTCTCTCTGTGTGTGTGTCTGTCTGTCTTCCTCCGTCCCACCCGAGCGCGGCGGCGGCGGCTCCCACGGCCACGGCTCGGTCCTCGCGGCGGGGGTGACGGGCTAGGTTGTCCGCTGGCGCGTGCGTTCGGGGGACAGGAGGCGCCCTCGCGCGAGGACGAGATGGGGGGGGGAGGGTGGGATACAGCGCGAGGTGTCATCTGGAGATGGAGACAGATGAGCGAGCCTTCGCCTTGCTGGTTTATATATCTATCTGTCTTTTTTTGGGGGGGGTGGAGGAGGAGGGGGGCTCCCGTCCAGCTGAAGCGACACAGCGCCCCCTCAGCCCCCGGGGCTCCCCCGCTCTCGGACCCGGGGTCAGTGCGTCGCTACGCGGGGCGGGGGTGATCTACCGACAGTCTGAGAACCCGGAGCGCCGGTTTCTGTTTGTGCTGTGCGTGTGTGTGTGTGCGTGTCTCAGTGTCACGGGGGCCGGCGGGGCGACCCCAGCGGCCGGTGGTGGAGCTGTTCGCTGTCCCCGTGTCTGCGCCCGTGTGCGTGTCCGGTGTGTGCGTGTCCGGGGCGTGTGCGGGGCGCCGGGGCTCCAGACCGTCACAGCAATGGCACCGAGGTCTCGATGAGGACCAGGACGCGCCTGGAGGGGAGTGGGCCGTGGGGTGTGGTGGTGGTGGGGGGGGCGCCTTTGCCTTCAGCTCCTCCGTTGCGGGTGGGGGGGGCGGCGGAGGCGGAGGGTACAATCTGGCGCAAACTCCAGGAGAGCGACACTGTGGAGAGAGGAGGTGCCCCCGCCTTGATCAGGAGGATGATGATGGTGGTGTTGTTGTTGTTGTTGTTGTTGATGTTTCGCTCGTCCTCTTGACCCCGCGCTCGCTGTTCCCCGACCCCCGCAGGTCCGTGGAGGAGGAGGAGGGGGTGTGTCACCGCGCGGGGAGGCCGCTGTGGGAGCGAAGACGCGCGGAGGAAGAGCGAGAGACGCGGAGCGCCGAGCCATGGCCGCCCTGCGCTGGGCCGCGCTGGCGTACTGCAGCTCCCTGGCCGTCCTGCTGGCCAGCGGCAACTTCGTGCTAGACGGTAGGAGGCCGGGGCCCCGTCCGCCCTGACAGGCAGCTGTTGCCTCGGGTCTGTGGAGAGCGGGGGGGGGCGTGGGGATCGGGTCCCGGGAGCCTGTGATATCGAGAATCCTGTGAAAGGAAAAAAAAAAACTCGGCCGTCGGGCTCGTTTTTGGAAGTGATTCGGAGCGACGTGAACCGACGCTCCCGCGCAAAAGTAATAATTATCGTTATGCGACTTTGGCACCCTTTTTTTAAGACTTAACGAGATGGTTTCGCAGGTGACGTCACCGCCCTTCCCTGTGATAGCAGGACCACAGCTACTGGGCTGAGAAGAGATCTCTCTTTGGCTCACGGGGCTAGGTCGCTGCAGAGAGACGCGGAAGTCCCGGGTTCGAGCCTCCAGTCGGGATGGGGCCGACCAGATGCGGCAAGGGCGCCCGCCTGAGCCCACGTTGCGTTACAGTATATATGTTTATATGCTGTTTTAGGTGTATGGGTATTCACGTAGAGGTTTCTAGGGTTTTGTGTATTTCTTTGTGAAAAGGGAAATACAGTTGTTAAAAATCGCGGCAGGGTGCGGCGTGCGACCGCGGCGCGGTTGAATCTGTGTGTGTGTGTGTTGGTGTGTGTGTGTGCGCGTCTTATGACAGCGTCCACACGCGGGGGATGTATTGTGGGGACCGAATGCGTAGCGTAGCCCGCCGTCCTGAGCTTTGTTCTCCACCCTACGGGGGGGGGGATCTACTGTATACAGTATATATCCAAGATGTCGATGTCTGCAGGCCCAGCGCTTTTTCCGCAGGGAGTTGTGAGTTCTGACTCAGCACTTCCGTGACGGTGTCTCCTGTCGTGTGTCTCGGGAGCTCGGCAGGGCTGTGACTGGGCTGGGCAGGGCCGGGAAACATTTTGGGAAAATCAGGTCGCTGCTGTTGGCAGTAGGGGGTGATCTTCCCTTTGGACCAGGAACTAATGCCCCAGTGTGGTGACAGAGGAAACTGTGACTAACCCCTGTGTCCTGGCTACTGGTCAGTACAGATCCCAGGACACTGTCAGTAAGAGTAGGGATGTCCTGACTGCTGGTCAGTACAGATCCCAGGACACTGTCAGTAAGAGTAGAGGTGTCCTGGCTACTGGTCAGTACAGATCCCAGGACACTGTCAGTAAGAGTAGGGGTGTCCTGACTGGTCAGGACAGACCCCAGGACACTGTCAGTTAGAGTAGGGGTGTCCTGACTGCTGGTCAGTACAGACCCCAGGACACTGTCAGTAAGAGTAGAGGTGTCCTGACTGCTGGTCAGTACAAGTCCCAGGACACTGTCAGTAAGAGTAGGGGTGTCCTGACTGCTGGTCAGTACAGATCCCAGGACACTGTCAGTAAGAGTAGGGGTGTCCTGACTGCTGGTCAGTACAAGTCCCAGGACACTGTCAGTAAGAGTAGGGGTGTCCTGACTGCTGGTCAGTACAGATCCCAGGACACTGTCAGTAAGAGTAGGGGTGTCCTGACTGCTGGTCAGTACAGATCCCAGGACACTGTCAGTAAGAGTAGGGGTGTCCTGACTGCTGGTCAGTACAGATCCCAGGACACTGTCAGTAAGAGTAGGGGTGTCCTGACTGCTGGTCAGTACAGATCCCAGGACACTGTCAGTAAGAGTAGGGGTGTCCTGACTGCTGGTCAGTACAGATCCCAGGACACTGTCAGTAAGAGTAGAGGTGTCCTGACTGCTGGTCAGTACAAGTCCCAGGACACTGTCAGTAAGAGTAGGGGTGTCCTGACTGCTGGTCAGTACAGATCCCAGGACACTGTCAGTAAGAGTAGGGGTGTCCTGACTGCTGGTCAGTACAAGTCCCAGGACACTGTCAGTAAGAGTAGGGGTGTCCTGACTGCTGGTCAGTACAGATCCCAGGACACTGTCAGTAAGAGTAGGGGTGTCCTGACTGCTGGTCAGTACAGATCCCAGGACACTGTCAGTAAGAGTAGGGGTGTCCTGACTGCTGGTCAGTACAGATCCCAGGACACTGTCAGTAAGAGTAGGGGTGTCCTGACTGCTGGTCAGTACAGATCCCAGGACACTGTCAGTAAGAGTAGGGGTGTCCTGACTGCTGGTCAGTACAGATCCCAGGACACTGTCAGTAAGAGCAGGGGTGTCCTGACTGGTCAGGACAGACCCCAGGACACTGTCAGTTAGAGTAGGGGTGTCCTGACTGCTGGTCAGTACAGATCCCAGGACACTGTCAGTAAGAGTAGGGGTGTCCTGACTGCTGGTCAGTACAGATCCCAGGACACTGTCAGTAAGAGTAGGGGTGTCCTGACTGCTGGTCAGTACAGATCCCAGGACACTGTCAGTAAGAGCAGGGGTGTCCTGACTGCTGGTCAGTACAGATCCCAGGACACTGTCAGTAAGAGTAGGGGTGTCCTGACTGCTGGTCAGTACAGATCCCAGGACACTGTCAGTAAGAGTAGGGGTGTCCTGACTGCTGGTCAGTACAGATCCCAGGACACTGTCAGTAAGAGTAGGGGTGTCCTGACTGCTGGTCAGTACAGATCCCAGGACACTGTCAGTAAGAGTAGGGGTGTAGGTCCTGGTGGCTAAACTGCACTGTGGGATGGACAGTCTGGAGTTTCTCTCTCCTCCCCCTGATCTGCAGTGCAGTGGGGCTGTTGTGTGTCACTCAGAAGGAGCTGCGTTTTGCTGTGTGAAGCACATTGGGGTGAAAACCACTTTATAAAACCATTAAGTATGAAATATTCTTATAATCAGCTTTCTTGCATGTGTCCATCTCCGACCTGCGGTCAAGCTGACAAAGATACATGGTACCACAGAGTTTTTGCCTCCTCCCCTTTGTGGTCAGTGTTGTGCCCTTTTTGTGAGCTCTGGAGGTCTGCTGGAGACGTCCATGCTGTCAGTGTTAATAATCCTGGGCTGTAATGAGGTTTGTAGGTCTGCCAAAGGAGTTTTGAAGTAGTTTTATGGTAGCATACAAGGGTGAAATCACAGTAAATTATGAAAATCAATACGTGTTTTAATTGTAATCATGGTAAAAGCATATTGCAGTAAAGCCCAGTGAGATCAGGGTAAAAACACAGTCCAGTGCAGTAAAGCCCAGGGAGATCAGGGTAAAAACAGAGTACACTGCAGTAAAGCCCAGTGAGATCAGGGTAAAAACACAGTCCAGTAAAGCCCAGGGAGATCAGGGTAAAAACAGAGTACACTGCAGTAAAGCCCAGGGAGATCAGGGGAAGAGCAGTGAGGACCTGGGACAGAGTGTGGTTTAACTCTGGTCACAGCTGTGGAAAAGCAGCGAAGTTCCCTGTGATCCTCACGAGATGCAGCTGTGTGAGTCTGCGGGTTTGTGGGTACCCCCGGGGGGGGTGGTGTTGAGCCCCCTCCCGTCACTCCGAGCCCCGCTGGGCTGAGCGCCCGGACCGGCCGGCCGCCCTGATCACTTCCCGAGAGTCCGCAAGCCGGACACCTGGTTCCGAGTCGGCAGGATGGGTCACGTCGTGTCGGGGGGCAGGGAGGAGGGGGTGACCTCAGGGAGCCAGGCTTAGTTTCGCCACCGTTTCCCACTCCGTTCTGAAAGTCGCCCTCCTGACTCCATCACCGTGACTGCCTAGTTTCCCTGGCCAGCCCGTACAGGGCAGTTTCAACCAAATCACTGCTGTACGCCCCTTCATTGATAACGCTTCTATAGCGCTCTTCTGGACTCTCCACGCAGAGCTCTTCACAGGTCAGGGGGATCCCCTCCACCCCCACCAGTGTGTCCCCCCACCTGGATG
The DNA here is from genome assembly GCF_040954835.1 of Lepisosteus oculatus. Taxonomy (NCBI): domain Eukaryota; kingdom Metazoa; phylum Chordata; class Actinopteri; order Semionotiformes; family Lepisosteidae; genus Lepisosteus; species Lepisosteus oculatus. Next base: position 6,014,858 of record NC_090699.1, read on the forward strand.
AAGCTCCAGTCTGCTCACACACAGCAGCTCTCAGTGGGGAGGAGAGTAGAGTGATGAAGCCAGTTCAGAGAGGGGGGTTATTAGGCGGCCATGATGGGTAAAGACCAGGGGGAAATTTGGCCAGGACACCGGGGTGACACCCCTACTCTTTTCAAGAGACGTCCTGGGATTTTTAATGACCACAGAGAGTCAGGACCTCGGTTTTACGTCTCATCCGAAGGACGGCGCCTGTTTACAGTCTATTGTCCCCGTCACTATACTGGGGCATCAGGACCCACACAGACCACAGGGTGAGCGCCCCCTACTGGTCCCACTAACACCTCTTCCAGCAGCAGCCTCAGCTCTCCCAGGAGTCTCCCCTCCAGGTACTGACCAGGTTCACACTGCGGAGCTCCAGTGGGGCTGCCAGCGCTGCACTGCAGGGGGACACAGTAGTTTCTGGATCGTTTGCCCACCTTCTGTAAAGCAGTCGGATTGTAGCAAGCGCTCCCCTCACTCTCTCTCTCTCTCTCTCTCGGTTCGGGAGGCGTCCCAGGAGACCTGCCTCTGTGGGTGCTCTGCTCCAGACCCCCGCCACTCTTCGAGTAAAGCCCTGCCCTCCAGCTCTCAGCCTGAACCCCCTCCCATTCGTTTCCGCTGGCGGCTCTGTTGGCCAGCAGGCGGAAGCCCATCAGACCCAGCGAATGAGCTGACTCGAGACCCCGAGACGCCCTTTTCTAACCTCTTCGTCCAGCGCAGCGCCAGGGGGCAGCCCGACCGACTCGGCACATCTTACACCCTACAGCCAGGAGTCAGTCATGAACAGCTCAGGGGCCCCTTTGTCTCCCTGACAGTCGTGTAATCGCTTACGGCACCTAATGACAATGTTCAACGTATCCCAGCAAGCAGTGGGCGCAAGGCGGGGTACGCCCTGGATGGGACGCCAGTCCACCGGAGGGCACACATGCACGGCGCACACACACACACACACACACTCGGACCACGTATCTTAGGACAGGAGGAGGAAACAAAGGGAGAACATGCAAACTCCACACAGACAGCACCCCAGGAATCGCTCCCAGGGTGACCCGGATAATGTGAAGGTTATTGTCCGTAGGCGGGTTCCACTCCGAGGTTTACAGGGAGGGTTAAATGCTCACCGAGTCGAGAGCCCAAGCAGTCGTACTAATTGGAACGGCTCATTGGTTAACGAAATCAATGAGACATCAGCTGCTTTGTTCTTTTAAGAATATAAAATCCTGTGAATGCCACAGGGATCAAGGATACTCCCAAAGGTGCATGACACCTTCCCCAAGGCACTGTTGTCCCAAGGTAACAGGAAACTTGAGGGTCTCGTTAAGCAATCTGAGAGTCTCGTTAAGCAATCCGAGAATCTCGTTAACCAATCTGAGAGTCCCGTTAATACAATGAAAGGACTGAGTGAGGGACTGGGCAAGAGCCTCAGTGGAGTGATGGGGAGGAGCAGGGGTTTGATACTCTGGCTTTTTTGGGGAACAAAAGCTGGACAAAATTCTCCCATTGAGGACAGACAGCACTTCTTTACACGGAGGGTGGCAGGGGTGTGGAACAAGCTAACCCAGCCGGGCTGCTGAAGCCGATACCCTGCCTTCTCTCAAGACACACAGCTGGATGAGACCCCCAGTCAGGACAGGAGTACGTCTTTACACAGAGAGTGGTGGGGGTGTGGAACAAGCTGCCCAGCCCTGTTGTTGAAGCCGACACCCTGACTTCTCTCAAGACAGAGCTGGATGAGCCCCCCCCAGTCAGCACAGGAGTACGTCTTTACACAGAGGGTGGTGGGAGTGTGGAACAAGCTGCCCAGGCCTCTTGTGGAAGACACACTAGCTTCTTCTGAAAAAACAGCCGGGTGAGATACTCCGATCAGAACAGGAGGTGCGCTGCTTTACGCAAAGGTTGGTGGGAGCGTGGAACAAGTTGCCCAAACACTCCCCCCCACAACCCCCCTCACCCCCCCTGGCTCCACTGGACTCCGGATGGAATCTGCCAGTTCAATCAGGGTGGACGCACGGGTAAAAAAGTTCTTACAAAAAAGGCCCGAGCTCCCACTGGTCCGGCTCTTGGCGGAGTTTAAATTGCCTTTTTGTTCTGGGCCGTTGAAATGCGTCCGGCTGAGGCTGCTGGAAGGACTGGGAGTCTGAAGAGCGGGCTTTGATGTGACGCTGCCCTCCGTGCCAAGACTCTGGGGCATTCAGGAAGCTGACTTCCTGCTTTTCTCCTCGGGAGGGGGCGAGTGGCATGGGGGGGTGTGTGGGGTCCCCTGCAGCTGGGAGCCGAGCTGGCTGAGGAAGACGAGGAGGGAGGGGTCTGTACATGCGGGGATGAAGATCACGCACCATCTGCAGCCCCCGCCGGACCCCTGCTCTTACTGCTCTTGTATTTATCGCTGGTCACTTTTACCCAGAGAGAGTTGGATTTGTGTTCCTGATATAGCTGGGTGTTTCACTGGTACAGTTCGGGCAGGTGCTGGGAGTTGAACCCACAGCCCTGCAGTCACCAGTCCAGAACTCTACCCACTGAGGTCTGTGTCCCGGCTGAGGGACAGGATCTGCTGTATTTAACACTGTCTGTGTCCTGGCTGAGGGACAGGATCTGCTGTATTTAACACTGAGGTCTGTGTCCCGGCTGAGGGACAGGATCTGCTGTATTTAACACTGAGGTCTGTGTCCTGGCTGAGGGACAGGATCTGCTGTATTTAACACTGTCTGTGTCCTGGCTGAGGGACAGGATCTGCTGTATTTAGCACTGTCTGTGTCCTGGCTGAGGGACAGGATCTGCTGTACTTAACACTGTCTGTGTCCTGGTTGAGGGACAGGATCTGCTGTATTTAGCACTGAGGTCTGTGTCCCGGCTGAGGGACAGGATCTGCTGTATTTAACACTGAGGTCTATGTCCTGGCTGAGGGACAGGATCTGCTGTATTTAACACTGTCTGTGTCCTGGCTGAGGGACAGGATCTGCTGTATTTAACACTGTCTGTGTCCTGGCTGAGCGACAGGATCTGCTGTATTTAACTCTGAGGTCTGTGTCCTAGCTGAGCGACAGAATCTGCTGTATTTAACACTGAGGTCTGTGTCCTGGTTGAGGGACAGGATCTGCTGTATTTAGCACTGAGGTCTGTGTCCTGGTTGAGGGACAGGATCTGCTGTATTTAGCACTGAGGTCTGTGTCCTAGCTGAGGGACAGAATCTGCTGTATTTAACACTGAGGTCTGTGTCCTGGTTGAGGGACAGGATCTGCTGTATTTAGCACTGAGGTCTGTGTCCTAGCTGAGGGACAGGATCTGCTGTATTTAACACTGAGGTCTGTGTCCTAGCTGAGGGACAGAATCTGCTGTATTTAACACTGAGTTCTGTGTCCCGGCTGAGGGACAGGATCTGCTGTATTTAACACTGAGGTCTGTGTCCTAGCTGAGGGACCGGATCTGCTGTATTTAACACTGAGGTCTGTGTCCTGGCTGAGAGACAGGATGTGCTGTATTTAACACCTAGGTCAGAGCCCTAGTTGAGGGGGATAGCATCTGTTTTTAATGTACAGTATGCACTAATTAACTTATGCCCCCAGAACACGACCAATATTTCTATAACCAGCCCTAATTCTTCAGACCTCATTCACGATGTTCTCGAAGTGCTGGGGAGCCTCTGTCTCTTCCTGCTCATAATAATTTCATTGATTGAGCCCTGCAACTGTCGAGTCTCTTGAAGCAGGGTCTTTGGCTTGTTTTATTTCTGGGAAGCCAAGCTCCTCGGATCTCTGGTGTAAGACAGTAGCTCTTGCTCTGTTTTCTCTTCAAGTAATTGCTTCTCAGCTGGTGATGGGTATACGCTCTTGGGAAGGGTGTTGTGTCAGACGCTGGGATCGCAGGGGTTTCCTGCTGCTTTCCTGAGCTGTCTCCTGATTTGTGCAATGCCCAATTGCGGCAGGTGGAATTAATTAACAGCAGCCCTGATAAAACCTCTAACGAGCCTGGAAGGTGTTTCATTGGTAAATGTAGTTTTACTGCAGGGCATCTTTTCAGAAATCAGCTGTAGAGAAGAAAAAAAAACAACATCCTTCATGTGACCAATTAAGAAACCGATTAAGCTTAATTGTTTAATTGATTGCTTTGGGTCGCCCCCCCTCCAATTAACAACACCAAACAAGATCCCAGGCCCAACTGGAGCCGAGTGGGAGACTCCTAGACTGAATCCAGTGGATCCATTTCCTAGGACCTCAGGACAATAACGGGAGGAATTCGGAAATGGGAGTGTCTCCTGTTCTCCTGGAATTTGGGAGATGGACTTGGGCCAGTTTTCCCAGAAGCCACTTAACCTACCAGCATGTATAGACTGCAGGAGGAAGCCTGAGCATCTGGATAAAACCCATGTGAATGTGGGGAGAACATGCAGACTCCACACAGACAGCCCATCCCGGAATTGAACCCGGCACCCCAGCCGTGCTAACCGCTGTGCCACTGTGCTGCCCAATCAAGGGCTCAATTAAACGTAAAGAATGAGGATCCCAGCTGGAGGGAACCCCCAGAGGCCAGGGCCCGGCGGGGCTGGGGACTGATGAGACAGAGCTTCCCTGGCAGGGATTCTCGCGCCTGTGCTTGCTGACGCGCTTGGTGCAATTCTTACTCCTGGCCGTCTGGGAGAACTTCCCGGATCTGCTCGCGCTGGAATGCAGGCTGGAGGTCCGGGATCCTGCGTGTGCGCGCGTGGCCGTCTGCCCTGGTGGAGGAGCGGCCCTCGTGTTCTTCGGTTTCGCTGCTCCTCCTGCATGTTTACCGTCGAGACAGACCTTCTGATTCTGGACGCCTCTCAAAGCCAAACCCAGACTGGACCGTTGATCTCTGGACTGTGGGGGTACAGTGTGACCCAGACTGGACCTTTGATCTCTGGACTGTGGGGGTACAGTGTGACCCAGACCGGACCTGTGATCTCTGGACTGTGGGGGTACAGTGTGACCCAGACCGGACCTTTGATCTCTGGACTGTGGGGGTACAGTGTGACCCAGACCGGACCTGTGATCTCTGGACTGTGGGGGTACAGTGTGACCCAGACCAGACCGGCGATCTCTGGACTGTAGGGGTACAGTGTGACCCAGACCGGACCTGTGATCTCTGGACTGTAGGGGTACAGTGTGACCCAGACCGGACCGGCGATCTCTGGACTGTGGGGGTACAGTGTGACCCAGACCGGACCGGCGATCTCTGGACTGTGGGGGTACAGTGTGACCCAGACCGGACCGGCGATCTCTGGACTGTAGGGGTACAGTGTGACCCAGACCGGACCTGTGATCTCTGGAATGTAGGGGTACAGTGTGACCCAGACCGGACCGGTGATCTCTGGATAATGAAAGTCTTATTAAGAGTTTCTGCTTTGTGGTCGCGGTTCTCTAAAGATGATAACGGGATTACTGATGAGTCAGGGGCTCATTAAAACTGCATGGAGCTAGAAAATCAATACTTTTACTGCAAGCTAGAAGCTTCAAAACACAGAAGGATACCTCAGATTAATATTTGGAAGGAACCGCTTTCAAACACAGAAGTTATGTTAGTCTAGTATGTATGTAGTATGTTTGTGATTGAATTATCCAGTCTATATCGCATGTTGATGCATGCGTTGATATGTGTTTATTGATGTGTGAGTGAATGTGTTCAGTATGGATCTGATATTGCAGTAAATCGTATGAGAGATGAGGAGCATTAGAAAGCTCAGACCAGGCCATCTGTACAGAACCATCTGTACATCAGTCTCTCCAGTTGAGTGACCATCTGTCTCTGTTTGTGTCGCTGTGTACTTTGAGCTGTCCGGCATGCGCTGTCCTCCCTTCTCCTCCTGGACAGACCACCTGCCCGCAGCCCCCACTACAGTACACTACAGGTTAATACAGACACTGACTGGACACTCCAGTACATTAACACTGCACTGAGAGAGAGGGGTTAATACAGACACACTGACTGGACACTCCAGTACATTAACACTGCACTGAGAGAGAGAGGGGTTAATACAGACACACTGACTGGACACTCCAGTACATTAACACTGCACTGAGAGAGAGGGGGGTTAATACAGACACACTGACTGGACACTCCAGTACATTAACACTGCACTGAGAGAGAGAGGGGTTAATACAGACACACTGACTGGACACTCCAGTACATTAACACTGCACTGAGAGAGAGGGGTTAATACAGACACACTGACTGGACACTCCAGTACATTAACACTGCACTGAGAGAGGGGTTAATACAGACACACTGACTGGACACTCCAGTACATTAACACTGCACTGAGAGAGGGGGGACATCTTGCTGTCCAGCTGGGAGATTTTTAATGGCCCACTGGGTGACAAGAATTCCTTTCATTGTGCTTCCCTGGCACCGATGCCCGTTAGTCCGCTGGGAAGAGAAGCATCCCTGTGGCTGTGGAGAGTCTCCCCCTCTTCCTTGTGCTCTGTGCTGCCAGCTCGCTGTCTGTGCTGCAAGCAGGCCAGGTCCCAGCGGAGACCTGCAGGAGCTGGGAGGGGGGCGACAGGGGGGGGGAGAGAGAGAGGCGGGTGGGCAGGAGGGGGGGTGCTGACAGGCTGCAGATTCTGCTCTTCAGTCCCACAGCTGGAGCTGAGCTCACGTGACTGAAGGCTTGCGTCTTCCTCTCCTTCCTCCCTCTCCTCTTCCTCCTGCTGTCTTTGTCCTCCCTCTCTCTCTCCCCCCCCCCCACCGATCTCCGCGCTGTTACCAGGAGACCGGGCAGCGGGAGGAGCAGGAGTCCCAGTCCTCATCTCTCTCGTCTCCCTGCTTTCCCTGTGGGTCTATAGTGACGCTCCGCTGCCTGGACACATTCACACACACACGCAACACAGACACACACACGCAGCACAGACAGAGATACACACACACACACATTCATACACACACAGATTCCTCCACCTCCCTGCAAAATGAAATCCCAGATCCATCCACATTTTTCTTAAACATCCGAATATATTCCTGCCACAGAAGACGAGATCCCATCGGAACACCGAGACCTCCAGCTGCGCCATTGACACACACGCAACACAGACACACGCAGACAGACATGTGCACACACACACACAAAAACACACATGCAAAACAGACACACATACACAGACACGCACCACTCACACAGACACACACGCAACACAGACACACACGACACGACACACAGACTCAGCACTCACACAGACACACACAACACGGACACATAGACTCACCACTTACACAGACACGCGCACACACACACAACAGACACGCCCACACACAGACTCACAATCACATGCCACATGCACACCACCGTGCGTACATGTGCACACATGCGCTCATACACACACGCACACACACAGACGCGCATATTCACTCATGCGCACACTCTCACGCATACACACACGCTCATTCACACTCATACACACACAGATTCCTCCACCTCCCTGCAAACCGGAATCCCAGATCCGCCCACATCTTTCTAAAACATCCGAATACATTCCTGCCTTAGAAAACGAGATCCCGTCAGACCACCGAGTCCTCCAGCTGCGCCGCGCAGGAAGTCCTGGGGGATTGTGGGAGCCTGAAATCCCCATGGACTTCCTGCTGGTGTTGCTGCCGGGACGGACCTGTACGTTCTTGAGCTCCCCCAGATCCCCTGTCCGCAATGGTGCGGACCCCTCCTCAGCACGCAGGAGAGACCAGCCACTGGCCTCCTGTCTGGGGTCAGCGCTGGTGGACTGTCTGCAGGGAATTTCAAACACACCACCTGAAATACAGGGATGACATCATCAGGAATGGTCACTCACAGGCATTACCCCTTTATGGGTAATAACGCGTCTGGACTGGGACTATAAACCCTCTGTGGTCCAGGACACTGGGGGAAACTCTCCTTGTGTGGGTCCTTCAGTGTTCTCTGGAAGTGGCCGTTTTCATCACAATCGAAGTGCCCTCAAACCTTGGCCGGACTGCGCTGGGACTCCCGGCACCCCCACAGCACCGATGTCCCGTCCCACAGCAGCGGCACTGTGTTCAGTAATGTGGTCTTCATCTCATCTGGGTGCCCACCGGTCATACCAGAACGAGGAGGAGGAGGAGGTGGATGAAGGGGGATGCTGGGGGGTTGGCACGGAGGCGCAGCGCTGGTGCCCTGGAATCAATCAATCAATCAATCAATCAATCAAGACCCGTGGCACTGTCTGGGTGGAGTTTGCATGTTCTCCCTGGGTTGGCGTGGGCTTTCTCCTGCAGATCCAAAGACATGCTGCTGGGTTAACTGGCTTCTGGGAAAACTGGCCCTGGTGTGAGGGTGTGTGTGTGTGTCTGCCCTCCGATGGACTGGCGTCCCATCCAGGGCGTGCCCCGCCTTGTGCCCATTGCTTGCCAGGATAGACTCTACCCCCCCTGTTCTCTTTAGTCTGGTGAAACAGTTAAAAAATGGATGAACAGATAATTAACCATTGTGCCAATGAAGCAGGTTAATGGTCAGCGGAAGAATCGGCTCTTTTGCGCTTGAATCTGGCGCCCGTTGCTTGCTGGGATAGAAAATGGACAGATGATGGTGATGATGATGAAGAGTCGGTAGCTGCAGATCTCCCAGGTCCAAGTGGCGATTCTGCGCGGGAGAGCTGTTTAATTTTCTGAAAACGTCAGAATCGCCGATATTTCTGGCACTCGTGTTTTGCGCCCGCCTGTCGGACAGTCCCAGTCTCCCAGTGACACGACCCGGGCTCGAACCCGTGACCGTGGGATCAGGAGGAAGTTGCTTTCTCTGTGTTCTGTGTGTCTTGGGAAGGTTCAGGTTTCTCGCTGCTCGGAGGGGCTTGACAGAAACTCCCACTGGCAACGAGCTGCAGATAATTAAAAGTCTTAATTAATCAGATTATTAATTCAATTTAATAATCAGGAGCCGAGGCAGAACAGAGGGCAGGAGACTGCAAGGGTCTGGAGACTCAGAACAGGGAAGAGGTTATTCTGGATAGAGGAATGATCTCACTGTACTACACTTTACTGCACTGTACTGTGTTTTTACCCTGATCTCACTGGGCTGTACTGCACTGTACTGTGCTTTTTTACCCTGATCTCACTGGACTGTACTGCACTGTACCGAATTTTTACCCTGATCTCACTGGACTTTACTGTGCTGTACTGTGTTTTTACCCTGATCTCACTGGACTGTACTGCACTGTACTGTGTTTTTACCCTGATCTCACTGGGCTCTACTGCACTGTCCTGTGCTTTTTACCCTGATCTCACTGGACTGTACTGCACTGTACCGTATTTTTACCCTGATCTCACTGGACTTTACTGTGTTGTACTGTGTTTTTACCCTGATCTCACTGGACTGTACTGCACTGTACCGTGTTTTTACCCTGATCTCACTGGACTTTACTGCACTGGACTGTGTTTTTACCCTGATCTCACTGAGCTTTACAGCGCTGGACTGTGTTTTTACCCTGATCTCGCTGGGCCGTACTGCACTGTACTGTGTTTTTACTCTGATCTCCCTGGGCTTTACTGCACTAGACAGTGTTTTTACCCTGATCTCCCTGGGCTATACTGCACTGTACTGTGTTTTTACTCTGATCTCCCTGGGCTTTACTGCACTAGACAGTGTTTTTACCCTGATCTCCCTGGGCTTTACTGCACTGTACTGTGTTTTTACCCTGATCTCCCTGGGCTTTACTGCACTGTACTGTGTTTTTACCCTGATCTCACTGGGCTTTACTGCACTGTACTGTGTTTTTACCCTGATCTCACTGGGCTTAACTGCACTGGACTGTGCTTTTACCCTGATCTCCCTGGTCTTTACTGCATTGGACTGCGCTTTTACCCTGATCTCCCTGGGCTTTACTGCACTGCACTGTGTTTTTACCCTGATCTCCCTGGGCTTTACTGCACTGCACTGTGTTTTTACCTTGATCTCACTGGGCTTAACTGCACTGCACTGTGTTTTTACCCTGATCTCCCTGGGCTGTCCTGCGCTGTTCTGTGCTTCCGGCCCCTCGGTGCTTCATTCCTTGCGGGTTTTACTGCAGTGCTCTCCGTGCTGTCAGCGTGATCCCTCTGGCAGCCGCCTGCTGTCTCAGCAGGTGCGGAAAGTGTTTTCACAGCAGAGCTGTCTCACAGAATCCCCCTCAAACACGTCGGGATGTAGGTCAGCAGTCAGCCATCGAAGGGTTAACAGCGCCGGAGCTGAATTGCCTGCCGCCCATCAGGGGGGGTGCATCTTGACCCTAATGAGCCAATTAGCGTGCGGGGTGGGCTCACTGCGCGCCCGGTCGTGGGGGGAGGTGGAGGAGAGGATGTGGCTGTGACTCTGGCTCTGCCACTCGATAGGCGTTCGTGTCCGTTCCCTCCCGCCGTCGGCTGCGGCTCGGCCGCGCGCTGGGCTAATCCCACTCGGCGCGGATTGTGCGGGGCTCTTGAATAGGTCTTTTTTTCTGGGGATTAGCCCCGAGTGTCTGGGTGCTGAGCGCCGGCGTGCGTCTTCGAGCGTCAGGGAGAGCTCGTGCTGCAGCCAGCAGCCGCAGGACTGGGCCGGTTTACTGGCGCAGTGACACGCTCGCTGGCGTCTGTGCTCCGAGACGGAGACAGGAAGGACACAGCCAGAGCATCAACACAGAACAGCAGCAGCAGCAGCACGTTAAATAACACACAACTTAAGAAAAGGGCAGACAAGCAGAAAACAAACAGAAAACAAACATCAGTGTGGTAGGAGTAGGAGTAACAGCTGCAGTAGGAGTAGGAGTAACAGCTGCAGTAGGAGTAGGAGTAACAGCTGCAGTAGGAGCAGGAGTAACAGCTGCAGTAGGACTGGGAGTAACAGCTGCAGTAAGAGTAGGAGTAACAGCTGCAGTAGGAGCAGGAGTAACAGCTGCAGTAGGACTGGGAGTAACAGCTGCAGTAGGAGTAGGAGTAACAGCTGCAGTAGGAGCAGGAGTAACAGCTGCAGTAGGAGCAGGAGTAACAGCTGCAGTAGGACTGGGAGTAACAGCTGCAGTAGGAGTAGGAGTAACAGCTGTAGCAGGACTGGGAGTAACAGCTGCAGTAGGAGTAGGAGTAACAGCTGCAGCAGGACTGGGAGTAACAGCTGCAGTAGGACTGGGAGTAACAGCTGCAGTAGGAGCAGGAGTAACAGCTGCAGCAGGACTGGGAGTAACAGCTGCAGTAGAACTGGGAGTAACAGCTGCAGTAGGAGCAGGAGTAACAGCTGCAGTAGGAGTAGGAGTAACAGCTGCAGTAGGACTGGGAGTAACAGCTGCAGTAGGAGCAGGAGTAACAGCTGCAGTAGGAGTAGGAGTAACAGCTGCAGTCGGAGTAGGAGTAACAGCTGCAGTCGGAGTAGGAGTAACAGCTGCAGTAGGAGCAGGAGTAACAGCTGCAGTAGGACTGGGAGTAACAGCTGCAGTAGGAGCAGGAGTAACAGCTGCAGTAGGAGTAGGAGTAACAGCTGCAGTAGGAGCAGGAGTAACAGCTGTAGCAGGACTGGGAGTAACAGCTGCAGTAGAACTGGGAGTAACAGCTGCAGTAGGAGCGGGAGTAACAGCTGCAGTAGGAGCGGGAGTAACAGCTGCAGTAGGACTGGGAGTAACAGCTGCAGTAGTAGTAGGAGTAACAGCTGCAGTAGGAGTAGGAGTAACAGCTGTAGCAGGACTGGGAGTAACAGCTTCATGAGGACTAGGAGTAAGACAGTATTAGTAGCAACAGCTATAGCAGCAGAAGCGGCAGTAGCAGCAGCAGCAGTAAGAACCACTGGCAGCAGTCGTGTGCAGGAGTAGTGTCTTTCTTCTGCAGCAGTAGTAGTAGCAGTAGAAGCAGCAGTAGCAGTAGCAGTAGTAGTGTCTTCTACAGTAGCAGTAGGAGCAGCAGTAGCAGTAGTAGTGTCTTTCTTCTTCTGCAGCAGTAGTAGTAGCAGTAGAAGCAGCAGTAGCAGTAGCAGTAGTAGTGTCTTCTACAGTAGCAGTAGGAGCAGCAGTAGCAGTAGTAGTGTCTTTCTTCTTCTGCAGCAGTAGTAGTAGCAGTAGAAGCAGCAGTAGCAGTAGCAGTAGTAGTGTCTTCTACAGTAGCAGTAGGAGCAGCAGTAGCAGTAGTAGTGTCTTTCTTCTTCTGCAGCAGCAGCAGTAGCAGCAGCAGTGTCTTTCGTCTGCAGGGCAGGAGCAGCTCACAGAGAGGGAACAGCATGTTGCTCAGGCCTTGATGTGAGATTGGTTTGTTAACAGGTGTCTCCTGGGAGCTGGTTCAAGTCAGGAACAGTTTAAAAAGGGCCGTGAATTTTGGGGTTATGAGGTATTTTGTTTGTTTACTGCAAAGAATGAAACGAGGTTTGTAGATTTAGCGAGTGATGGTTTCAAATTTAGCAAGGCAGCTAAATAAAACTCCATTCCTCAGGAAAAGAAAGAGACAGGAGTCCTGCACAGTCCCACAGGATGATATTTGCGGAGTTAGGAATTGGACCACGTTTCTAAATTCAGTGAGGTGCACAGACATGAGCAGGGAACCAAGAGCAGTAATTAAGACAAACTGGCACACAACAGCACTAGACCCAAGGTCTGAAACATGCTCAAGTGCAAATGTATTGAGAGTAATGATCTCGTTGTTAAAGGGATTAAATTCACTAGTTTAAGGCACATGGGAAGTCACTAATTGTGAAGAGGCCTGTCAAATCAAATGATTCTACAGTCCAGAGATCACAGGTCCGGTCTGCGTCACACTGTACCCCCACAGTCCAGAGATCACAGGTCCAGTCTAGGTCACACTGGACCCCCACAGTCCAGAGATCACAGGTCCAGTCTAGGTCACACTGTACCCCCACAGTCCAGAGATCACAGGTCCAGTCTAGGTCACACTGTACCCCCACAGTCCAGAGATCACAGGTCCAGTCTAGGTCACACTGTACCCCCACAGTCCAGAGATCACAGGTCCAGTCTAGGTCACACTGTACCCCTACAGTCCAGAGATCACAGGTCCGGTCTGGGTCACACTGTACCCCTACAGTCCAGAGATCGCCGGTCCGGTCTGGGTCACACTGTACCCCTACAGTCCAGAGATCACAGGTCCGGTCTGGGTCACACTGTACCCCTACAGTCCAGAGATCGCTGGTCCGGTCTGGGTCACACTGTACCCCCACAGTCCAGAGATCACAGGTCCGGTCTGGGTCACACTGTACCCCAACAGTCCAGAGATCGCCGGTCCGGTCTGGGTCACACTGTACCCCTACAGTCCAGAGATCACAGGTCCGGTCTGGGTCACACTGTACCCCTACAGTCCAGAGATCGCTGGTCCGGTCTGGGTCACACTGTACCCCCACAGTCCAGAGATCACAGGTCCGGTCTGGGTCACACTGTACCCCCACAGTCCAGAGATCACAGGTCCAGTCTGGGTCACACTGTACCCCAACAGTCCAGAGATCGCCGGTCCGGTCTGGGTCACACTGTACCCCTACAGTCCAGAGATCACAGGTCCGGTCTGGGTCACACTGTACCCCCACAGTCCAGAGATCGCTGGTCCGGTCTGGGTCACACTGTACCCCAACAGTCCAGAGATCGCCGGTCCGGTCTGGGTCACACTGTACCCCCACAGTCCAGAGATCACAGGTCCAGTCCGGGTCACACTGTACCCCAACAGTCCAGAGATCGCCGGTCCGGTCTGGGTCACACTGTACCCCTACAGTCCAGAGATCGCTGGTCTGGTCTGGGTCACACTGTACCCCTACACACACACACACATACGAGCACTCACACACATGATTGTAGACATATGCTTGCAGCACAGACACAAACACACACACACCTGCGTGTACAGGCTCACATTCATTCTATTTCGGGATCTTCGCAGTCACTTTCACACTCCTCCTCGTCAGCTGCTGCGGAGCCCAGACCCCCCACCCTGTGCTGCCAGATCCATCTCTGCCTCTGTTCACAGACGGGCTCTCGCAAAGGGGCCCTGGACAGCCACCCCCAGGGGCAGTTACAGCCACCCCCAGGGGCAGTTACCCTTGTACCCCAGGGGCAGTTACAGCCACCCCCAGGGGCAGTTACCCTTGTACCCCAGGGGCAGTTACAGCCACCCCCAGGGGCAGTTACCCTTGTAACCCAGGGACAGTTACAGCCACCCCCAAGGGACAGTTACCTTTGTACCCCAGGGGCAGTTACAGCAACCCTTGGCAGTTACCCTTGTACCCCAGGGGCAGTTACAGCAACCCTTGGGAAGTTACCCTTATGCCCCAGCGGCAGTTACAGGAATCCTCAGGGTCAGTTATCCTTGTACCCCAGGGGCAGTTACAGGAATCCTCAGGGTCAGGGAGTCCGGCCCAGAGCAGCGCAGGCAGCTGTGGGCTGAGGCAGGGCTGAGCACCGTTGCCGTTGCCATGGTCACCCCCATCCCGCCCGGTTGCTAGGCAACGGCTGTCAGCCCCCGCCCCTGCCCCCTCCTCCTGCCCCGTCAGTCTGAGTGGCAGCCCGGGGGGTGCAGAGGTCAGAGGTGACGGATTATCGACCGGCCGGTGATACAGAAGAGGCTGCCGACACCGCAAGACGCCCCTCCCCCCTCCGGAGCGAGCAGCTCCTGCTCCCCATCTGGAGAGACCCCCGCCCCCCCGAGAGGAGCCCCCCCAGTCTGAGGGCCAGGGCCGACAGCGGAGTGCTTGTGTGTGTGTGTGTGTGTGTCTGCTTGTGTTTGTGTGTGTTCTTGTGTGTGTGTGTTCTTGTGTTTGTGCAATGTGTGGTAATTGTGTGGTGTGTGTGTTTGTGTGTGTAATGTGTGTGCCTGGTGTTTGTGTGTTGTGTGCGGTGTGTTTGTGTGTGCACTTGGTGTGTGTCGTTGTGTGTGTGCTTGATGTGCATGTGTCATGTTTGTGTGTGTGTAATGTGTGGTGTGTTTGTGTGTGTAATGTCTGTGCCTGGTGTTTGTGTGTCATGTGCGGTTTGTATGTGTGCTTGGTGTGTTTGTGTGTGCACGTGGTGTGTGTGTGATGTGTGTGATGTGTGTGTGTGTGATGTGTGGTGTCTGTGTGACTCGGTCGGTACGCCGCAGTGTGAGTTTATCAGCCAGCGCAGCCAGCTGAGATATCCTGCAGTGTCAGAGCGTCAGTGTGTCAGCACACACCTGAGGAGCCTGCGCTTGGCGCTGCTCGGCGCTGCTGGCTATGGGAATGGCCTGAAGGTGAAGAGAGGTGACTCTGAGGAGGCCTTCTCTGCCTTCTCTGCCAGGACTGTGGAGCGGCTCCGATCCTGGGCCACCACGTAGAAGTCAAAAGAACATCAATTATCCCTCAGTAATTATTCAGTCGTCCTCCTGAGCGAGTCAGTCGCCTGTGTGTGTGTGTCGGTGTGTGCCAGCGTGTGGCTGTGTGTGTGGAGTGTGTCTGTGTGTTTATTGTTCCACACTCCCACTACTCTTTGCGTAAAGAACAGCCTCCTGTCCTGACTGGGGTGTCTCACCCAGCTGTGTCCTGAGAGAAGCCGGGGTATCGGCTTCAACAACAGGGCTGGGCAGCTTGTTCCACACTCCCACCCCTCTCTGTGTAAAGAAGAGCCTCCTGTCCTGACTGGAGTGTCTCACCCAGCTGTGTCCTGAGAGAAGCCAGGCTGTCAGCTGTAACACCTTCCCTTTTCCCCACAGTTTGCAATTGTGACCCCCTGGGGTTCATTCTGCGCGTTTTACCTTTCATTCGGAGTTCAGCTCGGCGTTAGAGGTCCTCCAAGTTCGGGGGGCGTTTCTTGCGTCTCCTGAGTGTTTTAAACGGCGCTTTGCCGAGGAGATCCGCCCCCTCACCCATCTCCCATCTCCTCTCTCTCACTAATAATTCACAGCCCCGCTCAGCCTCTCCTCCTCCTCCTCCCCCCGCTGCTCCGGGCTGCGAACATTAATCAGCCATGTCTGGATGCAGAGTCAGGGATCACTGGATAATAATGTTTGTTTATGGAGCAGCGCCTGTCATCCAGACACTGATTTACACACACGGGGGGGGGGGGGTATCTCGACCTGAGAGAACTGCCTCATTCAAGGGTACAACAGCTATGCCCCCCTACCTGGGATTGGAACCCGCAACCCTTCAGTTTCAAGACCAGAGCCCGAATCGCCAATTTCCACACTGCTGCCCGAATATCTGTACGTACTGTATGTGTGTGCGTATAACACGTGCGCTTTACTGCTCCGATCGTTTGCCTGGTTTCGTGAAGCTGGTTAGAAAGAAGTCACCAGTTTCGAAGACTGTTTTCAGGGTAACTACTTTTCGCCCGTCCTTCTGGAACAGTGTGGTTTTGAGCACTGGGTGTCAACCGCGTGCAGAATGTTAGAAACGAAACCTGAAGCAGTGAAAACGCACAGAAACAGGTGGTGGGAGGTGAATTCTGAGTGCTTCTGGGAAAACTGGCCGTGGTTTGCGTGTGTGTGTGTGTGTGTGTGTGTGTGTGTGTGTGTGTGTGTGCCTTGTGCCCGTTGCTTGCTGGGATAGACTCCGGCGCCCCTGTGACCCTGAGCTGGATAAGTGGATTAGCAAACAGGAAGGATGGGTATCTCTGGACTGGCCCATAAGCGCTGGGAGATGTCGGATTTGCTGTCTTCCGACCGGCGACCTGCCGTGGACCGTGTGAGCTTCCGAGGTGCAGGCGAGCAAGACGCCCCCCGAACCCTGGCCGAGGACAAGCCGCGCGCGACCCAGACTGGCGGTCAGCTGCTCTGAGCTGGGGCCGGAGGGGGATCCCGGCCAGCAGGCCACTCCAAGACAGAGTCCCTGTGTTCTCACCCCTGTCCGGCCCTCAATCTGCCCTGGGGCTCAGCTCTCTGCCCCCCCCTCCCCTCCCCCCCCCCCGCCTCTCACAGCCGAAATCACTTTCCCAGCACCGATCAAACAGAGGTGCTAAGACCCGTGCCTTCATGCTTAAATTCCTTCGTTCCCGATTCTCGCTTGGCTCTCCTCCCTGGCCTCCGGCGCGCCGAGCTGGGATCGGGATCGCGTGCGGCTGTCTGTGGCCCTTTGTGTCCGCGGCTCAGAAGCGGCACTCGAAGACAGCCAGGGCCCCGGAGGCAGGCTGTGGGTCGCTTGTGTTCGGGAGATGAAAACAGGGACGAGAACAGTTTCTTCAAAGACAGAACAGGAGCTATTGGGCCCGTGGAGCTCGTTGGGCAGTGCGTAGCTCATGGATCTGAGCATCTCGTCCGGCCACTGTTTGAAAGGAGATTGAGTTTTAGGGAAGATGGCTGGGCGGCTTGTTCCACACTCCCACCACCCTTTGTGTAAAGTAGTTCTCTCGATCCCTCATCGGTGGACGTCATGCAGCTGTGTCTGGAGGGAAATCAGGGTATTGGCTTTGACAACATGGCTGGGCGGCTTGTTCCACACTCCCACCACCCTTTGTGTAAAGTAGTTCTCTCTATCCCTTGTCGGTGGATGTCATGCAGCTGTGTCTTGAGGGAAATCAGGGTATTGGCTTTGACAACATGGCTGGGCAGCTTGTTTGAGATTTAAATCTCAAAGTGAGTCTCCTGTTCTCGGATTTCGATCTAAACACAAGGCGCTGTGTCTCCTGTTCTCGGATTTCGATCTAAACACAAGGCGCTGTGTCTCCTGTTCTCGGATTTCGATCTAAACACAAGGTGCTGTGTCTCCTGTTCTCGGATTTCGATCTAAACACAAGGCGCTGTGTCTCCTGTTCTCGGATTTAGATCTAAACACAAGGTGCTGTGTCTCCTGTTCTCGGATTTAGATCTAAACACAAGGTGCTGTGTCGCCTGTTCTCGGATTTAGATCTAAACACAAGGTGCTGTGTCTCCTGTTCTCAGATTTAAAATTGAACACAAGGTGCTGTGCCTCCTGTCCTCAGATTTAAATACGGAATCCATGTTCATGCTGGCTTTGTCAGGTCCGGTCCAACAGGCCCAGGCGCTGTGTTAATGACTCAACCCCGGTGGGGCAGGTTGTGGAGAGAGCCGCCAGAAAGCCCGCTCTGAGTGGAGAGTCCAGGAGAGCGCGGGCATGCCTGGCATGGTCTGTACACGGAGGAATTCCAGGAATGGTGCACGACTGGGGACACACGAGCGCTCCTGAAGGCAAGGAGCGTCCATCTCAATTCCTGGGGATGTCCCCCCAACTTTCATCCCATCCCAAACCCGTACTTGCTGATAAGGGGTATCCAAGGAACCGGTGAGAGAAATGTAGAGGATTTTCTAAACCTGGGCCGGGAGTCCTGCGCTTCTCTGAGTTCGGCAACTTGTATAGCCAGCAGCTCCATCAGCACTGGCAGCCCCACTGGAGCTCAGCAGTGTGAGCCTGGCCAGTACCTGGAGGGGAGACTCCTGGGAGAGCTGAGGCTGCTGCTGGAAGAGGTGTTAGTGGGGCCAGCAGGGGGCGCTCACCCTGCGGTCTGTGGGGGTCCTGATGCCCCAGTATAGTGATGGGGACACTAGACTCTAAACAGGCGCCGTCCTTCGGATGAGACGGAAAACCGAGGTCCTGACTCTCTGTGGTCATTAAAAATCCCAGGGCGTTTCTCGAAAAGAGTAGGGGTGTAACCCCGGCGTCCTGGCCAAATTTCCCATTGGCCCTTACCAATCATGGCCTCCTAATAATCCCCCTCTATGAACTGGCTCCATCACTCTGCTCTCCTCCCCACTGAGAGCTGCTGTGTGTGAGCAGACTGGAGCTTCATCCAGGTGGGGGGACACACTGGTGGGGGTGGAGGGGATCCCCCTGACCTGTGAAGAGCTCTGAGTGGAGAGTCCAGAAGAGCGCTACATGTCTGTCAGGATGATGTCTTTATAAGACTTGAATAGGTGGGGATGGGCAGTGATTCAGCCAAGCAGAGTAAATTGGATTCATAGCCCCCCTCTCCAGCCGCCCCCCTCCCCCCCCCCAGTCAGGGCCGGGAGCCTGGATCCCGGGAGACAGGTGCAGATGCTGGGGTCTGGAGCCAACACGGGCCTCTCTGTGCTGCTCGGGAAACGGGGATTTCCTGCAGGAGCGATCCGGGGAATTCAAACCGCGCCCGGCTCTCGGTCAGTTCTCGGGGAAGGAAGGGCTGCGCGGGTCCGAGCAGAGCCTCTTCCTCCTCCTCCTCCTCGTGTCCCCTGCAGAGAGAGGCACAGCGGAGCTGCTGTTTGCCATCATTCCATAATTGTTTTTTTTTCTCCTTCCCTACCGCTTCTCTTGCAGCGAAAAGTCAATTCTGCTCATTCTCTCTTCCACTCCCCCCTCCCACCCCGCTGGCTGCTGGAGAGTAAATAATTCACAGGATGGAATTACAGAGTGTCTAATGCTCCTCAGAAGAAGCTTCTCAGGCTGTACAGCTGAAAGGGGGAGGCGTTGTTTAAAAGGAGCCCATCCCTCTTCATTCGTGGTAGCGGCAGCATGGCCCTGCGTCTCCGAAGGGTTAATCTGACCCGCGCCAGCGGTTCTTGAGAGCTGTGTGCCTCCACCCTTGCAGGGAACTTTTCACTTTCACCTCACGCGGGGAAAACTGCCACCGGGGGGGGCGTGGAGCAAGCCGCCCAGCCGTGTTGTCGAAGCCGATACCCTGGTGTCTTTCATGGCACAGCTGGATGAGATCCTCCAGTCAGGACAGGGGGGTCTTCTTTATACAAAGGGGGGTGGGAGTGTGGAACGAGCTGCCCAGCCAAACGCCACCAGTGTGCCCCCCCCCCCACCTGGATGAAGCTCCAGTCTGCTCACACACAGCAGCTCTCGGTGGGGAGGAGAGCAGAGTGATGAAGCCAGTTCAGAGAGGGGGGTTATTAGGAGGCCATGATGGGTTTACAGTAGAGTTTCCCCATCACTATACTGGGGCATCAGGACCCACACAGGCCGCAGAGTGAGCGCCCCCTACTGGTCCCACTAACACCTGTTCCAGCAGCAGCCTCAGCTTTCCCAGGAGTCTCCCCTCCAGGTACTGACCAGGCTCTCACTGCTGAGCTCCAGTGGAATTTGTTGACATTATGCTACAGCCTCAGCTGTGATGCAAGTTATGTTCCAAATACTTGTGTCTGCTGGACTTTTTTGGAGCAAAACATTCATTAAAGGCAGGAAGGCCATGTATAGCGTCACTACCGTCCTGACCTCTGACCTCTGACCTCCGACATCTGACCCCTGAACCCTGAACCGAACGGCCACTCAGATGAGTGTTCAGTGAACGCAGAGGCCAGAAGTACGCCCAGCTCCAAAAACAACACTAGCGGAGTGACCTTGGAGCAGAGACAGGGCGTTGAAGCTTTTCTAGTGTGACGGAGCGACCGTAAGACAATATTAAAGTCCTGCTGCTTCCAGAAATACCTGATATAGAATTGGAAATGAGAAACCTTCTGGGACTCGGTTCCAGTCAAGGTTGTCCCCCAGCTTACCACTCTGAGCAACTTCAGAGGCAGTCTGGATTCTAACTGGTCAATATGCTGTGGGGTTATTTTTAAGTGATCAAAGTGTTCGGGGAGTCTGGTGCTGCCCTGGTCCGGCTCGGGCACAGTGTCTGGCAGAGTGTGTTCTGTAGGGGTGCCTGGCTGAGGCAGGGTTAGAGCTGCAGTGGAGTTTAACTCTCTTATCAGGGTAAAAACACAGTCCAGCGCAGTACAGCCCAATGAGATCAAGGTAAAAACACAAGACAGTGCAGTAAAGACCAGGGAGATCAGGGTAAAAACACAAGACAGTGCAGTAAAGCCCAGTGAGATCAGGGTAAAAACAGTCCAGCGCAGTAAAGCCCAGTGAGATTGGGGTAAAAACACAGTACAGTGCAGTAAAGACCGGGGAGATCAGGGTAAAAACACAGTACAGTGCAGTAAAGACCAGGGAGATCAGGGTAAAACCACAGCACCGAGCAGTAAAGCCCTGTGTGATGTGTGCAGCACGGTAAAACCGGTTACAACGCAGTCAATCCTGGCACAGAGAGATGTCAGCGGTCAGACAAAGCCATCGCTGTCGTTACGGTGAGGAATGCACAGACGAGCGCCGGCTGATTCAGGACGAGTTGTCGGGATACGGGCGAGCCGAGCAAACCGCGCAGATGAAGATGTTGTTGACACGGAGGGAGAGGGAGCCGGGGAACCAGGGGGGTGGGGGACGGGAGGAGAGGAGGCAGACAGCAGGAGAACAAAAGGAAAACACACGGGGAGGGGCCGCTGTCAGGCCGCGGGTTGAGCCGTCGTGTTAATGCTGTTTGACAGGGGGGAGCCGGCAGCAGCGCGCCTGGGATCGAGAAACAAAAGAGAACAGACGTGTCCCCGGATAAACGGAGGCCACTGGGGGCTGGGGGGGCGCCTGGTGGGGTCAGGGGGTCCTTGTGTGTGTTTACACCACGCCGTTGGTCCTGCTTTTGCCCCGGGCCTGCTGGATTTTGAGCGCTTGGCTCGGGTCCCCGCGTAGCGGCCTCTGTCTCGGCTCCAGACTAACAAGATGCACCCCCCCTTAGCGTAAGACGTCGCTTTTCGGGGGTGTCCTCACGGAGTGGGGTTCTTGAGAAGCCGGTGCCCCCCACCCCGTCCCAGACCACCCCCCACAGCTGGGGTCTTTAAGGAAAGTTAACCGCGTTGTTGTTTTTTTTTCCGGTCCTGTCCCGGTTTCCACAGCAACGACTTCATGCCCGTAACGTAGTGACCGCCCTTCTCCCCAGCCCGCTGAAGGAGGCCTCACTGGCGCCTTGTGCGCTTTCTCGCAGTCCAGCCCGACGCACCTTGATGTTTCTTTATTCCTCCCCTCGCTGTCAGGCGGGGTGAGGGAGAGAGACGGATTCGTCTTCCCTCCCTGCCGAGTGCCGGTTTTCGCGGAGGGAACTGGTTACGGTCCGCCAGCGGCGAGAACATGCCGTTCTGTTTTCGGGGCTTTGCTTTTGTCGTTTCATTATTTATTTTTGTTTGTTTTCCCCACTGTTAAGGATCGGAAAGAAGTCCCGGCTGGCGGGAACATCCAGGACAAACCTGCAGGCCCCTGTAATAATAATAATAATAATAATAATAATAATAATAATAATAATAATAAAGAAAAAAACATCTGAGCCCAGACTGCCGTCTACAGCGCCGTGTTTTTAACTCCTGCCCGGCTCTCCCCTTGATATCTAGTTAACCCGCGGTTTCCTGCCATCTGGTCTCATGTCTGCCGAGAGAACACGCCAGAAGACTTTTCATTTCCTATTTCAAACGAGTCCAGAAGCCGCAGCGTCGGCGTCTGAACACAGACCCCACGCCACAACCGTCGAGCAGGGGGGGGTGTCCGAGCAGCAAAGCGGACGCGTCCGAAGTCGCACAGTCTCGGTGTTTAACCATTTAAACGGGGGAAGTGCATTGAAAACAGAGAACAGGAGAAACTTTACGCAAAGAGTGGTGGGAGTGTGGAACAAGCTGCCCCAGCCGTGTTGTGGAAGCCGATACCCTGGTTTCTTTCAAGACACAGCTGGATGAGAGGGCAGGAGGCTCTTCTTTACACAGAGGGTGGTAGGGGTGTGGAACAACCTGCCAAGTCATGCTGATATGCTGGCTTCTCTGGAGACACAGCTGGATGAGATCCTCCAGTCAGGACAGGAGGCGCCTCTTTACACAAAGAGTGGTGGGAGTGTGGGCCAAGCTGTAGCTGAAACTGGTACGCTTCTCTGAAGAAACAGCAGGATGAGCTCCTTGGATCAATTAACTACTAATTGTTAAAAGGGCTAGATGGGTCGAATGGCCTTCTCCTACCACCCTTCGTGCAAAGACAAGCCTCCTGTGCCTGATTTCAAATCCACTTCCATACAGTTTATTTCATGTGCTGCTGTAAAGCAGTAGCAGACCAGGCCTGCCCCACTGGCTGCTGTGCTGAAAGAAGGCGGCATGGCTGTTGGCGCACAAGGCTCGGTTGTGATGCTGAAAGTAGCAGCAGACCCGGCTCATGTGTCCGTTCTGACCACTTGAAGGGCTAAAAGTGAGTGGTTCTGAACCAAAGGGACAGATGGTAGCCGGCTGGAAGAGCCGCTGGGGTTGGCTCTGACCCACTGATGGGGTGATTCTGAGATAATGTCGGACAGGGATATTATTTTTTTTTAAAAAAATGAAGGCAGACGATATGGCACCACACTTAGAGACACTAAAGTCCTCTAGCTGGTGGACAATTCAGTTTGTCTCGAGGCGCGCCTTAGTGATTTTATCTTGAGCGTGATCTCGGGTCTTCTGCGCTCTGTGAAGTGTTGAAGGGCTGTGCAGACAGGGAACCGCTTCTCCCCGCGAGAGGAATGTTGCTTCATTACCCTGGTGATACTGCCTCCTGACGGGAGCACACAGTCTGCATGATGGGCGCCGCGGCCGGCCCTGGGCTCTGAAGAGGTCAGAGTCGGGAGGCAGGACAAAATGGGCCAGCGGAACATCCATCTGATCATTTGCTTCCAATTCAGGGTCGCGGGGGAGACGAAGTCTATCCCAGCAAGCAGTGGGCGTAAGGCAGGACTCACCCTTGAGGGTGGACAGATGTAGACACACACTCACACCAGGGCCAGAAGGCAATGAACCCACCAGCCAGTTTGTGTACTGGGGGGAAACATGCAAACTCCACACAGACAGCACTCCTGGTCTGGGATTGAACCCAGCGGCCCAGTGCTTGTGGGTAATGGACGTCTGAATAAGATCTTCACTAGAATCCCTTCTGCCCTTAAAGAAAACTGCACTGCGCAATAATGAAAGCTGTGTAATAATGAGAAGTCGATACTCACGTTCTGATAAAATTCGCAGTGGTATGCTTAGACGCTTTGTGATCGGCTCAGGTCGAGGATGAAGTCAGTTTTGTATCATCCAAGTGGCTGATGTCACGATTTATCATAAGGCGGTTTATTCCTGGGAGTGGTTATAGAAGCCCAAAGCCGGTCGCGGGTGTTCCATAAGTCCACCGGACACACAAAGGTTGCTAGGTAACCTCTCTATGGGAGCTAGGAGGACGTCACTTTGCCCGGAGAAATCCCACAAGGCCATGGGGAGGGAGAACACACAGACTCCACACAGAAGATGCTCTGGGCCACAGTTGAACCCAGGACCCCCCCAAAAAGCTAACTTGTACCCCGGCCAACCCCCTGTGTTGGCCCAGGGTCGAAATTTCCGTTGTTGCATTAAAAAAACAAATCACACGTTTGCGCAGAAACACGCTAGGGGAAAATTCAGATAACTAAAATAATTGGAAATGCAGCTTTCAGAATAAGAGCAGTGACATTTCCGATGTACCAGTGTGTGCGGCAGC
Source organism: Lepisosteus oculatus (assembly GCF_040954835.1). Classification (NCBI taxonomy): domain Eukaryota; kingdom Metazoa; phylum Chordata; class Actinopteri; order Semionotiformes; family Lepisosteidae; genus Lepisosteus; species Lepisosteus oculatus. Next base: position 6,039,033 of record NC_090699.1, read on the forward strand.
TACATTTAGGAATTGGTGTTTCAAATCAAGTTCTGTTGTGCTCAAATTCGACTCTGAATTGCAGAATTCCTCTAAATCTGAAAAAAAGTTCCTTCTCCTCCCTGGGATTTGTGTCTGCATGTAAGGAATTAACCTGGTTGGCAGAGAGCAGATCACTTGTTTAAGTATTCATTTATTCATAGATGCAGTTATTAGTTCCCAACTATTTTCTGCATTTAAATTGAGATTCTTATCCGCGGCGGTAATGCAGACGGCTTCATTGTGGCACAGAGCCCTAACAATCTGGGCGTGAATCACCACTGTGAGGAGCATGCAGAGGGAAATTATTTCACGGGAACACAAGACGGGTCACAAATGAGAGGAGGCCCATCTAGCGCTAGCAGATAATCGATCCGAGAGGCTCATCCAGCTGTGAGAAGCCTGAGGGTGCCGGCCTCAATCCCTTGAGCTTGTTCCACACCCCCACCCCCCTTCATGTAAAGGAGTGCCAGCTGTTTGGTTTCCATCGGCGTGCTCCAGTTCGTGTTTCACTTTTCATTCTGAAGAAGATTCCTGACTTGATCACGTAGTTGTCTTTGACGATTTTGAGAGATTGGGAGACTCAGTTTCTTCTGCTTATCAGTGGACTTTCCCTTCGGACTAAAAAAACTCAGTTCCATCAGTCTGTCAGTGTGGGACACTCCCTGCAGACTAAAAAGACTCAGTTCCTTCAGCCTGTTAGTGTGAGACACTCCCTTCACACTAAAGAGACCAAAGAGACTCCTAAAGAGTTCCTATAAACTGATTCCAGAGCAGTGACATATTTTCTTTAAGATGGTTAAGCGAATTATCCACAATATTCTACATGAGATTTAACTTGTGTACTGTACCTAAACAAGGCTATATTGGTGCATCGTGAAATTTTATTTTATTTCTTGAATTATATTCAGTGCCTTTCACCGTATGTGCTTCTATACAGTGTGTAGGATCAGGTCCTGGGTACTCTTCTGTGCTCAGTGCTCAGTTCCTCTGCTCTGGTTTCGCAGTGGAGGACCAGTTCCAGCCCGTGACCTCGGACGAGACGGTGGCGGTGGGCGGCACGGTGACGCTGACCTGCAGGGTGCAGGACAATGACAACTCCTCCCTGCAGTGGTCCAACACCGCACAGCAGACCCTGTACTTCGGAGAGAAGCGAGGTGAGTGTGGGCGGGGCTGTTACTCCTGATGGGCTGTTCCTCTTGTGGGGCTATTCCCCCTGTGGGGCTATTCCCCCTGCTATGCTGTTCTCCCCTGCGGGGCTGTTCCCCCTGCGGGGCTGTTCCCCCTGTGGGGCTGGTCAGCTTGTGAGGCTGTTCCCCCTGTGGGGATGTTCCCTCTCTGGGGCTACTCCCTCTCTGGGGCTGTTCCCTCTACGGGGCTGTTCCCCCTGTGGGGGTCAGCTGGAGGGTGCTTCTTCGCCAGTGGAGGTCTCAGCTCCTCCTGCTGTGTTCCTGCCTGGAGGTCGGGGCTTCTTGAGACAAAGAACAGGGGCCAACTCGTCTCTCTCGCAGCCCTGCGGGATCACCGCATCCAGCTGGTGCAGTCCACGCCCACCGAGCTGTCCATCAGCATCGCCAACGTCAACCTGTCGGACGAGGGCGAGTACACCTGCTCCATCTTCACCATGCCAGTGCGGACCGCCAAGGCCACCGTCACCGTGCTGGGTGAGCTCCGCGCCGGCCCGTTCGCGGTCCCATCCCCCCACCCCACCCCCAGCTTGATCGGGGCTGCAACGTTCACTTAGGCCAGGTGTGTCGACTGAGAGCCGCAACGCAGCTTGTGCCAGACCCCTGCCACCCTTTGTGTACAGATGTCCCACCTGTCCAAAGTGGTTTCGCTTGAATACTATAATGTAGCAGTATTTAATACTATTGTATTACTATTATTTGAACATTACGTAAATAGTGAATGTAAATGTGAAGGATTTAGGAGGCCAGAGATGAGAGCTGTCAGGATTGCTTTCTATGTGCAGTGTTTTAAAGTTGTATTAAAATCGATATTTGCAAAAAACAAATCAGCCGTAGGTTGTGCCAGACCCCTGCCACCCTTCGAGCACAGAGCTGCAACCTTGTTCTGTTTTAAAATGCCCTTCCCTGAAGTTTCCGATTCCTTAACTGTGGGGCCTGAAGAAGTCCATTAGATTGACTCTGTTCGAGCCTTAAAGGATTTTAATTGCTTGATTTGGGACTCCTGAACATCTTCACTGTTCATGACTGACAGATCGTCATTGTATACTCTGTCAGTGTAAGACTGCTAATAGTATTATTATTATTGCTGTTTGACTTTGTTGTTTGACTTTCCTCACTGAATGCGTGATTATAATCTCAGAGATCTGCACTGCGTGTGTGTGTGTGACAGAGATGGGGACTATTATTAGACTAGTTCTCACTCTGGGTGTGTGATTTTTATCATCTAACTGCTTCTCACTGTGTGTGATGATTATTATCTAACTTGTCCTCCCTGTGTGCGTGATAATTATCTCATGGATCTGCGCTGGGTGTCTTCTCTGTGTGTCGGTGCTGGTCACTATTATTAGACTCTTCTCCATTTGGGAACAAGTAATAGGTTTATTCCATGCTGGAAAAAAGAAGAAAGAAAACACAACATTTCGGCCGCGGAGCCTTCTTCGGGTGTGAAGAAGACCTGAAGAAGTGAAGAACACCTGAAGAAGGCTCCACGGCCGAAACGTTGTGTTCTTTTTCTTCTCATTTCAGCTGGAATAAACCTATTACTTGTTCCTCTACAGCATCCGCATGCTGACGTAGCTCCCCACCTGAACTACTCTTCCCTGTGTGTGTGTATATTTGTGCCAGAGGTGTTTATGATAATCAGAATCTAGTTTTCACTGACAAATTCTCACTGTGTGAATATTTTCAGACTCTAGCCCTCGTGGTGTCTGTGAATATATTATATCTGTGTGTGTGATGATGATGATGGTGTCTGTGAATATATTATATCTGTGTGTGTGATGATGATGATGGTGTCTGTGAATATATTATATCTGTGGGTGTGATGATGATGATGGTGTCTATGAATATATTATATCTGTGGGTGTGATGATGATGATGGTGTCTATGAATATATTATATCTGTGGGTGTGATGTGTCTGTGTTGTGTCTGATGAAGATGATGGTGTCTGTGTGTGATGATGATGGAGATGATGATGGTGTCTGTGAGTGATGATGATGATGGAGATGATGGTGTCTGTGTGTGTGATGATGATGGTGTCTGTGTGTGTTGATGATGGTGTCTGTGTGTGAGATGATGATGGTGTCTGTGTGTGTTGATGATGGTGTCTGTGTGTGTTGATGATGGTGTCTGTGTGTGTGATGATGATGGTGTCTGTGTGTGATGATGATGATGATGGTGTCTGTGTGGCATGAAGATGATGACAATGATGATGGTGTCTGTGTGGGATGAAGATGACGATGATGATGGCGTCTGTGTGGGATGAAGATGGCGATGATGATGGTGTCTCTGAGTGATGATGATGGTGTGGGTGATGATGATGATGATGGTGTCTGTGTGGGATGAAGACGACGATGATGATGGTGTCTGTGAGTGATGATGATGATGGTGTCTGGGTGATGATGATGATGATGGTGTCTGTGTGGGATGAAGACGATGATGATGGTGTCTGTGAGTGATGATGATGATGGTGTCTGGGTGATGATGATGAAGATGATAATGGTGTCTGTGTGTGATGAAGATGATGATGTGATGGTGTCTGTGTGAGATGAAGATGATGACGATGATGATGGTGTCTGTGTGGGATGAAGATAATGACACTGACACTGGTGTGTGTGAGGATGATCACTGTGTCCGTGACGATGACGAAGATGTCTGTGTGCATGTTGCCAGGCGTGCCGCAGAGGCCCGTCATCAAGGGGTACCCCGGGCCCATCGTGGAAGGGGGGACCCTGGAGCTGTCCTGCCATAGCTCCGGCAGCAAGCCCCCCGCCCGCCTGCGCTGGTTCAAGGGGGCCGAGCAGATCCCAGGTGAGAGGAGCCGCGCCGATCTGCCGGCGAGGGGACCCCCATCCCCGAGTCGCTGCTCAACCCCCTGCCTCCCCCCAGGTCGCCCGGATGTGGTGGACCCCGAGGGCAAGACCTTCACCGTGATGAGCAGCATCAACTACACCGTGAGCCGCGAGGACAACGACGCCATCATCTCCTGCTCCGTGGGGCACGAGTCGCTGCAGACCAGCGACAAGAGCATGGAGCAGAGGATCCAAGTGCTGTGTAAGCCCCCCCGCAAAGGCGCTATATAGGCTGCATGTGTCCATAGCACTGTTAGGGACACCACCTCCCTGTTCTGGGGCCCTAAGCTCAGTTCCATGCATGAGAGCCCTTCCGTACGGAGTCTGCATGTTCCCCCTGGGTTGCCCACCTCCCAGAAACCCGCAGGGTGACCCACAAACTGGCCCCACCTGGGGTCGACCCCTGCCGTTGCCGTTCTGGGGTCTCTCGGCCCCGTGCCCGGGTGGGGGCTTGGAGGCCAAGGGTAGGAGGGCTCCCCAGGGCGGACGTGGGGAACATCTGGGAGATCGTGGAGGGGGAACTCCGTGCCCAATGCGGGGATGGAGGCCTAGTCCGACCGGGGCAACGCAGATTTGCCGGTTCTGAATCCCGGCTCCGGCACCTGGCCCGCGGCTTGCGCCCTCCCTCCCCCACTCTTCTTGCTGCGCTGGGGGGCCGCCGGCTAACGTGCTCTCCCTCCTTCCGTCCCGCAGACAAGCCCTCCGTCCGGATCCAGCCGGAGAGCGACCTGCCCAGGGAGGGGGAAAAGTTCTTTCTGCAGTGCGTCGGCCTGGGGAACCCCGAGTAAGGAACCCCGCCTGCGCCCCGCTGTGTGATAGAAATAGTGCTGGAAACAGGACCCCGCCTGCACCCCGCTGTGTGATGCACTCCTGGTTTAACAGTGCAGGAAACAGGACTCCTTTCACGTGTTTCTTCGAATTTGATTAAGCCCCCTCTCTACAGCATGTTAATCCAATCCAGGTCCTTTTTCGTATTCAATAAATTCAATAAATGTGTGCCAGCGGGGGGAGGGGGTGAACTCTGAGCTTTGATTGTGTTAGATGACTGTTGTTGTTAATGTTCTGCATCAGAGCTCCTGCAGGGGTGTGTTTCTCAGGGGTGCATGGAGTGATGCTCTGTCTTGTGAAACCCTGTAACCCTTCTGTGGGCAAGACCCCCAATGACAATTAACAAACCTGTGCAACAGGAACACAGGAATGCTGGGTCCAGGTTCGAGGAGACAGATGTTACTGTTACTCACAGGAATCATTCCTGATTCATAATGCTTAAAAATACTTAGCAGCATGTCTAGACTACATTCTCCAGAATGGAGTGGGGAATGAGCTGCTGGCCTCAGTCACCCAACCAAACATCTTCCATCAATCAGTGATTGAAGGCAGCAGATCATTGTCTTGAGCAGCCTGTTAGGTGACTGAGGGCAGCAGCTCGTTCTCTTGCACCAGCCTGTCAGGTGACTGAGGGCAGCAGCTTGTTCTCTTGTACCAGCATGAGGGCAGCGGCTCGTTCTCTTGCACCAGCCTGTCAGGTGCCCGAGGGCAGTGGCTCATTCTCTTGCACCAGCCTGTCAGGTGACCGAGGGCAGCGGCTCATTGTCTTGCACCAGCCTGTCAGGTGACTGAGGGCAGTGGCTCATTCTCTTGTACCAGCCTGTCAAGTGACTGAGGGCAGCGGCTCATTGTCTTGCACCAGGCTGTCAGGTGACTGAGGGCAGCAGCTTGTTCTCTTGCACCAGGCTGTCAGGTGACTGAGGGCAGCAGCTTGTTCTCTTGCACCAGCCTGTCAGGTGACTGAGGGCAGCAGCTTGTTCTCTTGCACCAGCCTGTCAGGTGACCGAGGGCAGTGGCTCATTCTCTTGCACCAGCCTGTCAGGTGACCGAGGGCAGCGGCTCATTGTCTTGCACCAGCCTGTCAGGTGACTGAGGGCAGTGGCTCATTCTCTTGCACCAGCCTGTCAGGTGACCGAGGGCAGCGGCTCATTCTCTTGTACCAGCCTGTCAAGTGACCGAGGGCAGCGGCTCATTGTCTTGCACCAGCCTGTCAGGTGACTGAGGGCAGCGGCTCGTTCTCTTGCACCAGGCTGTCAGGTGACTGAGGGCAGCAGCTCGTCCTCTTGCACCAGCCTGTCAGGTGACCGAGGGCAGCGGCTCATTGTCTTGCACCAGCCTGTCAGGTGACTGAGGGCAGTGGCTCATTCTCTTGCACCAGCCTGTCAGGTGACCGAGGGCAGCGGCTCATTCTCTTGTACCAGCCTGTCAAGTGACCGAGGGCAGCGGCTCATTGTCTTGCACCAGCCTGTCAGGTGACTGAGGGCAGCAGCTCGTTCTCTTGCACCAGGCTGTCAGGTGACTGAGGGCAGCAGCTCGTCCTCTTGCACCAGCCTGTCAGGTGACTGAGGGCAGCAGCTCATTCTCTTGCACCAGGCTGTCAGGTGACTGAGGGCAGCAGCTCGTTCTCTTGCACCAGCCTGTCAGGTGACTGAGGGCAGCAGCTCGTTCTCTTGCACCAGCCTGTCAGGTGACTGAGGGCAGTGGCTCTTTCTTTTGTACCAGCCTGTCAGGTGACTGAGGGCAGCGGCTCGTTCCTCAGAGCATTCTGGGGAATGTGATCCGGACTCGCTTCTCTCTCACACCCCCATCCTCCTTCCCTCTCCCCCCCAGGCCGAGCGTGTTCAAGTGGGAGAGGAAGGAGGGGGAGCTGCCCCTCCTCTCCAAGCAAGATGGCAGCTACCTGTACTTCGAGTTGCTCAACAAGTCTGACAACGGCCTGTACCACTGCGAGGCCGACAACGGGATCGGCAAAGGGGAGGCCGAGTACCAGCTGTCCGTCCTGGGTAAGCGCACCGCAGCCCGGTCCCTTCCCTCCCGGAGCCAAGGAGCTCCTCCCAGTCCCCGTCTTCCCCCAGCCAGGAAGAGGGAAGGCGGCCCCTCTGTGGCGACGGAGAGAGGAGATCGCGATGGGGGCAGGGCTTGAGTCAAGTATCGCACATCTCCAAAGGCTCCCTTTTGTTTTTGTAGGGCTGCTGATTATTGACGGCCCGCTGTTACGTCTCACTGTTTTGTTTCCACGCCGCGTGACAGACGTGCATACGTGTTCGCGTGTACTGTACATGCGGGCCTGGCGTTGGGGACAATATATTTAGGTCAGGTGACTGCACAGGCGGTTTGGGCCCATGCAGCTGCAGGCGCAGTTTCCGCGCGCACAGCCGCAGGCGGGATCGCGGGCTGTCCGCGTGGCAGGACGCGTCCACATGCACAGTTGAGCGCAACGCCTCAAGCGGGGCAGGGCCGTGTTTTCAGCTGGGAATCCAGGACCGATTCCAAAGGGCTCCCGCCGAGGCGGGGCTGCTCCGAGTGCTGGGGTCCCCCCCCTGCGCCGGCACGGTCCGGGGCGAGCCGAGATGCGTGGGGGGGATGGGGGCGGAGGCTGGCCCCCCGTGGGGGGTGGAGAGAGAGAGAGGAAGGGGCGCAGGCGCGCGTCTCTCCGCGCTGGTTTTGTGTGTTTTTCAGTTCCCGCGCTCTTCTGCGCCGGCGTTGCTGCCGATGTCAATTTTTCTTTCTTCCCGTTTGTTTCTCTTCCTGTTTTTCGCTCGCCCCCCCCCACCGCCCTCTGTTTTTTTTGCCCTCCTTCACTCTTTTCTGCACGGCCGACTGTACCCACGCACCCCCTGCTCCGTGACGCCCCCCTGCCCCCCGCTCGCCCGCGCGTTGGCCGTGCCTGGCTGTGCCGCCCCCTGACCCCCCCCGTCCCTGTCCGCCCTGCCCCTCCTCCTCCTCCTCAGAGCCCCCGCCGCCCGCCCCCCGCTCCACGCTCTCCCCCTTCACAGCCAGCGGCACGCGCCCGCCAGCTCTGCCCACCTCACCGGCAGACAGGCAGCGCCGCCCCCTGGGAGACGCAGGTAAAGGAAACAGCCTCCTACTCCTGGGTGCCAGGCAGGGACACAGGTCCCATTGCGCAGCAGGGCGATCCACTACTGGTTTATCAGTGCTGGAAACAGAACCCTTACTGCACCCCGCTGTGTGATTAACTCCTGGTTTATCAGTGCTGGAAACAGAACCCCTACTGCACCCCGCTGTGTGATTCACTCCTAGTTTAACAGTGCTAGAAACAGGACCCCCACTGCGCAGCAGGGCAATCCACCCCTGGTTTATCAGTGCTGGTAACAGGACCCCCACTGCACCCCGCTGTGTGATTCACTCCTGGTTTTATAGTGCTGGAAACAGGACCCCCACTGCATGGCAGGGTGATCCACTCCTGGTTTATCAGTGCTGGAAACAGAACCCCTATTGCATCCCGTTGTGTGATTCACTCCTGGTTTATCAGTGCTGGAAACAGGATCCTCATTGTGCAGCAGGGTGATCCACTCCTGGTTTAACAGTGCTGGAAACAGGATCCTCATTGCGCAGCAGGGTGATCCACTCCTAGTTTAACAGTGCTGGAAACAGGATCCCACTGCACAGCAGGCTAATCCACCCCAGGTCTTTCTTTGTATTCAGTAAAACTCCCATTGCACAGCATTCAAATCCATTCCAGGTCTTTTTTTTGTGTGTGTTCCACCAAACTCCCATTGCACAGCGGTTTGCTCCCAGTTTTTCTGTGTTTTCGATCAAACTCCCGGTGCACAGCTCCATCACGTGTCTGACAAACTGCAAGCTCGTTCAGAGCCCCTCCAGTCTCTCATCGTGCAGATGTGGAAGCAATACAGGAACCAGACAATAACACTTTTTCACCAAAAGGGTTTCCATAACATTATTCATGCAAATCTGCTACCTACCTGTGACTTTTTCTTTTTAAAGCTTAGCAGTTTGCACTCTCTTTTGCACCTGCTGCAAGCTAATAGCCCAGCTGGGCTAAGACACCTGTGAATGAAGTTCATTAGAAAACACAGGTGTGAAGAGTGTCCAATTGTGAGGGTTTTTTTAATCTGACTGAACCAAAAAAAGATCCACCCCCCAGACACCTCGTTAAGCACAGAATAAAGACTTTGTAATTAAAAGGGGGAGACGAGTACGGCCTTAACGAGGCGACTGTGTGCTGCAGGAATTCCTGTGCTTGTTAGAGAGCAGCACCGAGGAAGAGCAGGAGTGTGGAGTGTGTGAGTGGAGTGTGAGGGAAACTCAGGGGGGAGAGAGGAGCCAGAATGACCCTGAACACATTCCCATCAGCCTCCGGCTCACCAGGCCGATTACTAAGGTGCTCCTCAATCCCAGGAGGACAGCCGGATGTTTTCCTGCAGCATCTTCCACAACATGGCTGGGGCCGCTTGTTCCACACTCCCACCACCCTTAGTGTAAAGTAAAGACTTACTCCTGTCCTGACGGGAGCTGTTTCTCCGAATGAGCTTGTGTATTTTTAACACCTGGCTGGGCATGGCTGGGGCAGTTTGTTCCACACTCCCACCACCCTTAGTGTAAAGACATACTCCTGTCCTGACAGGAGAATCTCAGCTTGATGTTTCTCCAAATAAGCTTGTGTATTTTTAACAACATGGCCGAGCAGCTTGTTCCATACTCCTACCACCCTTAGTGCCTGCTGTCTTGACATCCAGCTGTTTCTTGAGAGAAACCAGGGTATCGGCTTCAACAACACAGCTGGGCAGCTTGTTCCACCCCCCCACCGCCTTTTGTGTAAAGAACAGCCTCCTGTCCTGATTGAAGAATCTCATCCAACTGTTTCCCTGAAGAAAGCTAGTGCATTTTCAATAACAGGGCTGGGAAACGTATTTCACACTCCCACCGCCCTTAGTGTAAAAACATATTCCTGTCCTGAGGCCAGAGTACAGGTCTCAATGACATGGCTGGGGGCCTTGTTCCACACTCCCACCACCCTCTGTGTAAAGGACAAAACGTTGCCACTGCTTTCATGGGGTGTGTGTGTGTGTGTAGGGGGGGGGGGTTGGTTCATCATACGTGATGTCGCGTTGCCTGTTTTATCGCTGTGTTTTCTTTACCATCTCTTCACGCCACCTCCATCCCCACACCCACCCACTGGCGCCATTTCACGCCCCTCCTGGCCTCCCCCATCACCCTGCACGCACACCGCTCTCCACCCATCTGCACGGGAAGACGCGGACGCAGAAGACCCGCCAGGTACCACGTCCGGCTGCCTGCCCGTCCCTCCGTCGCGGGTTCGAGCCCTGTCTGTCCGTTTGTGCGCCTCGTCTCTCCAGCTGTGGTGTGTGTGCGCGCGCTCCGGGGGGTGGGGGGAGAGAGAGCTCCCCCTGGTGGTCGGGACGGAGGGGCGCGTGCTGCCCTGGTCCGGGCAGTCCCGGGTGCTGTGATCATCTGGCGTGCCCGTACCCCGGGGGTACGACCCAGACCCTGAGCACGTTGTTCCCCACCCCCACCACCCTTTGTGTAAAGACCTGCCTCTAGTTCCCAGTTCCCGGGGGATGTGGAGTGGTTTCCGATCTGCGGGGGTTAGCGAGCTGGTGGAAACCGTACCACCGGTGCAGGCAGGCCTCCTCTCGGCCCGTCCTGTGAGCTTCCAGCTCGCTGGGGGGGGGAGGAGGGGGGGGGTGTCTGAAATCGGCCGCTGGGTTTAAATCGCAGGACGGGAGAGAGAAGCCCTATCTCACGCTCCTGACGATCGAAAGGAGGGGAGGGGGGGTCCCCCCACACACTCGGGCCCGAGCAGGGCTGACTGGAGTGTCTCACCCAGATTGTCCTGAGAGAAGGCAGGGTGTCGGCTTCAAAAACAAGGCTGAGCAACTCGTTCCACACTCCCACCACCCTCTGTGTAAAGAAGTGCCCCCCCCCCCCCACCACCACCACCACTACCACCGGCCTCCCACCCAAATTGAAGCATCTCATCCAGCTGTGTCTTAAGAGACGCCAGGGTTTTGGCTTCAACAACAGGGCCGAGCAGCTTGTTCCCCACCCCCACCACCCTTTGTGTAAAGACCTACCTCTAGTGATCCGCCCTGGGTCCGTTTTTTGCGGTGCGCCTGAGTGCCCAGTTTCCCTCAGCCGAAGGAGAGCTGTGGTTGAGGCCACTCCGATGACCAAGGGCACAAAACGCACAGCAGGCAGCTAATAATCACTAGCTTGTTCACTGCCTGCAGAACTTAAGAACGCTAGCAAACGAGAGGAGCCCGTTCAGCCATTTGGTAGTCGGTAGCCAGTTTGCCCCAAGATCTACAGCTGTCTGCCTTAAGAGCACCCAGGGCATAGTTTCAGCTGGGAGGGATGAGGCAGCTTGTTCCACACTCCCACCACCTTGTGTGTAAAGAAGCACCTCCTGTCCAGACTGAAGGATCTCATCCAGCTGTGTCTCAGGAGAAGCTAGTATATTTTCAACATTGTGGCCGAGACAGCTTGTTTCACACTCCCACCACCCTTAGTGTAAAGACATACTGCTTTCCTAACCGGCGAATCTCATCCAGATGTTTCTCAGAAGACGCTCGTATATCTTCAACAACATGGCTGGACAGCCTGTCCCACACTCCCACCAGCCTCTGTGTAAAGACGTGCTTCTGTCCTGACTGGAGGATCTCATCCAGGGCATCAACCATGTAACTGGCCAGCTTGCTGCACACTCCCACCACCCTTTGTGTACAGTAGTGCCCTCTGTGCTTGGTTCTGAATGTGCTATTTGCCTGCCGTGATGTCCACCCGAGCCAACGGCGTGCTCCATCGATCTCCGCTGTGCGGGAGTTGGCGCAGAATGTTTTCCTCACGCATGCTGTGAACCGGTCCACTAACCTGCGGCGTGCCCTTCTCTCCTCCCGTCAGACCCCACGGCCATGTCCACGTCCTCGGGGATCGACCACGCGGTGATCGGCGGGGTGGTGGCGGTGATCGTCTTCATCCTGCTGTGCCTGCTGATCGTGCTGGGCCGGTACCTCATTCGGCACAAAGGTGAGCGCGGCGCCGGCCCCCAGCGTACAGGGGGAGAGATCAGCCCCTCCCTACAGGGAGAGATCAGCCCCTCCCTAGAGGGGGAGAGATCAGCCCCTCTCTACAGGGAGAGAGATCAGCCCCTGTGTACAGGGAGAGACATCAGTCCCTCTCTACAGGGAGAGACATCAGCCCCTGTGTACAGGGGGAGAGATCAGTCCCTGTGTACAGGGGGAGAGATCAGTCCCTCCCTAGAGGGGGAGAGATCAGCCCCTCTCTACAGGGAGAGAGATCAGTCCCTGTGTACAGGGGGAGAGATCAGCCCCTCCCTAGAGGGGGAGAGATCAGTCCCTCTCTACAGGGAGAGAGATCAGCCCCTGTGTACAGGGGGAGAGATCAGCCCCCGGCACAGAGCTTTGGGGGGCGCTGTGTCTACCACACACCTGCTAGTTCCTGTTCCAGCTGAGCTCTCAGTAACACAATTGACTCTTTGATTGATAGGCTAAGCACAACAAGCATTTTAACTTGAATTAATTTGAATATTTTCAGCTATTTTCAAACGTGGTGGAGATCAGCTTTTCACTGTTGCCTTTCATAAGGCCCAGAGCAGACAAAACACTTGCAGATATTCGACCCGAGCAACTTATTAGAGCTCAATTAAGGTTTCAATGAAGCCAGCAGGTGTGTGGGGCTCTGGGTCAAGAACCTTCTTCGGTTGTTGAGGTGCTACGTTCATGAATTGGCTAATCGATGGGAACTTCAGGCCATGGAGTTTGAGACCTGCATGAAACTATTAATTGATCGACTGGCTGGCTGTCCTATTGGTTGATTGTTTGATGTCCTCTATTGTCGGAGTGCCACATTGATTGATTGATTGATCAGTAGATTGGTTGGCTGATTGATCCATCTCCTTGATTGACGGAGTGATGAACTGGCTCGTTGACGGAGCTGTGAAATCTGATTGATAAGACTGATTTCCTCCACTGTCAGCATGCCACATTGATTAATTGTCTAGTTAATGGGAGGGAGACAGGACATGGAGCTGTGAGATTGATTGATTGATTGATTGATTGATTGTCAGAGTGCTGTATTGATTAACTGGCTAGCTGACAGGGGAGAGGACATGGAGCTGTGGAACTTTGTTGATTGATTGATTGATTAATTATTGATTGTCAGAGTGCTGTATTGATTAACTGGCTATCTGACAGGCGTGAGGACATGGAGCAGTGGGACTTCGTTGATTGATTGATTGATTGATTGTCAGAGTGCTGTATTGATTAACTGGCTAGCTGACAGGGGAGAGGACATGGAGCTGTGGAACTTTGTTGATTGATTGATTAATTATTGATTGTCAGAGTGCTGTATTGATTAACTGGCTATCTGACAGGCGTGAGGACATGGAGCAGTGGGACTTTGTTGATTGATTGATTGATTGTCAGAGTGCTGTATTGATTAACTGGCTAGCTGACAGGGGAGAGGACATGGAGCTGTGGGACTTTGTTGATTGATTGATTAATTATTGATTGTCAGAGTGCTGTATTGATTAACTGGCTAGCTGACAGGGGAGAGGACATGGAGCTGTGGGACTTTGTTGATTGATTGATTGTCGGAATGCTATGTTGGTTAATTGGCTAGTTAACAGGGGAGGCAGGACATGGAACTGTGGGACTTGCTTGCTCACTTGATTGATTGATTGATTGATTGATTGATCGATTGATCGGCTCTGGCAGGCACATACCTGACGCACGAAGCCAAGGGCTCGGACGACGCCCCCGACGCCGACACGGCCATCATCAACGCCGAGGGAGGGCAGTCTGGAGCCGAGGACAAGAAGGAATACTTCATCTAGGGAACGGGAGAGAGCTGACCAGGAGGAGGGGCTCATCCAGAACTTTAAACCACTCTTAACCTAAAAATTAACGACGAAAACAACAACAACAACAACAACAACAAAAAACAAGGAACTGCAAGACCCGCCATCTGGTAAAGAAAAAACAAACTGTTTTCGACATTTGTTTGTCATCAGTCTTATTCTGTGGAAATGTAGGGTGGGAATTTTCCGAGGGCTCGAAACCACCGCAAGAGGTCCATCTGTCCACTTCCGCTGACCGATGGGTGGCCTGCCGCCCACGGATGTTTGCTTGCGGCGGCTCCACAGCGTAACACTGACCAAAGCAGATGGAGAAAAATCAAGCGGGCCGAGGCCAGAGCACTTCCGTTTATCTCCTGCAGGGGGCGCATGGCCCACTGCTAGAGCGCTTCCATTGACCTCCTGCAGGGGGCGCATGGTTCACTTCTGGTGCGCTTCTGCTGACCTCCTTGCTTGGGGAGGGGGGGGGGGGCGGCGACCGGCCCCATGCCGGAGCAGAGGGAGTGGAGGCGGGACTTGGAAGAGGAGAGGCGGCATGGGGCGGAGCGGCGTGGGCGGGGCCATGTGTGTGGGTGTGGTGGTGTGTGCGGGGCGGGGGTGGGAGGGGGTGTGGCTACATGGCGAAGGGGGGGGGAGGGGGAGTGGGGACCACAAAATGCTTCCCAGTGCTGATCTGACGCAAACACTTCGTGCTTGAGGGTTCACCACCGGGGGCGCCCTCGGGTGGGTAGATCCTCTCGTATCAGCCTGCCTGTCTGAAAAACACAGACGCCCGATTATCAGGTCAGGACATCAGGTCCCAGAAGCTGAGCTGGGCCAGAGCCTGGGCTATACTGGGGTGGAAATCTGTAAGAGTGACTGGTGGACCAGTAGGGGGCGCTCCACCCTCTAGGCAGGAATGTCTGAACCAGAGCCCCCTGCGTGGTAACTGGTGGCAGACCGCAGTGTCGTAAACTGAGGTCCCCGCTACTTGGTCCTTAACAGTCCCCTCAGTCACCTGGTGCAACAATTTCTCCAGTCAGTGGGTCCCTGCCTGTTAATGTAAAGTGCTTAGAGATGGTTAGGGATGCACGCAGGGAATGGTTGGGACATCTCACGTCTCTTCCCATTTCCGTACGAGATGCCATCTGCAGAGTGCCGTGGCAACACCGTTGCCCGGGAACGTATCCGACCGCAGCCGGACTTCCTTTTCAGTGACAGGGAGAGGCATCGAACGAACGGACCGGCCCGTGGACTAGCGCCCCCTGCAGGACGTAGCACTGACTCGCGCCCTGTGCTTCCAGGAGAGGCTCCAGGCTGCAGGTGTAGCAGGTTTCCTGATAAAGGATGGGCCGGGTATTGGCCGCTGATTAAATTCTGCCGTTTTCTCCGAACCGGACAGGAGAGTGGAGACGAGGGGTCACAGCAGGCGTGGACGCCCTCCCCCCTCCCCAGCGCATCACTCTGGCTGCGTCCGTGGCTTTACCGTTTCCCGTTATTGTGCCGTCTTCCCACCCCTCCCTTGACTTATACGAACATGTATTTAAACAGTGACACGCCCAAACCGTGCATCGCGTAGCGGGGGGTCAAACACAGCATCGCTGTCTGCACTGACTTTATTCTGCTGAGGTCTGGTTGTTGTCAACAGCTGTAAATAAGCCTCTCTTTCTCTCTCTCTGTCTGTCTCTCCGTCTCGCTCTGTCCAAGATCTGCTGCCCAGCGGGCCTCGCTGCTCTCGTTACCCGATGGCCCCACAAGGGGGCACACTACTCCTGTACTGGCAGGTGGTACAGGTCTCTTTACTCCTCCCGCTTCTGAACAATAAGGAAAGGCTTTCCCTTCTCCAATTAAGCAATTAAGGAGGTCAATTAAGCATCAATGAGTCCAATTAAGCAATTAAGGAGTTCAAATAAGCAATTAAGGGCTCAGGTGGGACCTTCGTAACAGCCATTCTGAACTGCAGAGACGCAGGATCACTCGTATCTCCTCCCGGCCGACCGCGTGTCCCCGACTGCGGGTCTCCCTCTGTCGGCTCCCGTTCCGGGGTTGTCAAGCAACTGGACCTGGCGCGCTTCCGGACATCTCCGTCCAGCTCCTGTAGCGTTTCCTTCCTCCCAGGGTCTCCAACCCCAGTCCTGGGGCCCCCAGTCCAGTTATTCTTACAGGTCACCCCGAATCTGGGGTCTCCAGCCCTGGTCCTGGGGAGCCCCAGTCCAGTTAGTCTGACGGGTCACCCCAAATCAGGGGTCTCCAATCTTGCAGGTCTGGAACCTGCAGGTGTGACAGACGGCAGGGAAAGGTCAATGAGATGAGATAAGGCCCATGTACGAGCTCTGACGAAGTCATTCAGGCCTCAGCCACAGTGAAACCAGGACCGGCTTCAGGTGTCTGGATCTGCAGAAGTGCAGGGTGTCTGATTTACACACGGGGGGGGGGTGTCTCAAAACTCAGGTGGTCTTTAATTGCTTAATTGGCTTTGAATAATTGCGAGCTGACCTCTGGCGCGTGAGTGGCCGAAAGGACACGGGGGGGGGTAGAGGGCGAGGAACAGGCGGATTGTTTTGAGATTTGTTTGAAACCAGACCAAGCGCCTTCCCTGTGGCGCGAAGCCACCTGAAAACATCGTTTCCAGCCTCGTCCCGCGAGGAAAACCTTTAAAACGCCGGAACAGGGAGCGAAGTTCCCAGAGGAGGGTTAGCGGCAAGGCGAGCGAGCTCTGTTTCGGAAACAAACCGCCGTGTTAGTTAGGAGAGCGAAGAACACAATAACACAACAGTACACACCCGGGTTAAAAACGGAAACTAAGAACACGAGCGAACATATCTGGGTCAAAAGCGGAAACTAAGTTCAGAACAGAACATAACTGGGTTAAAAAACGGACTGCTGCTGAAAAATATCGATGTTTTTGTTCGTGTTATCGAATCGCCGGAAGCGGTGGGGACCGCTCGTGTCGCCCGGGCCGGGTGGTTTCGTCTCTCTCGCTGTGACGTCACGGCCGCCACGTCGACGTCACTCTCCCCGCACGGGTCCTACGGGACACCCTCTCCCGGCCCTCCCCCCAAAAACCACGCACACACCTCACCCTACACAAATCAGGCTCTGCAGTCTTGACGCGCCAGCGGTCGCTCTCTCTCTATCTCTCTGTCTCTCTTCTAGCTGTTGCTCTGTGTTTCACACTATCCTTCTTTACCGCAGTATGTATCGATGAAAAATGCTTGCCTGTTTTTTTATTACTATGTACACTGAAATGCTGAATTAAGATATCACTGTCTGGGGGCAAAAAAAAGTCAAAACTATGTAAATGCAAATATTTTTATTATGATTAGGGGTCTTATTTAATTCTGTATGTCATGCCAGTATTATGATCCATTTTGTCTCAGTGTTATGATTGTAATTATAATTAATATTATTATTATTATTGTTGTTGCTCTTTGGATGAGAGATTTGTGTTGGGGCCAGTGGAGTGGACGGGCTGCGTCTTCTTTTACATCTGTTTTTTTTTTTCTTTTAATTTCACTGTAACCTGTGTGTCTGTACGAGGTGCTCATTACGACGTCGAACCCATTTTCTCTGTCTAGTGTATTTCTGTGTGTCTGTGGGTCTGCGTGCGCTCTCTCTTAGGGAACCGGGGCGGCGGGATAACGCGTGTGCGCGACACCTGGCGTCCCCCCACGGACACCTCCCCACTTAAAGACGCGAAAGTGAAACGAGAGGGAGATCGAGTTCACGGAGCGACCTGTCAGGGAGCGAGGATCCGCGGTTACGACGCCAGGTGGCGCTATAGTTCTTGCAAGAGCTCAACTGGAACCCAGATGTGGTGTGTGTGTGTGTGTCCTGTGCGTTGTGTTTAGTCACTCATCCCACTGGAGGACAGGACGGTTTCTGACACACACACACACACCTCTCTCCCGTGAGCTGCAGTGTCTCGCAGGAGAGACAGGCCGCAGGGCTCACAGCTCTAACATCCGGTTCGGCTCCCGTCGTCCCCCGCTCGACCGAGCCGACCCCTCCGACGACCCCTCTGCCTCAACACCTCTAATGTCCCCCCACCCCCAGCAAGCTGTGGAGGTCTGGAGGGGCTCTGAGTGGCTAACCCAGTGGGGTGTTTTGGTTTTCGGGCCCGTCGGGTGAATAACCGGGGACTTGTTCGTCTTTTCTTCCTTTTTTTGAGAAGCTGAAAATAAAAACAGGGAAGCGGAGCACGGAGAAAGAGGGGAGAAATGATATTCCTGCTCGCCGGCTCTAGTTTTTTTTTTTCAGTGACGCGTCTTCCTCCGACATTTCATATCGCGCGGGGCGTCTCTCCTAGGACTACTGACCGATTGATCTGCTGTTGTGTGTGTGTGTGTGATTTTTTTATTTTCCTTATGTGTTAACAACAACAAAAAAAGTTATAGTGTGGGGTTTTCCTGCCGTCACGCGAAACGAGACGGGGGCAGAGCAGGTGTGGACATCCTTCAGTCTTGGGGTATCAAGTCTTTGGGGGTATCCACCAAGAATGAGAGAGGAGGCGGAAGGCGCGCGGTTGAGGTGCTGAGCAATTTGCACCCGAAACCAGGCGCAGTTTAAAAAAATAAACAAAACAAAATACAAAACATGACTTGCTGGGAATGTAGAATAGTTTACTTACCATTCGGGTTGCAATAGTGTTTTTGAAGTCGGGGGGTGTCGATGTGAATAAACGGTTTTTTTTTATTATTTGTTTTTGCGAGTGTCCAGTATTGGCGCCCCACCGGTAGCGTCCTGTTGTCAGGCGTGCGGGGCTGGGGTGTGGATTCGGTTTTTTTCTTTCTCTTTTTTGTTTTGTTTTGTTTTGTTTCGTGAATCAGGAAACACAAGCGGTAGCTGTCCTTTGACGGCGGTCGAGCTGACAACAGCTCGTCTCCCGGGCCCTGTAACTGCAGACGAGGGCGCCCGGCAATGAAAGACGGAAAATGCGGTTTACGCTGAAGTTGAACAATTCAAGTCTCCCGCTGGCTTCAAACGCGACGACTTAGGTCAACCGCCGGCAAAAACAGAGGGACTCCTGCTGTTACCCCCGGAATCACACTAGACTCCTGTTTGCCTCTTCGTCCTCGGGAAAGGAGAGAGGAGTTTAAAACGGGGTTGTGGTTTCGTGTATGTGAGCATTTCGACGTGGTTCTGTTTTCTATCTATATTGTTTTCTTTGTAAAAATATATTTGGTCATGCATTTTTTTTTTCAAAATTCTTTAGATTTTATTTTTATTGGTTCATGTGTGCAGAAACAACGGGGGTGGTGATTCATTATTGTTTTGGGCTGTTTTAACAGTTGTTGCAATTTTTTGTTGTTGGTTTTTTTTTGTGTATCTAAGAAAATAAAACACCCGATGTTAACAAAAGCCATATTGCTTACGAATAAAATAAAAAAAAACAAACAAAACGAACAAAAAACGAAACAGAATCGACAGAAAAAAAAGTCAAAAGTGTTGTTGTCCCATTGTCCGTGTCTGAAGTGCCGGGGAGAAGGATGCCGTCTGCCGGAAATACGGGTAAGTGCTGACCCTAGCAACAACATCGTTCTGATACACATAGCAACCAGAGTCCCAGTACAGCCGGCTCCTCGGGTCGCCCGGAAATCTAGAGCAGGGGTAGGCAATCCTGATCCTGGAGGCGGTGGTGTGCCTCTCCAGGTTTTCCCTCAAACTCGGCAACCCAGATTAGCTCCTTATTGGCTTAATGGGACTTAACTGCCAGCAGCCATATCACTCTGCAACTCTCAACAGGCAACCCACTGAAGCTCAGCAGGTGTGAGCCTGGTCAGTACCCTGATAAAGAGACCTCCTGGGAAAAACTAAGGTTGCAGCTGGAAGAGGTGTTAGTGGGGCCAGCAGGGGGCGCTCACCCTGCAGTCCACCTGGGTCCTAATGTCCCAGTATAGTGACGGGGACACTATACTGTAAAAAAGGCGCCGTAACTTCGGATGAGATGTAAAACCGAGGTCCTGACTCTCTGTGGTCATTAAAAATCCCAGGGCGTCTCTCGAAAAGAGTAGGGGTGTCACCCCGGTGTGCTGGCCAAATTTCCCCCTGGTCTTTACCCATCATGGCCTCCTAATAACCCCCCTCTCTGAACTGGCTCCATCACTCTGCTCTCCTCCCCACTGAGAGCTGCTGTGTGTGAGCAGACTGGAGCTTCATCCAGGTGGGGGGACACACTGGTGGGGGTGGAGGGGATCCCCCTGACCTGTGAAGAGCTCTGAGTGGAGTGTCCAGAAAAGAGCTATAGAAGTGTAAGCAAGTTTTATTATTATTATTATTATTATTATTATTATTATTATTAATTGAACAGTTTCTCTAAGCTCTACAGGTGACGGAGCTTTTATGAGACCTAGAAAAAAAAAAGACACAGCATCCCCTCCTGGAGCACGATTGTATACCTGAGAGGCTTGGAGCGCTTTCACTGTGTTCCTTTCGTCCATTCCCTGACCGCTTCCACAGCCGGGTCACAGGGGAGCCGGGGTCTATCCCAGCAAGCAACGGGCGCGAGGCAGGGCACACCGTGGGGGGGGACGCCAGTCCGTCACAGCTCACACACTCCCACCAGGGCCGGGTTCTCCAGGAGCCGGTTAACCTGCCAATTAGAAATGTGTTTGGACTGTGGGAGGAAACTGGAGCACCAGGAGGAAACCCACACGAACCCAGGAGAACACGCAAACTCCACACAGACAGAACCACGGGCCTGGGAACCAAACTCGGTGGGGCCCGGTTCTGTGAGGCAGCAATATTTTTTGACACAGCCTCACCGCCCCGCCATTACTGCGATCCCCTGAGCATCCATTTCTTTCATTTGACGATGTTATAAATCGTTCAGAACAGAAGTCTAATCTCCAATGACCAGGGTAAAACATACACAGACGTTACAGACCAGAGGAGGTCATTTGCTACATTTTGCTTGGTTGATTTTTCTAAGAAATGAATTGCAGATTAAAGGCCGTAAATTTCATACCCTGGCTTCTGTGAAGAAATGGCTGACTTCAACACCGTGCTCCACACCCCTACAAGTCTTTGTGTAAAGTATTGCCTCCCGATCCGTGACTTAAATGCGCGTCCACACAGTTTCCATTTGACTCCTGGTTTGTGCTCCCTCGATTGTCTACAAAACCTAAAAGTGTCCAAGGGTTTCAGAAATCAGGTCTACCAAAGACCGTCAAAGGTGTGGAATCTACCTGTAAATGACCGTATGCAACTTGATTGCTTCAAAGCAGCAGGACCTGAAGTTGGTAAACCAGTCCAATTAAGACAGGACCTAACTGACTGATTAAAATCCATCGGGGCCTGAGCTGGAATGAAAACGTGCACTGGCACCGGACCTCCAGGATCTGGACTGGACTGGTGCTGAAGGAGGTCCAATCCCGTGGCAGTCCTGGTCCTGGAGGGCCCTAGTTCCGCTTCTGTTTCTTTTTCCGGCTGAGCCCTGAATGACTTAACCGGACCAGACGGTAGCAAAATTTGGAGCAGTTAACGCTCTGCAGGGCTCTTGATCTCTGCAAGGGTATATATCCAGAAATCCCTGCGGCGCTCCGGACTGTGTGACTCTTTGGGATCTGGGCTGCAGCCCCCCCCCTGCAGTCCTTTTCCAGCTCAGTGTGACCTAGATACTCGGAGGAGAATCGTGCTTCCAGCCCGCGATGCGCACACAGGGCACAGTGTCCCCGTCCTGGTGGACTAATTAAAGCTCTCAGCCGCCGAATTGCTGCACAAACAGTTCGGCTCGGTTTAAAACCATTTCGAGCGTGGAAGCGTCAAACCCGCTTAGGACGAGAAGAATCCACCTCGTGCACAGCTGTATCTGCACCTTCTCTGACTCGGTTCAAGTCCCGCCATTGATTTGTCGGCCATTTCATTCCAGGAGGGGGACATATGTGATACTGTAGCACACAGTAGGTATGTCCATTACATCACCCTGCAGCTCAGCGCTGGCAGCCCCACTGGAGCTCCGCAGGTGTGAGCCTGGCCAGTACCTGGAGGGGAGACTCCTGGGAGAGCTGAGGCTCCTGCTGGAAGAGGTGTTAGTGGGGCCAGTAGGGGGCGCTCACCCTGCGGTCTGTGGGGGTCCTGATGCCCCAGTATAGTGACACTCTACTGTTAAAAAGGCTCCATCCTTCAGATGAGACGTAAAACCGAGGTCCTGACTCTCTGTGGACATTAAAAATCTCAGGGTGTTTCTCAAAAAGAGCAGGGGTGTCACCCCGGTGTCCTGGCCAAATCTCCCCCTGGTCTTTACCCATCATGGCCTCCTAATAACCCCCCTCTCTGAACTGGCTTCATCACTCTGCTCTCCTCCCCACTGAGAGCTGCTGTGTGTGAGCAGACTGGAGCTTCATCCAGGTGGGGGGGACACACTGGTGGGGGTGGAGGGGATCCCCCTGACCTGTGAAGAGCTCAGAGTGGAGAGTCCAGAAGAGCGCTATATCAGTGTTAGGATATTATTACAGTCCTCTTCTACCGAAAGCTCACGGTTAACCTTGAAAGATTGTGTGTAGTACAAAACCAGTAGCTGTATTTATGTTCTGGCAGGAGTGAAAGATTCGTGTGCTAATGGATTTCACTGGGAATTATGATGGATTAGTTACCGCAACACTGCCCACTGGCTGCCCGTATTGTGTGCCGTCTCTTGATGATGTTTAAGAGTCTGAGGACTCTGATCAATGTGACTTAATGATGCTCAGCGATAAGGCTGGTCTCTTCTTGTACTGACACAAGCTTTGAGCAAATTGCTAAACATCAAAGAACATCTTTACCGTCACTCCTGATTGCATCTGACAGGAGTGTCCGGCCCTGTTCCTGGAGGGGTCAGTATGGACGGCCCTGCTGCAGACACACTGACTGACCCCTCTGGGACCAGGACTGGACAGCCCTGCTGCAGACACGCTGACTGACCCCTCCAGGACCAGGACTGGACAGCCCTGCTGCAGACACGCTGACTGACCCCTCCAGGACCAGGACTGGACAGCCCTGCTGCAGACACGCTGACTGACCCCTCCAGGACCAGAACTGGACAGCCCTGCTGCAGACACACTGACTGACCCCTCCAGGACCAGGACTGGACAGCCCTGCTGCAGACACACTGACCCCTTCAGGACCAGGACTGGACAAACTTGTCCGCCGAGATCCAAACGAGCAAACGAGACACGTTAAAAATTCAAACAGGCACCGTTGCTTCCAATATTGACAGGATTTTGCTTGCTTCTATATATAAGCATTTGTATATGTGCCGTTTTTGTGTACAGTATTTTTAGAAGAACTGCAACCTACTGGGGGCAAGTGTGTAGGTTGTGGTTGGTTGCTAAGGCCTAATTGAAGCTGACAGGCGTTCTGCTCCAGGCAGCCGTCTAATTAAAACACTGTGAGCGGCCTGCTTTCTAAATAAGGATCTGGTGTGAACGAGAGGCGTCTGTCTGCGCGATTTTGTGTTTTTCTTGTGGGGGCGTGTAAGTGTGTAATTGTTCGTTCACGTGCCGAGCGCTGCAGGGGGTCGCGTTCCAGGCGGCTGGCGACGCGCGAGGCAGAGAGCGTGCGCGATGGGCTCCTCCTGGCTCGAGGGGGGGGTCGACCCCGCGGTGACCCCGTGCGCCAGCGGACAGTTTGCGCGTCTCGGTCCCTGTCTTTCTATTGAAATAAAATTCCCAACTTGCATTTAAGATGTCTTTTTCTTTTTTTTTTCCTCAGTGTTTGCCTGCTGGCCTTTGCCCGCTTACACGACGACAGCACGGTGTGTCGTATGTGTGTCCCGGGACGTTAGGGGAACTAATCTATTCTTAATTCGGATTTTTTTTGTGTTCAGCAAATGTTTTTATTTTACAGGGTCCGGACGCCGTGAAGGTGGCTACTGAAAGGTGATTTTGTTCGTTCCGCGTGGATTACGTGCTGCCTAGCGTGAAGCCGCAGACAACCTAACGCTTCAGTTATAAAATGGATGTTTTTTAACGATTTAATCTCTGCCACAGAGAGACTGACAGTCACATCCATTTAAATAGTTTACACACAACATGATGTCCATAAGCACGTGTTACAGGGCAGAATTCTGTCTGTTCGAGCTTTTTTTTTTAAAAAAACATAACGTTGATAAACAACTATAATTTTATAAACACGCATCTCATCTTTTTTCTGACTGTCGTTCTGCAAGTTATTACAGCACTGAAAAATAAATAATATCAGTCTCGAAATAATGCGCTGGACCGGAGTATATTTCTATTTATATGAATGGAAATTTTATATACTGTATATGTATTTTTTAAAAAAAGGCAATCCTTTGCGCTTCCTCCTCATCTCTGCCGGGACTCGAACCCGGAGCCTCTGGATTAGAAGTCCAGCGCGCTATTCCATTGCGCCACAGAGACTGAGCCAACTGGATCCCCGCGAAACACCTCGATACACTGTGATGTATTAGCATCCTTCAGCATCAGGACCACTTTGCTGGGAAACAGGCGCCATTTTGGCTCAAAGCGTGACAGCGCCAAGCGCGGCTGAACTATGCAGGGCCTGGAGCCAACATGGCGGCCGCCAGCCTGCAGTTTCCCGACTGCAACATGGAATGCGCCGTTCCCTAGCGCTGTAGAGCAGGCTGAGATGGGGGTTGGGACTGCTGACAGCAACAAAGGCGATAATTTACCGGGACGTGTTCGGAGCCCGTTAAACACGACGGGCTCTGTCGTATCTGTCGGATATGGCGGAGAAGTCCGTGAGGACGGGTATCTGAGAGGTACAGACTGTCGGGGTTTAGGGTTTTTTCTCGGTTCGGTTCGTCGTTGTCAGAGCCGCCGTGGCGAGAGATGCGGTTGCCCGGACAACAGCAGAGCCCTTCCGGCGTCTCAGCATCGGAACCGGTACCGTCTCCTCACCGCAGGGAGAGATAAACGGAGTTTTCCGAGGCAGCGCTCAGCTAATTTAGGCATTGATGTGTAAATATTTTGTGTCTGTTTAGGAATTGATTTGATGGTAAAAACAAAGGACTTTCGTTTTTCAGTACGGACGAACGAAATCACGTTTAGGAATTTAAACACGACGTTGCGCTGCCGAATGTAAACTAGGAGTGTTTTTATATGTTTTTTGAGACGTATTATAAAGTCTTTACACGTAGAAAGGATACTTCTAATTTTAGTCAGACACAGGGTCGGACGAGGAACAACTCCAGTTTTACATTCGTGGCTTCCTTAATAGGACAATATATAATAATAACCATAAATATTCCATTTTAGCGTCATATTTCCTTTTTTGTGTGGCTCAATCTGCAATTTTCTCGACATCTCCTTGAACCGGGTTTTCGCGTGTGGTGACGACGTGCTGGTGCTCACCGAGACAGCAGGGCCGGTTGCCGCAGCAACCACCCTGAATGAAGTATTCTGCTGCAGGGTATCGCAGCAGCGCCTCCTACCGGGCACGGCACGCAGGCCCTTCCGCTGGGACGGCCGGGGAGCCGCACTCCGGCGTGCCCCAAAGGTCGCTCGCTGTTCCGTTTCCTATCCCTCGCTTCTGATTCCATCTCCGTCCTTGGGGACCTCAGCGAGCTCGTTAGTGGCTTTAATCGGACCGATTTAACTGGCGTTCCTGGGTGCTTGGGCGCTGGTGCTGTGAAGAGACGTGGAAAACCCGGAGAAAGACTGAATCCCCCCCTCCAGGACCAGGAATGGACACCCCTGCTCCTCAGATTTGGTGCAATTTCTCCATCCTTCCATTTTCTAGCCCCTTCATCCAATTCAGGGCCACAGGGCGGCCAGTCTATCCTGGCAAGCAAAGGGCGCAAGGGGCAGGGTACACTCTGGATGGGATGCCAGTCCAGCACTGGGCAGAGAGGCACAGACACAAACACACTCACACCAGGGTCAGTTTTTTTTTTTCCCCCAGTAGCTAATTAACCTGCCAGCGTGTCTCTGGACTGTGGGAGGAAACCGGAGCACCAGGAGCAAACCCATGAGAACACGGAGAGAACAGTGCTCAGTGCTGCAGTGCCACTCACAAGCTATTTATGACCGAACAGTGTGGAGCTCTGGTTTGTTGAATGAGGCAACTTTAAAGATCATTAGGTACCAAACTCCATAAAGGACGAGAGCTTCGTCAACGGAAGCAGATTCATTTCCGTATCGATCAGTTATGTGCCGGAGTGCCCAATTGCGAGGATGCAGGTGACCAGATTGGGCCTCTGTAGGAGCTGTAGACGCGTTTTCGTCCCGGGGAGTCAAACTCTGCTCCCAGTGGGGCTGCAGCTGAGGTGGCAGGCCTGGTCCAGGAGGGGGCGCTGTGCCTGCAGGATTCAAGGCACCGGCCAGCTGGCCAGCCGTGCTCCGATTTTCTGTTCCTCCTGAGCTCTCGCGTCATTGCATTGAGAATTTCATTAGCTGCAGGATTGTGAGGTTTTTAAGACGCGAATGAATGTCGTGTGGAAAAAATCCTGTGGGTGTCTCATTCACGAACTCCAGCCATTAGGCTCCTTGTTTAATGGACTCCTCAGGTTGGACCAACAACCCTCCCAGAACTCAATCTGATCCCCCTGCTCTTCTCAGTTCAAGGGGTTCCCCAGTCCTGGACCTGTACAACCCCCTCCACCATGCACACCAGCTGATGTCCGTCATACCATAGGTATCACATATCATATATCATATATCATATATCATATGTCTCTGATACATATATCACATATACTTTATATCACAATATTAATGTTCTTAATTTAACTAACCGCAGTTGCGAAATCCAGTTCCACTGCCACCACACAGCCGTTTGAGAAAGAAAACAACTGCCTCTTGACATGCTGCTGCACAATGAGAAAAGGCCACACAATTTGGAACGCTAATCAGGCGGCTGTTGTTTTACCGTTTCACGGCCGGCATGTAAAACAAACGAGACTGTGGCCCAGTCGGGGGTCCTGATGCCCCAGTATAGTGACGGGGACACTCTACTGTAAAAAAAAGGCGCCGTCCTTCGGATGAGATGTAAAACCAAGGTCCTGACTCTCTGTGGTCATTAAAAATCCCAGGGCGTCTCTCGAAAAGAGTAGGGGTGTCACCCTGGTGTCCTGGCCAAATTTCCCCCCTGGTCTTTACCCATCATGGCCTCCTAAGAACCCCCCTCTCTGAACTGGCTTCATCACTCTGCTCTCCTCCCCACTGAGAGCTGCTGTGTGTGAGCAGACTGGAGCTTCATCCAGGTGGGGGGACACACTGGTGGGGGTGGAGGGGATCCCCCTGACCTGTGAAGAGCTCTGAGTGGAGAGTCCAGAAGGGTGCTATAGAAGTGTAAAGGAAGGATTATTGTGTAACATTTATGATATATTAATACATATATACTAGTATGTTATTAATATTAACATCATAATATAATAAACACAATATATAAAAAATAACATAATAATGAATATTATTATATATATTAATACTGTTGCACATTCTGGGGAACAGGATTCAGCAGGTTCTCCAGGAGGTGCGACCCTGCGGATCACTGCCCGGGACCTGCCTGCTGGATCCCACGCCGGTGGCGATCAGATTCCGACCCGGCCGCGGGGGGGGTGGGGGAACGGACGACCAGAAGCAGAAGCAGCAGCTAGACAGATGTGTATCCGTAGACAACGCTCTCCATGGCGGCGGGAGCACAATCGCTCTGCACATGGGAGACGTATCGTTATCCCTCTCACTGGCCATCGGACTAGACTTCAGTCCAGCTGTTTCCAGCACTGCTCTTGGACACACACACACACACACACACACACACACACACACACACACACACTGGGGTTTATTCCATCTGAGCCCCCAGTAATAATACACCGCAGAGCTGGCTGAACTTGAAACTATTTTATGCCGGAGGTGCTTGTAGGGGAACTGTGGTCCCAATGCATGGTGGCTCTCTAGCTCAGGATCTGAGCCTGTGGCTGAAGGTTGCTGGTTCAAATCCTGCGTCTGGCAGAGGAATCCTACTCTGTTGGGTCCCTGAGCAAGGCCCTTCACCCCAACTGCTCCAGGGGTGCTGTATAAATGGCTGACCCTGCACCCAGACCCCCAGCTTCTCTCCCTGTCTGTGTGTCTCATGGAGAGCGAGCTGGGGTCTGTGAAAAGACAAATTCCTAATGCAACAGATTGTATATGGCCAATAAAGTGATCTTATCTGATCTTTTCTCAGACTGGTTACTAAAGCTCGGTAACAGAATAAATTCAGCAACAGCATTGAAACATTTTACAAATTTTGAATTAAGCACGAATGGTGGGCTTTGTGAAAGCACTGTAAGTCGTCATGTTGTCGCAAACTTGCATTCGAGTTTCCACCAATTGTGACGTGAAGCAGCCCTTCCTGCTCACTAGTCCCTGTGCTGTGATGTACGAGTGGATAAGTACAGGCAGAGTTCACAAGTAGTATTTGTCGGTAAACCTGTCTTGAAGTCAAGAGCACTATTTCTATGGGGTTAAAAGAGACTTCTTCACAAGCCTGCTCGTTTGCAGAGGCACAGGGCTGCTACACCTTACCGGAGTTTTTGTGGCCCTGTTCTGAATCGCAGCACATGGCACCATTCAGGTCTGGAAACTTCTTCTATTTTGTGATGCAAGTGGGAGGTTTTAAAAGTCACTGTGAACGTCTGAGTTTCACTGTGGTTTGAAATGCGCTCTTCAATGCCGATTCTTTCTAACCCCAAAATATAAAAAATAGCTTGGCAGGTAGCTTAAAATCTCCAGCATCTTGAGTAAGAAAAGACGGAAAAAATATATCCCCAAAGGTCTGATCTAACTTGGTGGCTTAATTAAGGATCTGTTAAAGTCTGGAGTTCAGCCTCACTGACTCCAGCAGGCGTGTGGTGGAACCTCGGGTCTGAAAGACTAATGAAGCCAGTTTTCAGTGCTTGCGGTTTTGTCCAAGGACAGACTATTTTCACAAACAAACACGAGGCAATCCATCCATCTTCTAACTGCTCCCTCCAATTCAGAATCCAAGGGGAGTTGGGGCCTATCTTGGCAAACAACGGGGACAGGGCAGGGTAGGGTAGGCCCGGGACAGGACCAGTCACCTTCGCAGGACAGACACACAAGACAGGCACACTCACACCAGCTTTCCCACACCAGCCTGCCTCTGGACCGTGGGAGAAAACCAGAGCACCCAGAAGAAACCCACATGGACACAAGGAGAACATGCAAACTCCACACAGATGGCAATCGAACCTGGTCATTCAGGACGACTGGAAGAGCCAGTCGAAACTCCGGCTCAGGCGACCCAGTGGTTCAGTGGCGGTCTCGTTTAAGTCAAGATCTCAGCCACAAGTGCGTTTGGGGAACCCCTTACACTGCACCCCTATGCACTGGGGGTCTCCAGCCCAGCTCCCGTAGAGCCCCCAGCCAACAGGTGTGCACATGGGTCCCCCTAAGCCAGGACTGGAAACTCCTGCACTACAGCAGAGCAGGAGTTTCCTGTTCAGAGCATAAAGGCACCTACTTCCAGATTCAGAGACAATTTCTTCCTGCAAGATGTCAGATTGATTAACTCCTGCAGCACCGACACAGATATTTTTAGGTGCACACTGCTTGTGCTGTCTTGTATTTAAGTTGTGTTACTTGACTTTGTTGCTGGTGCTGCTGCTGCTCTGTGTTTATGTTTTAGCGTTTCCTTAATGTCTTTGTACCGGATCATACATGCAGATAAGCATGTCATCGCACCCCTGTGTATGAGAAACGAACTGAACTGGACAGAACAATGATCTACTGAAAGCTCACAATTATTCTTGATCTAGATCTCGATTTCGTAGTGGTGTTGTGACCACATGAACCAATCAAATCTGTAAATCTGGCACAAGTCTGGTCCTGAAAGATCCTGTCACATGTATTCCTATTGCTCCCATTAAATTCCCATTACTCACCTCTTATTCCCATTACTGACTCACTCGTTATTCCCATTACTCACCACACACCTGCCTTTAAGCCCCTCCCCTCTCAGCCAAACGTAACAAACAGCCATCAGACACGAAAAGGAACTGATCTAAAACAGATCAAACCTTCATCAATCATCTGAACCGAGACAACAACTTTAAAAAAAGCCCCATACAAATCAGTGTACATGGACGACACCGTGTTTATATATATTTATTTATTAACACTTGAAGTGCGGAAGTGCTCTTACAAAGAAAGCGAAACGAAACTGGGTTCCGGGCTCAAGCGAAACGAAGTCCAGGCGGGAGTCTTGCGGGAACGGACGCTGTCCCCGAATCGGCCTCGCTGGCGCCACCTACAGGGCGGCGAGGGCGAACGAGGACAGGAGGGACAGCAGGATCACAGCGTAGCCGGAACGGTAGACTTCGGGGATCCGGAAGCCCTTTCCTATATCCCACATCTGAAGAGAACGGACCAAGGGGTTTGAAGACACTGAGGGAATCTGCTCTAACTCGGAGATCCCCCAACCCTGGACCCATTTCACTCATTAATCCCATTACTCACCTGTTATTCCCATTCCTCACTCATTAATCCCATTACTCACCTGTTATCCCCATTCCTCACTCATTAATCCCATTACTCACCTGTTATTCTCATTACTCACCACATGCCAGCCTTTCAACATGCAGTCCCTCCCCTCCCAGCCAAACATAACAAACAGCCATCAGAAAAGTAAAGGCACGGATTTAAAACAGATCACTTATTAGCCTCATTCCTCAACCATTACACACCTGTAATCCCCATTATTCACCACACAGCTGCCTTTAAACGCACAGCCCCACCCCTTAAAGGTCACCTGTTTTTAGAGACTGGCCACACCTGTAGGCTACTGATGAATCAAGCAAGAGATCTGTTCAATGGAGAGAACTGAGGACCTCAAGGGCTGAAAGGGATCACTGAATCACTTCATTTAACAAATCACCCATCTAACTGATCAAAATGGAATTATTGGTGATTGGTTATTTAAAGGGCTGGAGTTCTGGAGCTGGATATAG
This sequence comes from Lepisosteus oculatus, assembly GCF_040954835.1. Lineage (NCBI taxonomy): Eukaryota > Metazoa > Chordata > Actinopteri > Semionotiformes > Lepisosteidae > Lepisosteus > Lepisosteus oculatus. The sequence goes on from NC_090699.1 coordinate 6,069,694, forward strand.
CTGGAGCTATACCAGGGAGAGAAGACCTCTGCACCAGCTTAATCCCTGGATAATGCATATTTGTGAATAAATCACCAGCAAGCAGCACTGACCCGGAAAAGTCTGAACCTGAAAGCTCCCACAGCTGGAAGCTGCTCAGAAACTTAAAACCAGAGCTGTGCAGTCCTGGTCCAGCAGGGGGCACTGTGTCAGCAGGGTAACTAGGTCTATAAAGCAAGCTGGGGAGCAGCTGTTAAACTGGTCCAGTTAAGCCAGTTGGTTGTGCCTGTCAACGAAAAAACGAAACAAAACAAAACAGCACGGGCTCTCCAGAACCTGAGCTGGACACCCCTGACGTAAACCAATTAAGCCATTAATGAATCTTATTAAGACCTCATCAGTGCAAACAGCAGGAAATTAAACCTGCAGTGTTTGTGGCACCATTCTCAACACTCCCATGTAGTGTGGAAAGCACACACTCTTCATTTGCTCTCATCGATACTTAAGTAGCCAAACAAATAATCATTACTTCATCCTCGGCTTTTGTGGAGTCAATATCGAAAGAGTACTTGCATTCCTTAATGGTGTTATTTACCCGAAGCTGGGGAGGAGGTTGACTGTAACTTCCATTTCCCTGTTTATAAATACTGCTCAGCAGCCCAGAACTCTGCAAGGATCTTTTTTAGCTTCCCCTCTTCACCCTCACATCTGTCTCCCTCGCTCATTCCTCGTGAGTGAAATGATCATTACAGCGGTGATCTCCGACCAGAACTGTCATTTCCTCAGCCATCGGAGTTAAAGCCAAATTAGGAAGTGAGCTACTACTTCATATTCATCAGCTCTATTCATCTGTGTGAGAATTTGACCAAACTGCTGAACTACAACGTGGCCCGGCGTCGAAATCAAGAATAAGATTCCAAGATTCTCGGCTGCTATTTCCTGTCTCCTGTCACACCGCCGCGTTTTCGTGATCAAGGCCGAAGCAGCTGCTCAGTCTCGTTCTGCTCATCACTGGTTTCAGCTTTTACTCCCTGGCAGGCATTATTAATCGATTAAAGTGAACTGCGATGTGAAACATGACCAGAACAGTGCCAAATAAAATCTCATCCTTTGAATGGTTGGCTGCGTACAACATTGAGGCCAATTCCCGATCTCCTGCGGCTGATAACGTCTCTGTTGCCCCCACACGGACTCTCCCACTCAACATGGTCTGACGCAACCACAGTCAAGCATCAGGTCCTGGTCTTTGGGGACTCACCAGGTGGCGGATGCCGTTGAACGTGTGATAGGCGACGGGGAATGCCAGGGTGAACTTGGCGGAGTAAATAAGTGCCGGTCCCAAGGACAGCGAGCGAACCACTTCCAGGTTAGAGGCGAAGTCTCCTGGCAAGACCAGCGCGGAGAGGGCAAACAGAGAGATGCCTGGGAAGGGAAGGGGAAGCTCCTGATGAGAACACTTAATGTGAATTTCTGACTCTCTTTTCCCTTATCCCTGCCCTGTTCCCCGTCCAAGATAAGATCAAATCACTTTATTGGCCCTATACAATCTCTTGCATTAGGAATTTGTGTTTTTGCAGACCCCAGCTTGCTCTCCATGAGACACATAGACTGGGAGAGAAGCTGGGGGTCAGAGCGCAGGGTCAAGCATTGTACGGCGCCCCTGGAGCAGCTGGGGTTAAGGGCCTTGCTCAGGGGCCCAACGGAGTAGGATTCCTCTGCCGGCTGCAGGATAAGAACCGGCAACCTTCCAGCCACAGGCACAGATCCTGAGCCCAGAGTCACCGCACCGAGTCCATCTCGGGAGAAATCAAAAGAAGATCACAGGTTGTGCTCAAAAGATTCCTCCCATTATGTTCTATGGGTAGAACATAATGCAGACAGCACCCCAAGAAATGAGCCCAGGGCCCCAGCAATGCTCACCACTGCGCCACTGTGCCTCCCGTCACCACGGTTTCGGGACTTTTTTTGCAAGACTGCAACGTTAGACGGAGAGAAGCCAGCGGACAGGCCGTACCTGAGCTCAGGGCGACCCCGGTCCCTCGATGGGAGATCGACATCATCATCGGAATGGACCAGCTGCAACGGGGCGGAACAAAGAGGGCCACTGCTGAGAACAACCCGACCATTCCCGCCCACCCCTTCCTCCTGTCCCAACGGGAGAAGTGACGGATTTTGGCCAGGCATCCCTGCGGCCACACAACCCCTCGCGCAGGACTGACCCACAAGAACCGACGCGCTCCGGTCACCAAGCAGCCGGCTCGCAGGAACGCTACTACCGCGCAAGGAGGACGGGATTTTGCTTCGCCGATGCCGATTTTAACACCTCTTTCGTGTCCACCCTGGAGGGGTCAGTCGGCGTGTCTGCAGCAGGGCTGTCCAGTCCTGGTCCCGGAGGGGTCAGTCAGCGTGTCTGCAGCAGGGCTGTCCATTCCTGGTCCTGGAGGGGTCAGTCAGCGTGCCTGCAGCAGGGCTGTCCAGTCCTGGTCCTGGAGGGGTCAGTCAGTGTGCCTGCAGCAGGGCTGTCCAGTCCTGGTCCTGGAGGGGTCAGTCAGTGTGCCTGCAGCAGGGCTGTCCAGTCCTGGTCCTGGAGGGGTCAGTCAGTGTGTCTGCAGCAGGGCTGTCCATTCCTGGTCCTGGAGGGGTCAGTCAGTGTGTCTGCAGCAGGGCTGTCCATTCCTGGTCCTCAAGAGGGTCAGTTAGTGTGTCTGCAGCAGGACTGTCCAGTCCTGGTCCCGGAGGGGTCAGTCAGCGTGTCTGCAGCAGGGCTGTCCAGTCCTGGTCCCGGAGGGGTCAGTCGGCGTGTCTGCAGCAGGGCTGTCCAGTCCTGGTCCCGGAGGGGTCAGTCAGTGTGTCTGCAGCAGGGCTGTCCAGTCCTGGTCCCGGAGGGGTCATTCGGCGTGTCTGCAGCAGGGCTGTCCAGTCCTGGTCCCGGAGGGGTCAGTCGGTGTGTCTGCAGCAGGGCTGTCCAGTCCTGGTCCTGGAGGGGTCAGTCGGTGTGTCTGCAGCAGGGCTGTCCAGTCCTGGGGTGCAAGGAATCGATGGGGGGTGGGGGTGTGGCGATGGCCTACCTGTAGATGCTGATGTGGGGCGACAGGGGTCGCTTCAGACGGGCGTTCTTGTCCCAGAACTTGCTCGTATCCTCCTTGGTGCTGGTGCCCATGGGGACGGCACTGGGATGGCAGAAGAAACGCAGGGAAAAAAAACAATACGCAATAAGCTGTTGTTACAGCTCCTACAGATTCGATCTTTTCCCTGCTGCCCCCCCTCCCCCGTCATCACCCGTCACCTGCCTCCGCGCCACCCTCGATCAGAGACGGCTCACGGGAGAAACCCGACCTCCTGGGAATCGCAAGGCAGCTCTATCTCTCCATGGAGGCCGAACTAGAAGAACCGAGGAATCCATCGGCACGCAAGGCGTGCTGTTGGAACGGAACGGCGGCCGACAGTGTAACACAGCCCCGCGTTCCCTCTCCCGGTTCGGAACAGGGCGGGTCTTTCGGCGTCTGTGTCACTGGAGCCACAGGGCGTGTGCCTCTGAGACACGCGCACTCCTAGCGGTCGTCTGCGTGTCGTTAAAGGGGAACCGCGGTGCTGTGTGTGTGTGTTTCGGGGTGAGGAAGAATCAGCACTGAAGAGCGCATTTCTAACCACAGTGAAAGTCAAACGGACACCGTGACTTGTAAAACCTCCCCTTCGCAGCACAGAATAGACTCAATTCCCGGGTACGAGCAGCGCCGTGTTCTGGGATTCAGAACGAGGCAACCAAACTTCCCGTGAGGGGAAGCAGCCCTATCACACCGTAAACAAGCGGGCTTGTGAACACACCTCTCTAAATCCAGCAGAGATATGACTCCGATTTCGAGAGGGTCCTGCCGGGAGATAACGCTTTTACTCGTTTCCTCGGCCTGCAGCTCACGTTGGAGACTCTCTGCAGTGAAACGCCTGCGGGTCGGGCAGCACCGAATCGCTCGTCCATCGCGGTGACTAGTGAGCAGGAAGGGCCGCTGCATGTCACAGTTTGGCGACGTGTTGTAGCCCTGTGACACTGTAATCAAACGGGCTTGTGAACACATCTCTTTTAATCCAACAGAAATATCGCTCTCGACTTCGAGGCGGTTTTGCCGACAAATACACCTTACTTGTTAACTCAGCCTGCAGACCATGTTGGAAACTTCCTGTGGTGCGATATCTGCTGCACACCCTGGACTTATTTGCTCATTCATCACGTTACAATAGTGATCACGGTGACTAGTGAGCTGGAAGGGCTGTTTCACGTCACGATTTGTGGGAACTCTCGCTCTCGCCTGTGGTGAGGCCAGGGGTCTGCAGCAACATAGCGACTCGCAGTACTTTCACAAAGTTCACGATTTAGCGCTTCATTCGCAAATTGTTTACATTTTTGGCATACCGTGGATAAATTCATTGTGTCACGGACATTTAATGCCCGGTCTGAGAAACTGGGACCGCAGTTCCTCTTTAATACAAGGAGAGCCGCAGGACAACGTCAAAGAGCTGCGTGCAGTGCAGCACACACGGGGATTGTGGGAAGGGAAGCAGGACTGTAGATGACGGTCCCCTTCGCCTCTCGCCGTCTCCCTGCAGGAGGGGAGCCGAGACCTTCTGCTCCGACAAGACTGGCGTCGGTCACGTGCTGCGGGCCGACACGCGTGCCCCTCGCGGGACTGCGGGACCGCCACGGCGAAGCTGGGCCAACTCTGCGGAGCAGATGGCCGACTGACCCAGATTCGTGAGCAGGCTGCCTCGGGGATGGTGGGGGAAGGGGGCGACAGCTGCCTTGCCTCTATCTGCCAACCTACGAGAGAGGTTCCCGGACTTGCCGAACGCCGCTGTGTGATGGGCAGGCCGGTGTCTGTTTGGGGGGAAGGGGAGTTGGGGAGAGGAGACGAACTCATCCCCAGCTGAACCCCGGAGGCCCGGCAGCAGGTTGCTGGAACTTGAAGATTGTTTCATGTAAGAACACGGGTGTGCGTGCGACTGGGAGTACATCAGCTCTCGACACCTTCTCTCCGCCAAGATCTCACTCCCCAAAACAACGTGCAAAAATCCTTCCAATGGCTTGGTTTAGCAACGGACGTTTACACCCACTTAGCAAGTGGACCCACCAGGCCAACAGAACAATTCAAAGTCTTGATCCGATCAAGACCAAGTTAGACCAAGTGCTGTCCAGTCCTGGTCTTGGAGGGGTCAGTGTGTCTGCAGCAGGGCTGTCCAGTCCTGGTCCTGGAGGGGTCGGTCAGTGTCTGCAGCAGGGCTGTCCAGTCCTGGTCCCGGAAGAGTCAGTCAGTGTGTCTGCAGCAGGGCTGTCCAGTCCTGTTCCTGGAGGGGTCAGTGTGTGTCTGCAGCAGGGCTGTCCAGTCCTGGTCCTGGAGGTGTCAGTGTGTCTGCAGCAGGGCTGTCCAGTCCTGGTCCTGGAGGGGTCAGTCAGCGTGTCTGCAGCAGGGCTGTCCAGTCCTGGTCCTGGAGGGGTCAGTCAGTGTGTCTGCAGCAGGGCTGTCCAGTCCTGGTCCTGGAGGTGTCAGTCAGTGTGTCTGCAGCAGGGCTGTCCAGTCCTGGTCCTGGAGGGGTCAGTCGGTGTGTCTGCAGCAGGGCTGTCCAGTCCTGGTCCCGGAGGGGTCAGTCAGTGTGTCTGCAGCAGGGCTGTCCAGTCCTGGTCCTGGAGGGGTCAGTCAGTGTGTCTGCAGCAGGGCTGTCCAGTCCTGGTCCTGGAGGGGTCAGTCAGTGTGTCTGCAGCAGGGCTGTCCAGTCCTGGTCCTGGCCGTTCAGCATGTCTGCAGGTCAAGGTATCTTTAAAGCAGTTGGAGACGGAGCAGCTGGGACTGGCTGTTTAATTGGTCCTGATTTAGCTCGTTAAGAACCGAGCAGGAGTGGAAACTAGCAGACGCCCGCTGACCCCTCCAGGACCAGGACCGGACAGGCCTGGGTAAGACAGCGGCCAGGCACTTGGAGAGCATGCCGGAGATCAACAGGGCGCTTACTGTCTGTACACCACACACGCCTGTGTCCTGGAGAGCACTGCCGGACGGAGCATCGACCTGCAAGAGAAGGGAAACACGAGAAACTTGCTGGAGATGCAGTGTGGCTCCAAGACGACAGCGAGAGGAAGCCTTTCAACATCCCCCACTGTAACGATCTGAGACTGGGACACTGAATTACTGCAACAGCATTCAGCAGCTACATCCCCCTGCAGCTCCCAGCTGGCAGCCCCACTGGAGCCCAGCAGTGTGAGTCTGGTCAGTACCTGGAGGGGAGACTCCTGGGAAAGCTGAGGCTGCTGCTGGAAGAGGTGTTAGTGGGGCCAGCAGGAGGCGCTCACCCTGCGGACTGTGGGGGTCCTAATGCCCCAGTATAGTGACTGGGACACTAGACTGTAAAATAGGCACCGTCCTTTGGATGACACATAAAACCAAGACACCAGGGTAACACCCCGACTCTTTTCGAGAGACGCCCTGCAATTTTTAATGACCACAGAGAGTCAGGACCTCAGTTTTACGTCTCATCCAAAGCACGGCGCTTTTATTTACAGTAGAGTGTCCCCGTCACTATACTAAACTATACACTCACACCTCTCTCAGCAGCAGCCTCAGCTTTCCCAGGAGTCTCCCCTCCAGGTACTGGCCAGGCTCACACTGCTGAGCTCCAGTGGGGCTGCCAGTGCTGAGCTGGAGGGGGATGTAGCTGCTAAATCCTTGAGAGAGACCTTCAAGCAGGGAGCTGCGTCAGCAGGCGTAGGCTGCAAAGGAACAAGTGAAGGTTTATTCCGCGCTGAAAAGAAAAGCAAATCAGGCACCTGAAGAAGGCTCCACAGCTGAAACATCGTGTCTCTTTTCTTTTCAGCGTGGAATAAACCTTCACTTGTTCCTTGAGAGAGGTCGCCTCTCCTTGACATTAACATACAACGGAGGCTTGCTTGCTGTGGCTACAGTTGCACGCCTGGAACAGAGTCGGGATCACACGGGAGAACTATGGGGAAGGGGTTTAAGTGGGACCGGCAGAGGACAGCCCATCCCCTCCTCAACGGGACACGCTAGTTTTGGGGGTACCGGTGTTCTCCGCAGGGAACCGATCTGGGGGGTTCATTTCATTGCTCTGCAGGGCCACTGGGCCAGTCGGAGTGAAGTCCCTCAGTTCAAGGGGACATCAGGGGCGTCTCGCCCGGGGGTTGAACCCGTGCCCCTCCGGTCCAGGGCCGTAATCGCTCCTCCGAGCTGGTGTCCGGAGAGCGACTCAAGACTCATAACCGGTCAAAGTTCACCAGACACTACGACTGCTGTCACCTGTGCATCATCTGAGGGCTGTTCATCTCCGCTGCTTTCGCCACGTATCTAAGGAACTAGCAATCAGAGCGGCTCTTTGTGTTTCACAACTTCACCAAAGATATATATTTTAAAAAATGTCACAGAGTGTAAATGCATTCATTCTTTCTACAAGATGATTGGTTCATGAGTGACTAAATCAAACAGTTGTGCTTACTAACTAAAAAGCGACACGATCACCGGTGCTGCGAACGGCAAAGCAAAGCGCCTGGGAGAGGTTTCAGAGCAGAGGGAGGCCGAAACGCTCGCCGGCTTTTGCGCAGCTCGCCCAGCAAACACACACACACACAGATTAAAAACCGCCGAGAAACAAACCAGGTTATGCCACTGACCTTAACAGCAGCGCCATCTTGGCGAGTCTGGAAAACAGGACGTTGCGTCACATTCTCTTCCTGTTGAAGTCCCGTCAACCCGAGCTACTGCCGGGAACATTTCTCCAAAATGTCAATTGAGTTGTAACCCTTATGTGCGAGTTTCTCATAAAATATAAGCAAATTTTAAAATAAAATACGAATGATTTTTTTTCTAAATTACTGTAGCGCAACGGACGCCATCTTTGTCAGGGATGTTTTTCTCCACCCCCACCTCCGCGGTACTGTACTTTACGGCACGGCACTTCGTATCTCGCCGCTCCGTTTCTGCCAGGCAACAAAAGGCACTAGTTCTCTGCGGGGCCGGGCCCTCTTGACAATCCCCCATTGAGCGCAGCACCCGCACTCTGAAACGCGCTGTTTTGCGGAATGTGTCGGGGGCCCTGTGTTATCTGATCGCCGCCGAACAATGGCGCTCCACATGTGTCTCGCATAGCGCCGCCGACCCACACGGCCAGCTGCCCAGCTGACCGGGGGGCCTGTGTCCCACCCCCCCGTGGTATTTCGCCACTCGTGTTTACCAGCGCGCCGGGGCGGACAGGACAGTACAGTCCAGTCCAGGGCACGGTGTGTGTGTGTGAGAGAGAGGGGTCCGACAGAGGAGAGATTCGGCGCACGAACAAACGGCGCCTGTGTCGGGCTGAGCGCATCCAATGCACTGAGTGTCTTGTATCGGGGAAGGGGGTTACCCAGAAAGATGTGACTGAGAGACCCTACATTTTGGCCTGTTATCCCCGGACTGCGCAGTGGACTCGCAACCCACCACAGATCAGCAGGCACTTTCTCTAAATCTATCTGGAAACGCACTGCTCTGTCTGAGCCATTTGGCTCCGACATGCTGGAAAGCTGAAAACAATTCCCGTTGGGAAAAAAAGGTCGATGAGGGGTAAAGATCTGTACACCACAGTTCATCCCTAATAATAATAATAATAATAATAATAATAATAAAGCAAAGTATAAAAAATGTGTTTTAACATCAAGAACAGGGGAACTTCTTTACACAACAGGTTGCAGGGGTATGGAACAGGCAGCCTGGTCATGGTGTTGTAGCCGGTACTCAGACTTAATTCGGACTCTTTGTTTTCGGCTCTGTAAGTGTCCTCTTATGAAGGGGGTGCTGTCCAACCAGTGCGCCTGCTTCTTAAGTAAATTCCACCCATCCATTTTCTGACCACTTTATCCAGTACAGGGTCAGGGTGGAACCTTTCCCAGCAAGCAACGAGCACAAGGCGGGGTACACCCTGGATGGGACGCAGACACACTGGGGCCCATTTTCCCAGAAGCCAGTTCTGGGAAACCTACCAGCAGTTTGTTCCACACTCCCACCACCCTCTGTGTAAAGATGTACACCTGTCCGGACTGGGGGGCTCTCATCCAGCTGTGTCTTGAAATAATCCAGTTATTCGATTGATTTAAGGGTTCAGGCCTGTGAGTAGGAGCTCCTGTTGGGTGGGTAGGGGTCCCCAACATCAGGACAGGGAGCCATTGTGGGCTGTCGTCATCGGTTACAGACCTGCAGGCTTTGTTGTCATTTCTCGTGTTGTCCTGGCACCGCTCTCCTGCATGACCTGATCGTGTCTTTCTCCCCCATGTAGCACCTTACCGCTCTGGGCACAATCGGGTCTCTTTTCAGACCACTACCGCCGTTGGTCACCTTCTCCCTATTGTAGCTGTGGAATGTAATCCATAGCTTTTCAAGCAAGCACCGTCAATGAAAAACCATCGAGGAAACTTCGAAGTGATTTGTGACACTGTTGGGGTGGGACGCACACGGCCTTTCAAACTTTTAATTTCCTTTCGAGCTCAATTCGATTTTTTTTTTTGCACATTTGCGACGCCGCAGTTTTGCCTGTTAGTGACACCTGATGACCAAAAACCAGTGTAAACTAGTGGTCCCACCCAGAGGTCTGATATTCATACATCTTTACATCCCAAAGATTCTCCTGAACATGTGGCATTGGCTCTGAATGTAAAGACAGATGGACAGATACTGTAGATATACTGTACAGACACTGTAGATAGATACTGTAGATATACTGTACTGACACTGTAGATAGATACTGTAGATATACACTGTAGATACACCGACACTGTAAATAGTTATACAGTTACTACAGAGAGACACTGTATATAGTTATCCAGTTACTGTAGTTGCTGTAGATATACAGATACTTAGGCAGATATAAGGACAGATACTGTGGATAGTTATCCAGTTACTGTAGATATACAGATACTTAGATATATAGACAGATACTATAGATAATCATACAGTTACTGTAGATATACAGATACTTCTATATATAAACAGATACTATAGATAGTTATACAGTTACTGTGGATATACATAAAGATACTGTACAGTACATTGATATACTGTAGATATATAGATAGGCAGATATATAGACAGATCCTGTAGATAGATAGACAGACTGATACTGTATTTACTGTATATATAAACATAGACAGATATGCAGATCCTGTAGATAAATACTGTAGATAGACAGATATTGTAGATTTATATACAGATACAACACTGTAGATAGATACTGTAGATATAGAGATACTGCAGGTAGACAGATACTGTAGATAGATATACAGACACTGTAGTTACTATAGATACTGTATATTTATATACAGATACTACATATAGATATGGTACATTGACACTGTAGATAGTTAATGCACATACTGTAGATATAGAGACACTGTACTGTAGATAAACAGATACTGTAGATAAATACTGTAGATAGACATACAGATACTGTAGTTATTGTAAATAGACAGATACTGTAGATAAATACTGTAGATAGATATACAGACACTGTAGATAGATACTGTAAATAGATACTGTACAGTATATATACAGATACTACATATAGATACATAGAAACTGTAGAAACACTGTAGTTCCTGTAGATAGATATACAGATACTGTAGTTACTTTAAATAGACAGGTACTGTAGATATATACTGTATACAGATACTACATATAGATACATAGACACTGTAATTCCTGTAGATAGATATACAGATACTGTGGATAGAAGGAGATAGATCAATACTGTAGGTATACAGCTAAACTGATGTAGTTAGAAATTGGGATAGATGCGGTGGACAGATAAATGCAGATATACAGATACTGTACGGTATGCTTAAGTAAATATATGTACAGATGCTATACAAAGATATAGAGATACTGGAAACAGACATACGGAAAATAGCAACAGCAGACAGAAATACAACTATAGTGACGGAATGTTCTATATAAATACGAAGTATTGATTGTGTCTTGGGTTTGCAGAAGGCTGCAGTTTAGAATAATGTTAATATCTAAATATATACCCACCCAAAGGACCTATTGTTTTTCTTCAGCCTAAATCAGCTTACTGGAGCTAATTTAAAAAAAAAGATTGTGAATGCGGTTTTATGTGCGCCTGACAAAAGGAATCCGAACAATGTGCGGCCTGTGCGCGCCCTGTGTGCGCGGCTCTGTGGCCGCTTTGTGTCCGCGGCCGGCGGTGTTGGCCGGCGGAGGGAGGGACGTGAATCGGCCCTTTGTCCGCCGGCGGCCCCGGCGCTACGTGCCCGAGGGGCCGGTGGGCGCGATGCGCGATGTATGCGTCCCATCGAGGGCAGGCTTGGAAAACATTTACAGGGGAGGGGAGGAAGATATTTTCAGAAGTTGTTGGGATTTTTTTTGCAGTCGGGAGCAAAAAAATGTTTATATTTTCAGTTCTCACTTCTGGTCGGTGGCGTCTTCCCGCGCTTTCGGCCGGTCCACGACGCCGTGGTCCCCAGTTCAGAAGCGCGGGATGTACCGTATGAACCATAGCGAGCCTAAGAAACGTTTTTTTTGTTTTGTTTTGATCAATTGCACTTGATTGCGATAAAAATAAAAATAAATCGTCAAAAATGCAGTCTTTTTTTTACCGACGGAGGGAGGGAAACATGAAACTTTGAAAAGCGTCGGTGTCGGTTTTCCATTCGTTTTTGTCATCATAAATAAATACGCATTTTTGGTTTTCTGCAAATAAATACAGATTCCTCGCACGGCCCACGGCTCCAGAGTCCCAGTCAGTTTATTTCGCTCTCGGATAGATGTCTCAGCTGTGTGGAGTTTCATCTACTCGTGTAATACGATGCTAAAAGACCCGCCGGGCCCGGAGCGATTGAGTCAGTTTGCCAGCAGCGGTCGGGCTGATTGGAGTGTCACTTTCGATTTCACTCTCCGTCGGTGGGGCGAGATTTCTGTTCCGCCGGGTCTTCGAGTTTCTCCCAGCGCTGATGCCAGGAGCCCATTAAGGCACAACAAGACGAGCAATCTAACAATTAAAAGGAGCAGCTTGGTTTTCATGTGACGGATCGGCGGAGAAAAAGCCCACCTGAAATTTGAGTTTACAGCTCATGTCAACGGCAGGAACCATTAAACAAGGATTAGGGTGGAATACCACGGCAAAAGATGACTAAAATGAAGGTTTGGTCACTGTGACCTATGTCACAGTTAAATCAGAGCGAATTCGCAGTACAGTGCTGTCAGGGACCGTGAAATCATGGTAAATACCCAGTGCAGGGCTGTCAAGCACAGTGAAAAAATGATAAATACCCAGTACAAAGTAGTCAAGCACAGTGAAAGCATGGTAAATACCCAGTACAGAGCTCTCAAACATAGGGAAATAATTATAAACACCCAGTACAGAACTCTCAAGCGCAGTCAAATCATGATATACACCCAGTATAGAGTTGTCAAGTGCAGTGAAATAAGAGATACCCAGTACAGTACAGAGTTGTAAAATCATGGGAGATACCCAGTATGGAGCTGTGAATCACCATGACATCATGGTAAATACTCAGTACAGATCTGTCGAGTGCAATCATGGTATATAGCCAAATTGTTTATATCGCTCAGATTATGTGGGTAAACAATTAAAAAACCAAGGCGTGTGTGAAACACATTGTCACAATTATAGAAATTAAACCAGTTCAAAGGGATGTTGTGTTAAAGCAGTGCAGTTCATAAGTGAGACATAAGGCAGAATGTGGTGGGAATTATTGGACACCGTGTTACAAGAAAAATATTGCTGCTCTGGACTCCATCCAAATAAGAGCAAACAGATGCCTTCCAGGGCTGAAGGGAGGGTCCCACACTGAAAGACTGAAGGAGCGGAGTCTCTTTAGTCTGAAGGGAGGGTCCCACACTGACAGGCTGAAGGAACTGAGTCTCTTTAGTCTGAAGGGAGTGTCCCACACTGAAAGACTGAAGGAGCTGAGGCTCTTTAGTCTGAAGGGAGTGTCCCACACTGGAAGACTGAAGGAGATGAGTCTCTTTAGTCTGAAGGGAGTGTCCCACACTGAAAGACTGAAGGAACTGAGTCTCTTTAGTCTGAAGGGATGGTCCCACACTGAAAGACTGAAGGAACTGAGTCTCTTTAGTCTGAAGGGAGTGTCCCACACTGAAAGACTGAAGGAACTGAGTCTCTTTAGTCTGAAGGGAGTGTCCCACACTGGAAGACTGAAGGAGCTGAGTCTCTTTAGTCTGAAGGGAGTGTCCCACACTGAAAGACTGAAGGAACTGAGTCTCTTTAGTCTGAAGGGAGGGTCCCACACTGAAAGACTGAAGGAACTGAGTCTCTTTAGTCTGAAAGGAGGGTCCCACACTGACAGGCTGAAGGAACTGAGTCTCTTTAGTCTGAAGGGAGTGTCCCACACTGAAAGACTGAAGGAACTGAGTCTCTTCAGTCAGAAGGGAGTGTCCCACACTGAAAGACTGAAGGAGCTGAGTCTCTTTAGTCAGAAGGGCGTGTCCCGCACTGAAAGACTGAAGGAGCTGAGTCTCTTTAGTCAGAAGGGCGTGTCCCACACTGAAAGACTGAAGGAGCTGAGTCTCTTTAGTTTAGCTGAGTCCTGCGCTCCCAGACCGCCGAATGCTACAGTAACCCGCTCTGAGCCTTGAACCCTTGACAGAACTCCCCCCTTCTGCTCTCCTGCTGGGTGGAACAGTGTGAGAGCATGAACCCTCCCCCACCACCACCACCACACACGCACACGCACGCTCTTCATCGCTGCCTGTCTCCCTCCTCTCCCTCGCTCCCACCCCCTTCCCTCGCGTGACGGGAGGAACAATGAGCGGCTTCTCCTCCTCCCCCCGTCCTCCCTCCTCCTCTTCCTCCTCCTCCTCCCCCCCCCCCACTGCTGTAGCTGTCAGGTCTGGGCTGCGCAGGGCTGTCTGTGACATCGCTGCCGGAGGGACAGTGTGTGTGTGGGGCTGGGAGGGGGAGGGCAGAGAGCACAGCAGCAGGCTCCAGGGCAGAGAGAGAGGGAGACAATAAATAAATAATACAAAATGAAGCAATTTCTACCCACGGAGGGAGGGAAATATTAAATATCCCCTCCCCCACCACTGCACGCCCTATCCTGAAAGGCCTCTGGCACCTGGGCAGTAATACCAAGATGGACGCAGGCCCACAGACCGATCTGAGTGCTGCAAGCTGTATATCTCCCCCCCGAAAAAAAAATGTTATATTCCTGTTCTGGAATAGAAGCTAGAGAGTCTCCGGATCAGGCAGCACGGCCAACTCGCGGCCCCCGGGGCTCCGGGTTCGATTCCGGCCCTGGGGTGCAGTCTGTGTGGAGTTTGCGTGTTCTTTCTGCGATCACGTGGGTTTCCTCCAGTCCGAAGACAGGCTGGCGGGTTTCTGGGGAAAACGAGCCCTGGTGTGAGGAGTGTCTGGGTGTGTGCCCAGCGATGAGTTGGGTTGTCCCATCCAGGGGCCTTGTACCCACTGCATGCTGGGATAGACTCCGGCTCCCCTGTGACTCTATTGAAAGAAGAGGTTAGAAAATGGAAGGGTGGAAAGACAGAGTCTTTGATACTGTATGGTTCAGGCTGGTCCTGAACCGTTCCAGACCTATGGAGTGAGAGTTGTGATAAAGGGGTATCCAGCACAGGCAGATGTTGATTATAATAAAGACAATAAGAAGTCAATAAAGCTATAAACAAGGCAAACAAACACTACAGGGTCACAAGAGTAGGACGCGAGGGATGTGAAATTGAATAGATCTCAGTGGTGTAAAAATTGTGTTCACTGTGTTACAGAAAATACATCGCTGCTCTGGAACCCTTCGCTTGAACTCAGGGAACTGAGTCTCTTTAGTCTCTTTAGTGTGAAGGGAGGGTCCCACACTGCCAGGCTGGGGGAACTGAATCTCTTTAGTCTGAAGGGAGGGTCCCACACTGACAGGCTGAAGGAACTGAGTCTCTTTAGTCTGAAGGGAGTATCCCACTCTGGCAGGCTGAAGGAACTGAGTGTCTTTAATCTTGTAGAGTGACTACACGGGCACCTGTAACACATGTTCAGAGTCCTCAAAGGCAGTGACGAAGTCAGGTCTGAGGATTTCTTGAGAATGAAGAGTGAAAGAGATGAGTCAGTGGGCACAGATAGAGACTACAGGGAGGTGCAGAGGACAGGAGGCACGACTTTACTCAGAAGGTGGTGGAAGTGTGGAACAGGCTGCCCAGTCGTGTTGTTGATACTGATACCCTGGCTTCTCTTGAGGAGCAGTTGGATGAGATACTCCAGTCAGGACAGGAGGCTCTTCTTTACACAAAGGGTGGTGGGGGCGTGAACAAGCTGTTGTTGAAGCCAATATCCTGACTTCAAGCTGGATCAGATCTATGGATCAATTAACTGTTAAAGGCCAAACAGACCAGAAATGGTTGAAGAGGAGTTTGTAAGGCTGTTATCAGAACCACTTGTTGCAGCTGTATCTACATTTCTGGAATGAGCAGAGAGGAGTAGGAGAGGAGAGAAGGAGGCAGGGAGAATGGAGGGCATTGTCCCGAGCGATCCCAGCGAGGCCGAGCGGGAGAGGGAGAGGAAGAATCGCGCTATTGAGCGGGACAACACCGGGCACACTGTGCTCTCCTCCATTGTTCTCCGGCGACATCGGCAAATGACAGGACTCCGAGGGCGAGGGAGGGAGAAGGACAGAGGGAGAGCTCTTTCCCCGCCCGTTCCTCATTCCTGCTCTCCCGCCCGAGGGCTGGAGCTCATGGGCCGAGACCTGATGAGGGGGGTGTCGGATGTTTCACTAGCTGTTGGGATCCTAAGGGTGAACGGTGAACATCAAGGTGAAACTTAGCAGATCGCTCTGTGGTTTCACCCTGATCTCACTGGGCTTTACTGCACTGTACTGTGTTTTCACCCTGTTCTCACTGAGCTTTACTGCACTGTACTGTGCTGTGCTTTTACCCTGATCTCACTGAGCTTTACTGCACTGTACTGTGCTTTTACCCTGATCTCACTGAGCTTTACTGCACTGTACTGTGCTTTTACCCTGATCTCACTGGGCTTTACTGCACTTGACTGTGTTTTTACCCTGATCTCACTGGGCTTTACTGCACTGTATTGTGTTTTCACCCTGTTCCCATTGAGATTTACTGCACTGTACTGTGCTGTGCTTTTACCCTGATCTCACTGAGCTTTACTGCACTGTACTGTGCTTTTACCCTGATCTCACTGAGCTTTACTGCACTGTACTGTGCTTTTACCCTGATCTCACTGGGCTTTACTGCACTGTATTGTGTTTTCACCCTGTTCCCATTGAGATTTACTGCACTGTACTGTGCTGTGCTTTTACCCTGATCTCACTGAGCTTTACTGCACTGTACTGTGCTGTGCTTTTACCCTGATCTCACTGAGCTTTACTGCACTGTACTGTGCTTTTACCCTGATCTCACTGGGCTTTACTGCACTGTATTGTGTTTTCACCCTGTTCCCATTGAGATTTACTGCACTGTACTGTGCTGTGCTTTTACCCTGATCTCACTGAGCTTTACTGCACTGTACTGTGCTGTGCTTTTACCCTGATCTCACTGAGCTTTACTGCACTGTACTGTGCTTTTACCCTGATCTCACTGGGCTTTACTGCACTGTATTGTGTTTTCACCCTGTTCCCATTGAGATTTACTGCACTGTACTGTGCTGTGCTTTTACCCTGATCTCACTGAGCTTTACTGCACTGTACTGTGCTGTGCTTTTACCCTGATCTCACTGAGCTTTACTGCACTGTACTGTGCTTTTACCCTGATCTCACTGGGTTTTACTGCGCTGTACTGTGTTTTTACTCTGATCTCACTTGGCTTCACTGCACTGCACTGTGTTATTGCCCTGCTCTCACTGGGCTTCACTGCGCTGGACTGTGCTGTTACTAACAAATGTTGCATTGCAGAAGTATAAATAGTCTTTGGTTGATGAATTATTATCACATTAAGTGCCAAGACGTTTTCTATTCCCATTGGAATTCAGTGCAATGTTTTCCTCAGTTTTATGTCCTAAGGCCAAGAATCATGTCCCTGGTGACTCCATGAAATGTGCTGTGTTTTACTGCCTGATGTCCAACAGCTCTAGTGAGAGTCTCCAGGAATATACGGCACAGCACTATCAAGGTTAAAACCTGTCAAAGCATCGCGAAGCAACAGAGATGTACAACACAGCAACCTGAGGACTCCCGTCTCTCCTGTTGTCACACACAAACCTGTGGACTCCTGTCTCTCCTGTTGTAACACTCACACCTGAGGACTCCTGTCTCTCCTGTTGTCACACTCACACCTGAGGACTCCCGTCTCTCCTGTTGTCACACTCACACCTGAGGACTCCCGTCTCTCCTGTTGTCACACACACACCTGAGGACTCCCGTCTCTCCTGTTGTCACTCACACATCTGAGGACTCCCGTCTCTCCTGTTGTCACACTCACACCTGAGGACTCCCGTCTCTCCTGTTGTCACACACACACCTGAGGACTCCTGTCTCTCCTGTTGTCACACACACACCTGAGGACTCCTGTCTCTCCTGTTGTCACACACACACACACACCTGAGGAGATCAGTAAGTGGGGTTCAGACTGAGGCCTCTGGGGTCAGGTGTGTCCTGAGGAGATCAGTAAGTGGGGTTCAGACTGAGGCCTCTGGGGTCAGGTGTGTCCTCAGGAGATCAGTAAGTGGGGTTCAGACTGAGGCCTCTGGGGTCAGGTGTGTCCTGAGGAGATCAGTAAGTGGGGTTCAGACTGAGGCCTCTGGGGTCAGGTGTGTCCTCAGGAGATCAGTAAGTGGGGTTCAGACTGAGAACTCTGGGGTCAGGTGTGTCCTGAGGAGATCAGTAAGTGGGGTTCAATCGAGTTAGCAAATAAAATCAATCAGTCAGTAGTTCTTGTTTATGTTTAGCTTTAGGTTTTTAGGAATATTTCTGATAATGTGTTTGAAATTACATGGTCCCCTTTGTGTTTTTCTGAATCAAAATAAAGTTCAGTTCACAGTAGACATCTCACAATGAGTGCCCACTCTAGCAAACCACACAATCTCTACTACCTTTTGAAAAGTTCTTCAAGAGGTGTTTTTCCTTTTTCTATCTATGCAAGTGGTTTTCGGGGAGCTGGACTTGCAGGATTAAAGAGCCCCTCCCTTGCTGTTCTCTGTGTCTCTTTTCCCTGTCCCGGCTCTGAAACTGCGGTCGTCCAGTCCTCCCGCAGGAGCTCAGAGGATCAGCTCTTTACAGGGCTCATGGTCCCTTCGCCATCAAGAAGTCCCATTCCCCCCCCCCCCCCATCCTCCCTCTGAAGTTGGCCCCAGTGTGTGCTCTACTGGGGGAGAGTGTTCCTCGAGCTCCACACTCCTCGTTTCACGAGGGGCCTTTGTAGTCTATCGAATAAACTTCTTGTCAAAGAACACACCTGTAATACATCCCACTCCAATCAATTACAAACTTTCTCCACCGGGTCCCTTATCAAGCAATCGGAGCAAGCAGAAGATGGGGCCGGATTGGAGTTGCTCCGGGTTCTACCCCTTGCTGTTGTCCGTGCGGTTTCCCTGTCTCGGCTCGGGAAACTGCTGTTGTCCAGTTCTTGGCCTGGGGGACAGGGCCCACAGTCCCCTCCAGCGCTCCCTCGCCGTGGAGAAGCCCCCTTTGGCGACGGTCGCGCTCCATCCTCCCTGTGAGGTCCGCCAGGATCCTCTCCTCTGGCTCCCTCGCTCCCTGCTCTGTGCCGTGCCGGGTGAGAGGGTTCCTCGCCTCCCCCAGTCCGCGCTTTATCCTGGTTCCTGATGGACAGGGCACAACTCTCCCCGCTGGGCCTGCCTGAGGTGCTGCTTCATGTCTACCTGGCTCTTCTGCGACAGGACCTGGGCGAGGGGTGGGAGACTCTGGGAATGAAGTCCTTTTGTGAAATCCCCCCAAAAATCAGAACACATTTGGGAAGCAGATGGAACCCCTGTCCCGTCCCGTCCCGTCTCCTGTCAGTAAATCGGAGGGCCCCCAGGTCACGTCAGCGCCTCGGGGAGAATCAGGTGAGGTGCAGGCTGGGCCGCCTTCCCAGCATGCACCGGTTCCGGCTCTGTAAACACCTTCGCCCTGGCGCTGGGGGGAAAAAAAAAATTCCAGGGATGAGGCGGGAGAGAGGAAGAAGCAGGGCTGGAGGAGGGGAGAGGGGGAGGAGCCGGAGGGGTGTGGCCCAGTATATAGACCCTGGGAGCAGGGCAGGAGGCTGGAAGGACCTGCAGTCTCCTCTGAGCGTCGCCGGCTCTCACACTCTCCCCTCTCCTCTGCCCCTGGCTCTGCCTGCTTGAGAGAACTCTGCGGGGGGCAACAGCAGCTGCAGACTCCCTGGTTTTTTGGGTCTTCCGGGACGAGATGTTGGGCGTTTTGGCAGTGGCTTGCGTCGCGGTGCTGGGGTTAGGTAAGGGGCTCGATCGGGGGCCGGTGATGTCTGGCGGGGGGGGTGTTCGTGTTCGTCGTCTCCTCCTGCATCCTGGACGCTGGCTCCCCGGTCTGCAGGACCGGGCTCTGTGGCAGCTCGCACCTGCAGCCTGCTCTTGAGAAATATCTGCCTCTGTGTCTGGACAAAACCTGCCTGTAGTTATTCTTTCAGAGATTGGTGCTGTTTTCGCGTGTGCTGTTGATGATTTTGGTGCGCTCTGCCCCAGTGTTTCAGTGTTTAAAGGTTTACCAGACCTCGCTGGGCTTTACTGCAGCTCCTTGTGGCTTGCACCCTGGTTAACTACAGGAAAAAACGTTCTAAGGGGACAAGTGCAGAAACAAAAATGTTTTCTAACCTGAGCCGCAGAAAAAAAAAAACAACTTTCCAGAAGGCTCACAGTTTGTTTTAATGTTATTCATGTGCAATCTTAATCATGCGATATGCGTTCTTCACCATCATTCAGTCAGAGAACTGCAAGTCTTCGGCATGCCTGCCTGGGCCACGTATCAGTGTCAAACTTTATTCTTTATTGTCCGTTTTCGGATGTGCCTTTTAAAACAGTCCTCTCCACGAAGGTTTGCCGTTACGCGAAACGCTTGGTGGACGATCAAATGAAACAAGAGGAAACCAAGAAAACAAATCAAGAACAGACAATAAAAAAATAGCAAAAGCCACAGACACTCACACAATGTGTGTGTGAAATAGTTTTTTTTGCCTAGGTTACTGGTAGACTAGGTAATCTTCTGAAAAATCCTGAAGGTATTTTCTTATAATTAGAAGTGATCTTGTTGTTAAGGCTGATGTCTTCACCTTGCCAGTTTATAATGATGGAATGTCAATCTGATTTAAATAGGTTTGGATTCTAACCTGTTGTGTTATTACCTAATCTGTATTATTGGCTGAAGGACAGCTGGTCCAGTGGTTCAGGTCCAGTCTTGTTACACCAGGAGGACAGCTGGTCTGGAGGTTCAGGTCCAGTCTTCTTAGTCCAGGAGGACAGCTGGTCCAATGGTTCAGGTCCAGTCTTGTTACACCAGGGGGACAGCTGGTCCGGTGGTTCTGGTCCAGTCTTGTTACACCAGGAGGACAGCTGGTCTGGTGGTTCAGGTCCAGTCTTGCTCTGCTTTGTTTTTTCTCAATATTCTGTTTTAGATAATTTTTTTTTTAAATATTGATGACCTGCTTATTGATGCTTCGTAATAAAGGTTCAAATCATGATTAAAAAATAGGATGGTTCTGCCAGTACATGAATGCTCAATGTTTGAGAGTTTTACATTCTGAAATATGAATTCATGTGGAACTATTCCTGATAGCCAGCAGCCATATCACCCTCCAGCTCAGCACTGGCAGCCCCACTGGAGCTCAGCAGTGTGAGCCTGGCCAGTACCTGGAGGGGAGACTCCTGGGAAAGCTGAGGCTGCTGCTGGAAGAGGTGTTAGTGGAACCAGCTGGGGGCGCTCACCCTGTGGTCTGTGTGGGTCCTAATGCCCCAGTATAGTGGCGGGGACACTAGACTGTAGTGGACGCCGTCTTTCGGATGAGACGTTAAACTGAGGTCCTGACTCTCAGTGGTCATTAAAGATCGCTGAGCATTCCTCAATAAGAGTAGGGAGTTATCCCGGTGTCCGGGCCAAATTTCCCCCCTCGGCCTTTAAAGTGGCCTCCAAATTGTCTTCATGTATGATTGGCTTGCACTTGCCCTGCGATGGACCTGCGTCCCATCCAGGGTGTACCCTGCCTTGAGCTCGTTGCTTGCCGGGTAGGTTCCGGCTTCCCGCAACACCGTAGGGTATAAAGAGGTTTGGCAAATGACATGACAGATTCCTGGTATGCAGAGCTGTACTCTGTGGGTGAGGCATGCATATGTAATGCCGATCTGGCTCAATAGAGGGTGCAGCTTTCCTGGGTTAAACTGCCCAGGGCAAACGTGCTCGAGCTGGGAGAGGGGCTGGGGCTGCCCACGCTGGGGCAGAGATGAGAGGAGTTTGGGCATGTGGCCAGGACCAGTTTGTAGGAGTTGGTGCAGAAGGTGAAAGAGGGACAGACTGGCTTTAATAATCTGCAGTACTGATCAGAGCAGGGTATACTGCATAACATAAACATACTGTATATACAAAGAATACATTACTGTATATATAATACCACACTTTTTATATATATATAATACAGTACACAGAATACAATACTGTATCATCCTGCATGTATAAAACTGTACTGTATGTATAATTCTGAATATATAATACAGCAGGTAGAATACTGTGCATGTATAATACAGTATGTAGAATACTGTATTGTATGTACAATATGGCATGAATAATACAGTTCTGTATGTATCAATGTGTTTGTATAATGCTGTACTGTTTGTATAATACAGTACGTAGAATACTGTATTGTTTTTATATATGTCATAATTCTACATGTACAATATAGTGTTGTATATATCATCCTGCATGAATAATACGGAGAGTGGCACGATGGGGCAGTGGTTTGCACTGCTGTCTTGCAGCCCTGGGCTTGATTCTGGACCTGAGGTGCTGTCTGTGTGGAGTTTGCATGTTCTCCCCTGGTTCGTGTGGGTTTCCTCAAGAAACATACTGGTCGTTTAATTGTTTTCTGGGAAAATTGGCTCTGTTGTGTGTGTCTATGTCTGTGAGTGTGTGTGCCCACCGATGGACTGGTATCCTGCCTAGGTGTGTGTGTGTGTGTGTGTGTGTGTGTGTGTGTGTGTGTGTGTGTGTGTGTGTGTGTGTGTGTGTCCTGTGATGGACTGGTGTCCTGTCCAGGGTGTGTGTCTGTGTGTGTGTGCCCAGCGATGGACTTGTGTCCTGTCTAGGGTGTGTGTGTCTGCTGTGTGTGTGTGTGTGTGTGTGTGTGTGTGTGTGTGTGTGTGTGTGTGTGTGTGTGTGTGTGTGTGTGTGTGTGTGTGTCCTGTGATGGACTGGTGTCCTGTCCAGGGTGTGTGTGTCTGTGTGTGTGTGCCCAGCGATGAACTGGTGTCCCACTCAGGGTGTACCCTGCCTTGCGCCCGTGCAGCCCTGAATTGAATGGCGCTGTCAGGAAATGGAGGATGGGAGTATCATTCACTTACAGACATCCAGCTGTTCCTATTCTGGGAAAAGCCCTGTGCCAGTTTCCAGCAGGGTCTCTGTCAGGATAACAGCCCACCTGTATCTAAACACAAACAGATACACGGTACTTCAGAGGAGAACTCAGGGCCGAGCAAAGGGCTTCTCCAGTCTGTGGGAACGATTCCAAACCAAGGCAACATTCATTGCATGGCATTCGAAAACTGGAAAATTGACATAATAATAATAATAATAAGGCCCTTAACCCCAGCTGCTCCAGGGGCATTAACACTGTATCCATACCAGTACATAATCATTTCACACCATTCCTACAGGAGTCCACACAACTACCGGAGAATCTTTTAAATTTACAACCCCCCCCCAATTTCACTAAGCCCATAAAATGACACATCACCCCATCACATCACAATATGCACTGCTGGCACCATTACTCCAATTGAGCACTTCGACTGGGCATGGTAGTAGTGAGGTAGTAGTGAGGGCATGAGTAGTTCCTCATTTTGCTGCGTCCACATTGAGGATATGAAGGATGAGGACTTTTTCAACTGTCTGAGAAAGTAAAGGCACTGTTGGGCCTTCTCTGTAGCTCCAGTTACATGCTGGGACCCCATTAAATCGTTAGCGATGAAGGTACCCAGGAACCGGAGGCTGCGAAGCATCTCAACAGCCATCCCGTTGATGTGAATAGGCGTGTCGTCCCCACCCTGCTTTCTGAAATCGGTGGACAGCTCCAGGTTTGGTTGACATTGAGGAAAAGAGATGATTGTCAGTGCACCACTCCACCAGGGTCCTGACCTCATCCCCGTAGGCCGTCTCATCCTGACTGGCGATTCGGCTGATGATGGTACTGCAGTGTCCTCAGCACACCTGCAGATGGAGCTGGAGCTGCGTCTGGCCTCACAGTCGTGGGTAAACAAGGAGAGCAGCAGGGGACCAAGCACACAGCCCTGAGGGACACCTATATCAGCGGTCAGCGGGGAAGAAAGCTTTCCATCGTCCCTCACAGTCTGTGGTCTGCCAGTTAGGAATCCAGACTCCAGCTGCAGAGAGACACCCAGATCAGACAACAGAGCTGATACCCAGATCATTAAGCTTGGTGACCAGTCTGGATGGAACAATAGTGTTAAAGGCAGAGCTGTAATCAATGAATAGCAGTAGTGTGCTATTGATGTCGGACGGTTGTCTGACCTGTAGTGCAGTATTGACGGTGCGGTATTACAGTGTGGTTTGGCAGCAGCATGATGGGTATTCAGGCCTGGGCAGAGTGGTGGCTCTGTGGCTAAGGATCTGTGCCTGTGGCTGGAAGGTTGCTGGTTCAAATCCCACAGCTGGCAGAGGAAACCTACTCCGTTGGGCCCCTGAGCAAGGCCCTTCACCCCAACTGCTCCAGGGGCGCTGTATAAATGGCTGACCCTGCGCTCTGACCCCCAGCTCCTCTCTCCCTGTCTGTGTGTCTCATGGAGAGTGAGCTGGGGTCTGTGAAAAGACAAATTCCTAATGCAAGAGATTGTATAGAGCCAATAAAGTGATCTGATCTGACCACGCCAGGGATCAGAGGAGATCCGTTCCCAAAACGGAGGCGCTTTCATTCAGGCTGTCATCTGTTTCATCCCCTGTCTCTCTGGTTCTCCTCCCACCAGCCCCCCAGTCCGAGGCCATCGTGATCTACACAGGCTGGGACCGGCACGCCCTGGTGGGCTCCGAGGTGCGCCTCTACTGCTCCTTCTTCTCCTGGCGCTGGACCTCCGAGGACGTCACCTTCTCCTGGAGCTACCGGCCCGATGGCTCCCGGGACAGCATCTCGGTGAGGCGTCAGAGAGGGGGGGCAGGGTGTCCTTCAGCAGCAGACGGCACACAGAACACACACACACACAAACATGCAGAACACATTAACACGAGCAGCAGAACCAACTGCTGAGCAAGGGAATAGGGGAGAGCTTGAACCTGGGAGCTGAGGGGAAGCGATTGGACTTGATTAGTCAAAGGGAGTCCTCAAGAAAGGAATGTGCTTTATGCAAGACTCGTAAGTGACAGAGATGGCGGAGGGGGGAAAGATCAGCACCCTTGGCTTGTTATGCTATAGTTTGACAAAAGGTCCAGTTTCTCCTGACTCCTGCTCTTTAGATTCCCAAAGCAGCAGATCAGGGCTAAAAGGGGCCAGAGGATGGGTTTGGCCTTGAAAGGGTGCATGTCAGCAGCCTCATTTTGGACATTCTGGACAGGGATATACATCTCAGGTGAGAGAGAGGAAGACAGCACGGATTTAAATCGCAGAACAGAGGACAAAGGACAGAACAGGTGAGAATGGACACATGGGTGAGAGAGAGGAAGACAGCAGGGACATAAATCACAGAACAGAGGACAGAGCAGTGAGAATGGACACACAGGCGAGAGAGAGAGGAAGACAGCAGGGACATAAATGACAGGAGGACAGAGGACGGAACAGTGAGAGTGGACACACAGGCGAGAGAGAGGAAGACAGCTCTTTGGCAGAGTGAGGTGTGTCTGCAGTAGAGTCAGCCTGAATGGTGGCAGACCCAGTCTCCGACCCCGCTGCCTCCTGACTCTGCCCTGCGTGCTCTTTCAGATCTTCCACTACACTGGAGGCATGCCCTACGTGGACAACAAGGGACCCTTCAGAGACCGCCTGGAGTTCATTGGGAATCCCCGCCGGAGAGACGGCTCCATCCTGATCCGGAACCTGGACTACAGTGACAACGGCACCTTCACCTGCGACGCCAAGAACCCCCCAGACATAGTGGGGAGACCCTCCAACGTGAGGCTCCTGGTCTACGACAAAGGTGACCGCCGTCCCTCCACTGCTCCCTGCGAGCAAGGAAGGGGGTCTCAGCCTTCGCCCAGAAGGAGCTTAAGGGCCGACAATGTGCACAAAGTCCTAAGTGACATTGAAACTCAGTCAGTCAGTTTCACCTCGCTAACCAGGTGTTAGACTTGTCCTGGACTGGTACAGGTGTCAGCTTGTCCTGCCCTGGACTGGTACAGCTGTCAGCTTGTCCTGCCCTGGACTGGTGCAGCTGACAGCTTGTCTTGTCCTGGACTGGTACAGATGGCATCTTGTCTTGGTCTGAACTAGTGCAGTTGACTTCTTGTTGTGTCCTGGACGGGTACAGTTGATATATTACCTTGTCCTGGACTGATACAGCTGACAGCTTGTCCTGCCCTGGACTGGTGCAGATGACATCTTGTTTTCCCTGGACTGGTACAGCTGACAGCTTGTCTTGCCCTGGACTGGTGCAGATGACATCTTGTTTTCTCTGGACTGGTACAGCTGATATCTTGTCTTGTCCAGATAGCGTCTTGTCGTGCCCAGAATCTTGCCCTGCATTGTTATGGTCAATGTCTTGGCCTGGAGGTCCCCCACACAGCCCTGTGCTGGAGCCAGGATTGTCCCTGACCTCTCTCTCTCTCTCTCTCTCTCTCTGTGTGCTCTGCCTGCAGTGCCTGTCCGAGCTGGAGTCATTACCGGAGCAATCATCGGCTCAGTCCTGGGGCTCCTCATCCTGGTGGTGGCCATCTACTACCTAATGAGGTTCCTGGTGGCGAGGAGGGTCTTCAACCTCAGTGTGAGGTCAGTCTGCCACCCTCTGCGCCTGCTGCTCTTCGGCACCCTCTGGCACACCTTCCAACAGGAACACAACCAAATCAAATGCTGGTCATACTGTGTGTCCCAGGTTCCCCAGAGATTCTGGTTGCACTCTTGTTTATTTAGAAATGAATAATAAGTTAGTTGTTTAATCCTTTATAATGTACAGTAACGAAACAAGCCACCATCAGCTGATAGCTCTAGAGCTGGGGTTAAGGATATGGTTCAGGCGATGGTCAGATTTAGGAAGATTATCCTGCAATGATTCTCCAGTAGAAGTGGGCTATTATCACATCCACTCCACTTCATTACCACTTTATCCGTTTTATAAATATATTCCACTTGTGAAATGTTTTGCTACCCTGTATTTCGTTTAATTTCATTTTGTAAAAGAGCTTTTATCCTCATCGTCTCCTGTGTCTTTGTACGTTTCAACAGTTGGACAAACTCCTGCTCTGGGCCCAAAAAATAAAAACCACACATGTTTAGAATCCTATCTGCACACAGCTGAGTGAATTTGATTATTCTCGTGTTTTTTTTTTCTTAATTCCAGCAAACTTGAGAAGGGAAAGAAAGGCAAAGGCAAAGAGGGCTCACAACAGAGACAGGTAAGTTCTCCGTAGGTGGAGGTCACAAACACCACCTTGTTAAATTTCAAGTTCAAGGAAGCCCATTAGAGCCTTTGCATACAGATATCCCATAGCGCGTCACAGGAGCTCTTCACAGTTCTAGTACACTGAATGTTATGGTTTTGTGGATTTGTTCTGGTTTGGAAAGCTGAACTCAAGTTAGCCTTTTCAGCGTGCTTTGGTGTGTCCTCCCTTAACTTTCCCCCTCATGTGTTCCTGTGCGCCCCCTTTATATCATCCCCCCCTGACACCTCATCCCCAGCCTAAATATGTTCCCCTTAAAAAAAAAAACCTCAGCTTCAATTAGAGTGTCTCCTTACAATGTGTGGTTTCTCTGTCATTTTAATCTACCGTAAAAATCACTATATTACCAAAATCAGGATAATGTCTGATATTTTCTTATAAAAAAGGAACAAAAAATGTTTTATTGCCAACAAACAAGCTCGTAAGGTTATAAGATTTGGAAGTAACAATGAATCACACCTGTGATCTGAATTTTCTCAAACTCCTAAAACTCAGGATTAGAGATAACTAAGCTATTTTTTTTTTGGGAGAGTGGAACAAGTAGAAGTTAACTCGATGCTGAAAGAGGCAAAGAGCAGCCAAAACGTTAGGTCTCACCCATTCACAGCTCCTCACTGGAAAAATATTTTTCCTTCTGGCCCATCAGATTTCTTTGTCTTTGTTTTGCATCCAGATATAATATCAAGATGTCACGCATACCAAATTATAAAACCAGATATAACATCCAAAGAAATGGTCTCCAAAAAAGAGAAAACATATTCTGTATTTCGACAATTTCTGCAAACGTTTTCAGCCCAAGAATGTTCTGAATGGGGAGGCAGGTCCATGCATTTTCCTTGAAATACAATAGGAATAATACTTCAGTGTCAGATTGCACCGAAATGTGTTTTGCATTCAAGCAGCTATGTTTTACATCTGCAGAAAGTTATCAAAAAGGAGAAAAAAATCCTTATAAAAAAGGAAAAAAAAAACAGTGGAAGTAAACATAGCATTAAAAATATCAAAAAATCATTCCGTAACATAAATCGACCCATACATAATCTTTACGCACTGTACTACTCTTACAGGAATCCCCACAACTGCACCAGACCACTCAAATTGACCCCCCAAAAGTCAAGCCCCTCAAGCCCCTATAATTGCACAGGACACCTTCACTCTCAAATATAGCGCACTGATTGCCCGTGCCCTTAAACCGGTACTCCTTCAGTGTGACAGATCTGCACATGCTTAAAAGAAGAGATTTTGTTTCTGTCGGCGACGCAGATATGAAAAAAAAAAGAGTAAAATAAACACAGCACTGTCAAAGGGCAGAGAGAAAGCGATTGTCCTTCGTCCTGTTCAGATCCTTCTTGTCAACCGCACTATAGGGGGACACTCCCCCACAGCCTCGCCGACGCTATAGAGAGAACGGGGCCGCGTTGTTGCTCTCGCCACCTGAACCTAAAGAGCTTTTGTGACAGAGTGTTTGAAGTTCTGGATAAAACTCTGGATAAAACAGAACTGTAATAGCTGTGGTTGGCGTTTGAGGGACTCGTTCATCCGGAGCCGAACGCACAGGGGAGACACAGGAGCTTCTGTCAAGGGGGGGGGTTGAACACAGTGAGGCGAAACGGCACTCCAGGCACGTCGTTGGCGGAATGTCATTGGGGGTCGTCTCTGTCTTCCAGGAGTCGGCCGCGTCCGAGGAATAATTTGCCGGGCTCGAAAAATCAAATTCGGCTAGGTACGGGCGCAAATCTTCTTTCGCCTTCATTTCCTTCCCCCCCACCAACCCCCATTCCTCTCCCCCACCCCCTTCACTTGCGCGTGGTTTTCGGAGGTCAGGGACCGCCGAGGGTCACGAGGGAAAGAGCAGAGAGGCTGCGTTCGTCCAGACAGCACCCACCGGGGAAAGACGGCACCCATCGGTCGGGAAAAACACACAACCCCCCACCCCCCGAAAAAAAAAAACCCAGACTCTCCCTCCCATCCCAGCGCATGCCGGGAGAGTGGGAGGAAATTGTAGTCGCGTGGGATGTTGCTCCTCGGAGCTCTTCGGGATCGGAGAGTCCGTCTGCGTCTCTGTCTGTGTCTGCATGAACGATCCCGGTCTTCGATGTGCACTAACCCTCCCGGCCACTCTCCCTGCTCCCTCCCGGCCTGTCCGCACCCTCGCTCAGTGAACCTGTGCTCTGACCTAACTGGCGACAGGGAAGGATGTTCCTGAGCATCCGCTTTTATGGCAAATCCCACGTTACGGCTTCCACGATGTCCTGCTTAAGTGCCGTAAATTCCTGACTAGGACCACGACTGAATGGCCTTTTAGTCTTGGAGTCAGTTGGGAGTCATGGAACCATTAATTCAGCTGGTCCCACAAGTAGGATTCTTGGGATCCGAGCGGGACTCCACCGGGATGCTTCCCAACCGAGCGTTACGTCAGCTCCCAGCGGTGTTTGGGAAGCATTCCCTTTGCATTGAGTTCGCCCAGACGAAAACAAGGAGAAACGAACCTGTTGAAAAATGTTCAAATTTAGCCCCGGGACTCTTTGAAGTCCCAGACGATTGGCCCAACACGTTCCGGCTTCTTTGTGCCGTTCCGGGCTGGGAAAGACGCGGGTTGGGAGCTCCGTGTGGTTCGGAAAGGGTCAAAGTGTTCTGACAGTCCAGCTCTCCTGCTCACCCCTGATCTACCTCAGCCTGTCCCCCATCACCCTCATCTCATTTCTAACAGAGT
Source organism: Lepisosteus oculatus (assembly GCF_040954835.1). Taxonomy (NCBI): domain Eukaryota; kingdom Metazoa; phylum Chordata; class Actinopteri; order Semionotiformes; family Lepisosteidae; genus Lepisosteus; species Lepisosteus oculatus. The sequence goes on from NC_090699.1 coordinate 6,099,183, forward strand.
TCGTGTCCCTCGGCACGGACGAGACGCTCAGTGTGACCTAGGTCAAAGTTTCCCAAAATGGGAGCCTGTGGGAACAGCCGGGATGATCCCTAGAGAGACAGATGTGTCCCAGGCACAGCCTGGCAGAACATCAACTTCCCCTCACCACAAGACAAATCAGCACTTCAGTTTTCAATAACCGGCCTTGTTCTCCTTGACAGTCGTCCTTTGTTCGCGCTAACTGGTTCAGTTTTCTTTCTCAAGGTAATTGTGAGTCGTGTTCATGATGACATGCTTTTTTAAGAATGTCGCTTTTTAAAGGTGGGAGGGGGAGGGCAGGAAGGGAGTGGGGGGCAGCTTTGTTTTTTACACCCCAATCAGGACATTTTGGGAACCTCTGATCTAGTTGGCACTTTGCTTTCCATTGACCTCACCCTTGGTGTCTCTCCTTCTAGGTTATCAATGTTAGAGCTGCTGCCTGAATCATGTAGGACTGACCGAATTGTCCCCATTGTCTATATCTGTATAGATCCATAGGAAATAGGTCCTGCAAAACTAGTTTCCACCAAGGAGGGAAGAATCTCCTTTATGGGGGACATACATGTATTCCAAATGAGCTTTAATTCTGGCACTGGGATTGCCACGACTTGGAAGATTCCTGAAATTGGGTATTAGAGGGGTGATCCTCAGATCCTTGTACATTCCACCAGTGCTGCCCTGCTGTGCTGGCTAAATTCATTTTGAAAGTCCCACTTCCTCATCCTTGCCTGCTTGGTTAAAGCAAGTTTGCGCTGTACTTGTCCTGAAGGGCCAGTGGGTCTGGCTTTGTAATGGCTTGCTGGGACCAGTCCTGCTCTTCAGGAGCTGCTGCTCTGAAGAGACCTAGAAAACATGCAGACACACCTGGCCCTCCGAGACCAGGCCTGCCCACCTCGGTTTTAAAGACTTTGATTCGTGTGGACAGGTCCAGCCATCAGCACAGTTTCCTTAACAAAACCACTCTAGGAGGAGCATTCAAGTAGGCAGCTGTGTCAGCCTGCGTACTGTAGGCTGCAAAGGAATAGGTTTATTCCAGGCTGAAAAGAAACACAACGTTTCAGCTGTGGAGCCTTCTTCTGGTGTGTGAATCATAATGAAAACATCTCTACCTCTTCCTCTCTGCTATTTTTTAAAGACTTTTCTTCCCAGTTACTCGTTTGCAGGATGCCGCGTGTGACCGTAGGAGATCCTGTTCTTGGAGAGTGATTCCAGTGTTGCCAACCCAGTGATTTCTGTCAGTCGATCAAACCTCTTTTTGGTAATTTTCCTGTTCGCCAATGGGCCCAAGCGACCGATGGCAGATCTGGCGCATTTATCTCCAGAGCAGAGCGAAATCAAAGATGCTCACCCGACACTGTGGTGATTCCTCCAGCTCTGCCAAGTCTGCCAAGTCTGACCCGAGCTGGGATGTTCTTTAAAGTCTGGCCAGTAGATTTCAGAGGGAGGTACGTGCTATGTATCCTCGTCTGGGTGCCTGCCTCTGATTCCATCCTGCATCCCAAAGCCCCTTCCCTGCTCCTGAACCCAGCTCTCGGGAGTTGGGCCGATCTCCTGCTGGGTCCGAGGCGGGATCCGAAGGCACTTCCTGTCGCTAGAGTTGGCAACTCTGATCAGTTCTCTACCCCCCCCCCCTCCCCCTTTTAGCCACATTGACTAACTGACCGCCTGCTGTTCCAGTGCTCCCGGCGGACTGTTTGAGTGATCCGATTCTGTTCCCCCCCCCCCCACAGGGACCAGTGCTGTACGCCACGCTGGATCAGTCCAGTAAGCTGCTGAAGGGGGTCGGCTCGGAGAAGAAGAAGTCGGGGGACTCGAGGAAGGATAAAAAATAGGATACGGCGAGCAGAGAGCTAGCAACAGAGCAAAGGGACCAAATTGGCACCAAGAAAAAAGAGAGCAGGCGGGAGAGGAAAGAACGAGAGAAGCGCGAGAGGGCGAGGGAGGGGGAGGGGGCGGGAGAGGACGGGAGCAGGTCGCCCAAGTCTCCCAAGAGTTCCCGGGTGGTCATGACCATCGAGCTGGAGCTCACGGGAGACGGGAAGACGGCCCCGGGCGAGGGCCAGGAGGGAAAAGGCGAACAGCCCCCAGAGATCCCCAAGAAATCCTCTAGCTTCCTCTCGCAGCTCTCCAACAAGCTCAGCCCCAAGAACAACGGCTAGCCGCCCAGGTCGGAGGAGAACGCGACCGTTCCCGCCAGGAGAGAGTTTAACCGTAAACACCAAGCGTCTGTTGTTCTGTTTTCCGGGTTCATCTCTGTGTTTGAGGGCTTCCCCAAACATCATCACGAAGAACCCAGGGACCGGGCAGCGGCAAAAAAGTTGAACCGTGCGTCCGACCAAAACGGCTATCTCGGAGAACGGGCACGTTCACCATTTTCCCGCCCTTTAAAATCGTTATCCACGACTTCAAACACCGGCTTATAAAAAAACGGTCTCGGTGCGATCAATCCGACAACTGTCACGAGAGGCGATTTTGCGGCCCGTTTCGAGTCCCTCACGTGCTTCGGTTTATTTTAAAAAAAGGGGGAGGTCGGGGGGAGGAAGAAAATGAGATACGATTTTGGCCCAAGTTACATAAAATACCCTCCATTTGCAGAATTACTGCCCCAGTGTGTCATGGCGGATATTTACCAAATGCAAACAAGCAGCCTTTTAGTTAAAAAAAACATAAAAAACGGTTTCGGTTACACTCCCAGAAATCCCATTTTGTGCAAGGCTAAGACACTGCCCTGTAGGATTGTAGTCATGAGCTGATAGATCACTGAATGCAAAACATGCGCCTCAAGTGCTATAATCCACAATACACTTCCAGTGCTCTGTAGGTTCAGAACCTCGATTTTGCAAGTTTACTGATTGATTGAGCCATTGGTGGACTGATTGATCGAGTGATTGGTTGATTTCAGGACAAGCTGTATGCTATATGTGCTTTAACAATGTTGTTTTTCTCGCTTGTTTCATTTTGCTAAACAAATTTACAGATAGACTTGTGTCCTAAGGCTAAATTTCCCAAATGTTAAAGGATTATCTGCTCAACGAAATGTCTTGTTCAATTAGGTTTGTGCAGACCTTTATCTGTAAAGCCTTTTACATTTGCATGTTTTTCCGGCACTAATTCTCTTTTTCCTTTCCCCCTCTCTGTCTCTCTGTCTCTTTCTCTCCTGTGCTTCATTCAACCCATCCTGGCAAGATATTTTAAGTCAATATCGCTATGAACTAAATGGCAGCAGACAGCTGTTTCTATGAAACCAGTAATTGAACCTGTTTTACGGGGGATACACCTGCAACCTTACTGTTTGTTTCTCTTCTCGGCACATAAATTAATGAGCGGCTCTCATTGATGAAGTTCAATATTGAGACCATGTCGTGATTTACCTGTCTTTTCCATTTACAACCAATGTCACAGGAACAAAAAAAGCACTTAAAAAGTTAACGCTTTTAAACCACGTTAACATCCGCATTAAATAGAAATGTTGGTTGCTACATATGTATCTGACTCTCAGAGCTGTACTTAAATGTGTAAATTGAAGATCGGTTTCATGGTGCGAACTTTACTAAAGTAAATACTTTAGATCCTTAACTTGTAGCTGCAGTGGTGTGAGGTTGTCTAATTTGTAAAGACTCTTTGTGCGTTACAAGCCTCTTATTTCTTCCTGTCTATCGTTTCTTCTAAAAGCTGCACGTCCAACCCCAGTCACTGACTCTAACTTCCTGTCCTGTTTCCTCCTAATTGATAAAGGGTCTGAACATCCCTAGCATCCCACGACCCCCCCAAAAATCCAATTGTCGGGATAGCATGTGGCACACCAATGGAGCTATTACATCCTGACGAGACGTTTTAGCATCCAGGTCCATGTGAAACGAGCGACTCTCACGACGATGAGCTTCGCTCATGGGGAGTTGGGGGGCTCTGTCGTTTCGGTCGGTTGCAGTTTACTTGAAGCGCATATTTAAGGAACACAGACTGGAATGACTTAAAGGGAATTGGGTCCGACTCTGGGAATCTGGGAAGCATGGCAGAAATCTCTCTCACGCCGTTCATGGGACAAGACAAATATTGCTTCTTAAATCCCTCGCACCCTACTGGGTAAATAACGAGCCGCCATTTTAAATTGTTGTTAGTCATTTGGCTGGAGGAGCGAGCGGCACTCAGGCTCATCTTCTTCATCCTCCTCCCCCTCCTCAACATTGGCCCATAGCTTGTGCTGCCAGCTTGTGGTGCCGGAACCGTCTCTCTGCCGCACCCTGAAAAGCCAAAGCAAACCTTTCTAACATCATGCCGTTCACGAAATCGCGGCTTTCCGGGATTTTGGTGGAACCCCGCAGTTTCCTCAGCCGGCTTTTCCTCAAGCTTCCAGGTGTAGCGGAGCCGGAAGCGGTCGTGTAGATTTGCCCAGAAACGCCGTGCTTCCGAACAGGCGGATCTCTGGGGCAACCCGTTCTCCAGCAGACACCGCTCGCGGCTTGTTTTCTCGAGCGACGGAAAGCCGAATGAAGTCGCGCGGAAAACGAATCGGAGGCTGGGAGGGAAAACCAGAACAAACTTGGTGTTTACGTTAAACTCAAGAGAAAGGCAGCCGGGGTCATAAAAACTTAAGATGTCTGACTCCCCCCCACCACCCCACCCACCCAGCACGGCCAGTCAGACAGCTTTAAGGAAAGCCCTGCCGCCTGGCACTCCTTCTTCGTTCGGTCTCCTTGGCGACTTGCCGGTTTGGCCCCCACCTTCCCACCTTCGACCTTTGACCTTTCGATCTGGGAGACAAGCCCCTTTCTGGACTCTGTCTCGGCTGGATCACCTTAACGTGCAGCCCTGAAAAAGTCGGTCCCTCTCCCACCGCCCCAGAAGACTTCACAAACTTCTGCTCTTTTCCCATGATGCACTGAGCCAAGCAAAACTCTCTGCACGAGGCTCTGCGAATTATTTTTGTAAACTTTAGACCAACACTGCACTGTAAAATGCAGCAAGTAAAAGTGTTGAAATTCTAATTTGTGCTAGCTCTCTGCCGGGTGTGTACGTAGAAATGCATGTTAAAATAAACTTAATTATAGGCCTATGTTTTACCTGGTTATACAGAAAATAATAATAAAGAAGACAGATATTATTTCTGTATCCTCTTTTTTGTGACTGTAAGACAGGATCCCTGAGGCTTGGTTTTGTGAGTGATCCACACACCAACATTTCCACTGTTTTCCTCATTGAAAAAGCACAGCGGAATAGCTGATAGCTGACAGCTGTGAGTGCTGTGGGGAAACTGAAAGGATAGAAAACAGATTGGCCAGCATTAAGGACTTAATGGAACCTTGAAACACCGAAGCAATGATTAATAAAGACCTTCTTAGCTTCTCCTGTTTTTTTTTTAATAGTGTATCTAGTTTGCTTGGACTAAGGTTATCGCCTTTTTCAAAGCAGATTATCGAGAGCCATTAAGAGCTGCTGCAGGATGAGCAGGTGCTGTGCTGGCGCCCTCTACTGGGCCTGTCTTGGCAGACCGTCTTGGTGCTCAGAGACCCCCTCTCAGAGAATCACGAATCGTTCTTGTGAGTTGCGAATACAGCCCCAACACATACACTCGTCAGCCGACAAATTATGAAAAATAGCATATTTTTTCACGGATTCCTCGGGCTCAAGCTGTCAGCTATCGCTTATTCCCCAAATGCACAACTTCTTTGTTTTTCTTAAAGGGGTTTTATATTTGTTGCAATGATGAGTCACAGACCAGCCTGAAGGATTCCTGAGGTCCTGAGATAATACATATAAAAAGCCTTTAAGTGTCTTGAAACCATTTTGCGATTTTTTTTTTCTTTTGTGAACGTTTCCTTTTTCCATTAGAAATAACGGAGATGTGGATTGTTAAAACACGTTAAAAATCATTAATAACATTTTTTTTGTCCTGTCCTGGGACAGTACTAACCCCTCCCCCCTCCCCCCCTTTTCTGTCTTTTCTGCAATTGTTGTAAAATAAAAAAAAGAAACTTGTAATGTGGAAAAAAAAATAAATACAAAAGGATGAACTATTAGGTTTCGAGTTTCCTGTGTTGCTTGTTGACCTCACAGTTTGTTGCAATGAGGCACATATTGGATTTTTAGGTAGTCTCTCATTCCGATCAGATCATTGGCCAAACCCAGAGTCAGCTTTACGGCCAAACCAGCCCTTGGGGTTCTTAGAAATATTTTGTAGTGCATTCAAAATAACAGAGAGACAAAAAGAGACAAATACAATGAAGAAAAAGAAAGAAACAATCATGATGAACATACACATCATATGAAAAACACAATACAATGCTACATTACAGTGAAGACAGAATCCACATATTGTAAATACGTTTATTACGTATTGATGGAATACTTTTGTAAAGACTTTTATAAGAAGAATAAGAAGAATAGGAATCATTTCACTTACATAGCATTTTTCTGGACACTCCACTCAAAGTGCTTTACAGGGGAATCCCACTACTGACACCAATGTGTGGCCCCACCTGGATGAAGCTCCAGTCTGCTCACACACAGCAGCTCTCAGTGGGGAGGAGAGCAGAGTGATGAAGCCAGTTCAGAGATGGGGGTTATTAGGAGGCCATGATGGGTAAAGACACCCCTACTCTTTTCAAGAACCACCCTCAGATTTTTAATGACCACAGAGAGTCAGGACCTCAGGTCTGATACTGTGTCACTCCCATTGTGTGTGTCTAATACACTGTCCCCTCTTACTGTGGGCGTGTCCAATTCAGTGTCACTCCCACTGTGGGTGTGTCTGATACAGTGTCACTCCCACTGTCAGGTGTGTCTGATACAGTGTCACTCCCACTGTGGGCGTGTCTGATACAGTGTCACTCCACTGTGGACGTGTCTGATACAGTGTCACTCCCACTGTGGGTGTGTCTGATACAGTGTCACTCCCACTGTGGGCGTGTCTGATACAGTGTCACTCCACTGTGGACGTGTCTGATACAGTGTCACTCCACTGTCAGGTGTGTCTGATACAATGTCACTCCCACTGTGGGCGTGTCTGATACAGTGTCACTCCACACTGTGGGCGTGTCTGATACAGTGTCACTCCCACTGTGGGCGTGTCTGATACAGTGTCACTCCCACTGAGGGTGTTTCTGATACAGTGTCACTCCCACTGTGGGCATGTCCGATACAGTGTCACTCCCACTGTGGGTGTGTCTGATACAGTGTCACTCCCACTGTGGGTGTGTCTGATACAGTGTCACTCCCACTGAGGGTGTTTCTGATACAGTGTCACTCCCACTGTGGGCATGTCCGATACAGTGTCACTCCCACTGTGGGTGTGTCTGATACAGTGTCACTCCCACTGTGGGTGTGTCTGATACAGTGTCACTCCCACTGTGGGTGTGTCTGATACAGTGTCACTCCCACCGTGGGCGTGTCTGATACAGTGTCACTCCCACTGAGGGTGTTTCTGATACAGTGTCACTCCCACTGTGGGCATGTCCGATACAGTGTCACTCCCACTGTGGGTGTGTCTGATACAGTGTCACTCCCACTGTGGGTGTGTCTGATACAGTGTCACTCCCACTGTGGGTGTGTCTGATACAGTGTCACTCCCACTGTCAGGCGTGTCTGATACAGTGTCACTCCCACTGTGGGCGTGTCTGATACAGTGTCACTCCACACTGTGGGCGTGTCTGATATATATCGGCTACTCCCACTCAACGTTTGTCTAATTAGCCTTCTAGACACCCTCACCCAAGTGAAACTCAAGGTCAGTGTCCACCTGGAATGGATGTACCCTTTAATATCTTGAATTATTTTGGAAAGTATACACAGTACAGGCCCGGTTAGGGGCTTGAATTAAATGGCGCCCCTTGGACATCCTGCATGAACCTTCAAATGTTTTATGTCTCACTCAGTACACTTTACACATTAGAAAATAACATCCAGAAAAAAAAACAACAAACATTTTTATTGTCTTTCTTCGTAAGTCAATTTCTCAAGTTGTTGCACACCTCGGATGCGGGTTCTCTCCCCTGATCTTCTCTACTATATCTGCTATCTGGGATAAAGATTTGAGAGTGATTGAACAGACATAACAAATTGTGCACGCATTTTTATGAAGATAGGACCTGGAACGAGTTTCTCCTCCTTCCACAAAATGTGAAATCAATAACCGAAAATAATAAAGCAATAACTATACAAAATTAATTAATTGACTATTTTTGCAATTGCAATTTTTGCATGATTTTGGTGTGTACTTTTTTCAGACCGATAAGAAGCTGTGAGCTGTACTTCACGGCCGGCAAAAAAATTAAAAAGCCTGTAGTAGTATTTAATCCTCCTCGAAGTTTCTGATTGGTCAGAATTCGCTGAATGACAGCTATTTCTACCTATTAGATGAACGTACTTCTTAGCCGGTTGGTTTAAAATTACCCAAGCAACCCTATTTTTTTTTTAGTTTTCAGCCATTAACTCGTATTCCTCCACGTTGAGTACACGGGAGGTTTGCCGCTGCAAGATGAGGATATCTGGTCTTGTGTATTTTGCTGGAGAATTGCTAAATGGATGCACTTTGATCTCAAGACTGATTCGCTAGAAAGTCTTAGAAAATCGTTATCTGCTTCCAAAAGATTCAAATCAAATCAAAGTTTATTGATCAAATGCACAACAATACAGCGTGCAGCAGTAGTTGCTGGCAATGAAGTGTCTTTTCTGCGAGCTCGCAAGAATCACAAAATCACCGGTTTACCGGACGGTAGGAGGGAAAACAGTTTGTGACTGGGATCCTTGAGAATGGACCTGGTCTTCTTCCTACATCGAGCTGAGTAGATTCCGTTGCGAAGTTGAGTTTGCCATGTTTCTTTTCATATAATGGTTCTGGTACAGTGTGTTTTTAAAATCTTGCTGGTACAGAACCCTCTTCTGCGTGGAACAGGTAAATGTTTATTCCCAGCTGACAGGAAAAGGAGACATAACGTTTCGGAAGTAGTGCAGAACCTGATAGTGCACAAGGCTCTCATTTACAGTAGTGCAGACATAAACGTAGCCGAATAAATTAACCGAAATAGCGACGCTTATTCGTCTAAGGAATCTCCGTGTTAATCGGTATCATTTATCAGTAGATATAAACCGCTACAATACGATACATGATTAAACTCAAACTCGGGGCTGATGTACTCGTTTGTCTCTTGACTAATTGCACTTGAGAATCGCATTAGAAGTTACGTACCCTCAGCTGGTGTATCTTAGCATAAATGCGGTCCTTAAATTAAAAGCTGATCTTGGTTCCGCGCGTTTTGACGTTGCCACTGAGCTCAGAGATGGGGATGATCTCCAGATACAGTAGTACCGCATTTACTGGTTCACAACTCTTTTACGTAGCTGCGGGCTTAAAGTGAAAGTTGGTGGCGATTGAGCCGCTGTGAGCAGGTTCTCATGAACTGTATCAGAAGAGGCATTCACTCAAACTTAATGGTGTTATTTAGAGGTTTTCGAAGCGTAGCATTCATTGCAAAGATAACGCATAGCGTTGGATATGACGCAACGGGCCCTCGATAAGGCTAATGACTGCGATTTCCTCAGGTCTGTTTATCACCCATTGATCAACTAGTGCGAAGCGATGAGTTGGAAGTCAGGGAGCAAATTATAAGTCGGTATATAAAAAAAGAGACCTTTCGCTTAGGACATCTCGTGTTTTTAAGAGAAAACTATTTTAACACTATTCTAGAAGTCATTTATTGAAAGTATCTTAACACGTACTGTCTTATTTTATTATATTAGAATAAAATATATACAGACGCAATATAAGTAGCAAAATAATTGGGGCAACTTGAATCATCTTAAATCCTCTACGAACAAGCGCTTTTAAAGCAGCCCAAGAGCATTACGGAGTGTGTGTCTCGCCCCCTTCACACTCCTCCTGTCTTAAAGATGTCTCTGTGTCCCCGGGTGTAAAGGTGAGGCTCAGGAAGTCTTTCAACTCCTCTGCAATGTCTCTATTGAGATTGTAAAGTAGTTTTCTTCTCTCTGATCTTCTGTTACACTACTGTAACATCTTCTCTGTTGGAAGTGTTTGTCTTGTTTTGGACTGTGCCAGAAAACCAGTCGCCCTCAGGAGATAATAAAACTCAACTCGATGTTTCGAATCAACTGTTTAAGAACAAGTAATCACAATAAGTGTACATGTTTCTTTTTGAAGTAGTCACAGAATTTTGTAATCAAATGTAATACACTTTGCCATGTTCCACAGGGTGTGCTGAAGAAAAAAATGCAACTAATTGCTAGTTCTCTACATCAAAAAATAGTTTTGAGAGATTTCAGGGACAGAATGGAAGTAGCTCCCCCTGCTGGACAGTAATTGGACACACCTGCCTTCAGGAAGAGAATTGATTTTTAAGCAGGTACTGTATCTATTCCTTAAAGAGATCTCTAAAGAAATACTGATCACATGTAGTTTAGTAGGAATCTGGGTGTAAGAGACTAAATGGGTTAATGTGCTCCAGAAGGTCTCTGAGAAGACCTGGAATATGAGCTTTTTGGTTAAGTGAAGAAATAAAAAGCTGTTCTTTTGTTTAAACTAACTTTTACGTAGTTGGCTTTGTGCCCAGAACATAAAAGCGGAACCTGTCTTTGTCAATAAGCCAAGAGACATGATTTAAGTTATAAGATGCTTATTCTGTATGTATATCATAACCTTTCACTCAAACCTGTCCAGGGAACCTCTGCTTTTATCTGTATATTTGAGCTGTTTGTCATGTATCGCCAGGCAAGTTCATTGAGACGCAGCTATACTGGTGGTGTGCTAAACCGCTTGCTTCCCCAAACTGGGCCTAAACCGCGTGTAATGTATATCCATATATAGACATTTCTGTATTGCTAACGATTGGCTATAGCTTGTTTCACTGTATGAAAGACCATCTGTTGCTTTTCTTTGAGTCTGCCTTGCAAGAGCTTGGCTCCCATATGCATATGCAGTACAGAAGGCTTCTACTACACAGGCACCCGAGTTCCTGTTATTTGTTTGGCACAACTAAAGGGTTATGATGGGTTATGTGTGTCATTGTGCTTCAGGGCAGGATAGTGTTTTTTCTCACAAATAATAGAATTCCCCCCCCCCGCTCCTGTCACTAGGAGAGAAAGAACGGGACAGGTTCCAGTAGAGTCCTGGCTTGAGGCCTACCTTCATGATGTTTCTTTGAATCTGTCCACGCCTTACAGCTGCGACACCTCTCCAATAAAATGGAGCTTCCTGCAGTACAGGTTCTCCATAGTGCTGTTGAAGCCCAGGGTCTGCTGCCCTATAAAGAAGACTGTCTCCCAGAAAGTTGACCCTGTGAGGGCTCAAATGGCTTCTGGGTAGACGAGGAAGACCAGACCTGCTCCTTCAGTGGCAATATCCTCTGTCTTTTTGTGACCATGTAACCCTGCAGTGTCTTCCAGACTGAATACCAGAGCTGATCCTTTGATGGCTGCTTCCACCTTGTGGGTCTTTTTTGGCCATGAAACCCAGGATGGAAGATGACGAAGCTGGTCATACAGTTGACCATGGGGGTGAATTGTAGTTGGCCAATTTGAACCTGAAATCCTGAGATCCGAGTGGCTGCAGGGCCCGCAGTGCGGACTGGTTTTGAATCGATTGTTTGACTTTGATGTGGAGGTGAACCTTTATGATATCCATAGCTCTTGGGAGGGTGATCCCTGATGAGCATGAACACCAGCATGCAAGGCAGAGGGGCTGTGATGCAGAGCACCTTGCTGGAGGTCTTGTGCCCATCCAGGTGCCAGAGTAGAGGATGATGACGAGGACCCACAGGTCCAGATTATGAAGGGTTTAGATAAGATGAGATCACTTTATTGGCCATCTACAGTTTCTTGCATTAGGAATTTGTCTTTTCGCAGACCCCAGCTCGCTCTCCATGAGACACACAGACAGGGAGAGAAGCTGGGGGTCAGAGCACAGGGTCAGCCATTTATACAGCACCCCTGGAGCAGTTGGGGTGCAGGGCCTTGCCCAGGGGCCCAACAGAGTAGGATTCCTCTGCCAGCCTTGGGATTTGAACCAGCAACCTCCCAGCCACAGGCACAGATCCTTAGCCACAGTGCCACCGCTCTGCTCTGCCCACCCCCATGTTGGTGGTACTTCACCAGGGCCTGCTGGCCCCCTACAGAGGCCAGGTTGCCAGACCACTAGTGTCCTCTCTCTGCCTTTGCCTGAGGCCTTGCGTGAGGGAGTTGATCCACCTGCGGCCGATGGCAGAGCCTGATGTTGCCTTGTAGCCTGACACCTGGTCCCCAGCCTGGTCTGCCCCTGGAGGACGACGTTGTTGTAGGACTAAGCTGTCTTCCAAGGGCGGGGGAGCTATGTAATGTTCTGCAAACACCTCTCCCCCCCAATGACCCACGTCTCTCTCGACCTGGGCCCTGACTGCATCTGTTCCCTCCTGCCTTGCCCTGTGCAAGGAGGCTGCCCATCTTCCCTGTGTCTCGCTCTGGGAGGTGTCCCATTCTCTCTCTCTCTCAGGGGTCGGTCTGCCTGCTGTTAATGAAAGACAATAAACACCCTGGAGGGGAAACTAAGTCTCTCATCCTCACTGCTGTTCTCTCGTTGCTGAATCTGGGATGCAGGGTGGTTTACTGAAATATCCAGTGTATATCCTCAAAACCTTCCTCTTCAGGAGCGAGACGAAATGTGGAGACTCGTTGGCTGGAACCATTTCTTGATTAGTTTTGTGTTTTTTGAGCAAGTAATGGCTGTGACCAAGAACTTACTCCACATCAGTCAAAGTAACAGTCTTCACAATGAAGTAGCTGACGAAACCCTAGCTGCACATTTCCATTAAAAGAGGCCCTTCTATTTCAGGAAGGTAGTATCGATGAATACGCTGTTTGGCCTGTAAAAAATATTTTTATTTGATACCAGCTTCAAGTCAGGTTGGCGTTGCAGCCCTGGGTTGAGTTCTTGAGGAGGCGTGCGTGCGTGCGTGCGTGCGTGCGTCCGTCCTGTAATTGAGTGGCATCCCATTCAGGGTGTACCCCACCCTACTCTAGTTGCTTTCTGGGATACGCTCCAGCTCTCCCTGCAGCCCTGAAGTGGATAAAGCAGATAGGAAACAGATGGATCGCCAGGCGTTTTGTAACGGAGCTGTGCCACATCAAAAGAAAAATATGGGTCTCCCTTGCTCACTATCCCTCGTTTCTCACTTATACAATCTCATCTACAAGCAGAGCGTGCAGGATTCATTCTGTTCATTCTGCTGAAGAGAGTTCAAGCGCAGCGCCACTTTCGGTTTCGGGCTGGGTGTGGATGTGTTATTCAGCAGGGGGCTGGAAGGAGGAACAGCTGCAGGGCTGAGATATCAGTCTCCGGGCTGTGTCTCCCCCTGATACTGTGTCGTCAGTGCTGCTTCATCTTAAGAGCTGTGTGAGAGACACTCCTCACTCTGGGATTCTCACTGGGAGACTGTCTGTGTCTTCAGTGCTGCTTCATCTTTAGAGCTGTGTGAGAGACACTCCTCACTCTGGGATTCTCACTGGGAGACTGCCTGTCTGTTCCTGGGATGAAGTTGGAGTTGGAGTCAGTATGGATTCTAATAATTCTGCTTTCCTTTCTCCAGATCCCTGTCTCAATATCAGGTACCGTGAGGAGTGTTTTCCTATTGTGAAGAAAAATACATTTGGGCTCAAGTGCCATGATATGCTCAGAAAGAAAATAAAGTTTGATATGTGACTAAAAATCTGATTAAAGGAATAAGGAAAGCAAAAGAATGAAATTAGAAAGAACTTGCAGTGTGAGATGGGCATTAGATTTCTTGGATCACATGCATTGAGGGCTTTTGTAGGATAACCTTTGTGTCCCAGGAGGGTGCATGTAGATAAGTTCTTAGCCTATCTTAGAATCAACATTTGGGTTAATTGTGAAATCACATGAAATCGTAAGCAATCCGTTCAGTTGTGGCGCTCACTGTGGCACTAATTGTTCTAGTCCAAAGACGATGACGACCCCTGACTTCATTCTATTTCTCTTCCCAGAGACGTTCCGGGTTCTGGGCCCAGCGGGTCCTGTTGTTGCTGCAGCTGGTGAAGACACTGTCCTGCCCTGTTACCTCTCACCCAGTATCAGTGTGCTGGATCTGGAGATCAGGTGGTTTAGAGGGGACTTCTCAGAACTTGTATTTTTATACCGTAAACATAAGAATCTCTTTGATTATCAGCTCCCGTCCTACAAGGGGAGGACTGATCTCTTCCCAGAGGAATTCCCAAGAGGCAACGCCTCTCTAAGCCTGAAGGACGTGCGAGGAACCGATGATGGCCTGTATACCTGCCTGGTTCAGTCAGCAGACTGGTACAAGGAAGCTATGATTGACTTAGCTGTGAGGGGTAAGTCTGTTCTGTGACTTGTTTTCTATAGTGTGGTGTTGTTACTGCAGTGTCACTTAATGTCAAATAAGTCGCTCAATACCAGGCAAAAAAATATGTTGAAACCACGGCATGACGTTACCATCTAGATACCAGACAGCTTTGAGCAAACTCTGCCCAATTCTTCAGCTCAGAAGTCACACTTCCGTGCTAAGAAGTAGGGTAACCTGTAAGGTAAATAATGCCATATTGTTTATGCCAACATGGCCATCTTCAAACTCTTGAAGATCATCAGTAAACTCTTTGATTCACTGCTGACTCCAAAACAAAACTCTAAAAATGTTGGTTACACTGTAGGGACGTGGCAAAGAGTATTTGTTCTTCATGAGTACAGAGCCACACACAAAGGGGAAAGAAAGGGAAAGTACCTTGGTGTAACTAAACATGTTTGCCCCTTAAAATAAGAAAAAAGAACAGACAGGCTAGCCTGTTAAAGCTTAGAAATCTATTATGTCTGTTTAAAAACTGTCTCTGAAGTCTAAATACCTGTATTGTGACTGCTGCCAGCTCTGGGGACCCAGCCCTCGGTGTCTCTCCACTCCACTGGAGGGGGTCAGACCCAGCTGGTGTGCAGGTCAGAGGGGTGGTTCCCTGCACCTGCGGTGACCTGGACAGACAGGGATGGACAGGATGTGACGTCACTGTCCAGCACCACAGTGGAGAGGGACAGTCGGGGGCTCCTCAGTGTCAGCAGCTACCTCCCGGTCAAACAGGAGTCCAACATCTTCTCCTGCCTGGTGAGAAGTTCAGTGCCTTATCCAGACAGGGGGTCTCTCCTCCACATAAGCGGTGAGTCCTGAACACATTCTGAATATTAGATTGTGATACTGTAACATGCATGGCACTTGTGTAGATCTAGTGAGGCCTCTCCTGTACTGTCCTTGCAGTAGTTCAGGAAATGCTTTTTGAACAGTATTGCTAACCCAGGCTGAATGGCTCGTCCATAATGCTTTCCTGTCTGTTGTTACAGAGCAATCTGACCCAATAGGTGTGAAAAGGTTGCATCATCTGATTTCTACAACTGTTCCCTCTTTCTTCTTGTGCATTTATGTCTTCTGCATCTGTGCTTCATATCTCCACTCTGAACAACTTTTATTATCGACTTGTATTATCGAGTTTGCATTCTGTGACCTGTGCATAGGTAAGGCGAAATGTTGTATTTGATTTGCCTGATGGCCGGGGGAAATTACAAATGGCAAATGGGGAAAATCCAAGGGTATCCAATCCTGGTCCTGGAGGGCGGGTGGGTGAGTCTCGGCGGGTTTTCCTTCCAGCTCGGATCCGAATGATCTCAAGCGGCTTGTTATTGGCTTAAGTGGATCAATTTGGCTGTTTTTGTCCTGACCACCAGGCTGCTGGTGCTTTGAAGAGACTTAGACTTAGAAAATCTGCCAGACCTCCAGGACCAGGGTTGGATGATCATGAACGATCAATCAGGCAGCTCTAGTTAACAGGGGCAACCCTGGAGCAGCCCTTGGGAAAGATTGTAGACAGGCTTCCTAATGCTGTCTATTAAGGATGAAAGCAGAGCTGAGCTATCTTTTCCATGCCGTTGTTTTGCAGAGGACATTTCCCCAGGGCCATCTGGGTGGATGGTGGCTCTCCTCTTGACTCTGATTCTCAGTGTTGGGTTGACCAATCTACTGATTAAGAAGTGGCGGAAACTGCACGGTGTGTTTTTCACTATCGGCTTGTGTCTGTATAGATGTGTTTTATAAGACCTTTAGGTGGGTTTGAGGATTTTTATTGAGTGTTTTAGGTACCGTCACATCTGGCCAGCCCTCTGGCTGTAGTTCAAGGAGGCTGGAACCCCTGTGCTGGGTGAGGAGTGAACCAAAGGACAGCTCAATGGGTGGAGATGGAGGGTAGAAGAGATGCATGATATGAAAAGAGAAGGTTTTTGCATATGACATTTCTAGGACCTGTATAGTATGATCCAGGGAATAACTACAATTGTCACAGGTGTCGATAAAGGACGAGCCGTGGAATGGCAGAAGAGCGATAAAGACCCTATGCGTAGCGGCGAGACGGGGGTTAGCCGGGGCTCAGCTGTTCAAGAATGCCGTATAGAAACCTATGCCCTCAGGTAGCGGATGTGGGGCGACCTGGTGCTAGGCGGGTCTCAGGACATCCGAACATCAATGATGAGCGAAGGAGCAGAGCAGAAGCAGGAAGTAAATAGGCTACACAACAAGACACACCAGAAAGACATGAATAATCACAGGGAACTAGGAACAGGAGTGAAGTAGAGCGCCCTCTAGGAGTACAGGGCGTGACAACAATTAAGTACAGCTGGGCAAAAGTGGCTTGGATGTCTTCCATTTAGTGTGACTAAACACTCTCATGTGTGGGTAGAAATGAAAGTGTAACTCTTTTCATTTGCAGATTTTCCCCAGCTTCACAAAGAACTCGGTGAGTGTTTCATGTCCACATTGCATTAAACAAACACAGCAGAGAATTGACAGGTGATGTTTCTCTAGCTGTTCAGATGTACCAACTGGACACTCTTGATCAGTTCCAACTGTGGGTAACCAGAACAGTTTCTGATTTACCAATGAGTTGTAAGCACCACTTCTGGGGGAACTTTTCAATTATAAAGTGTTCAATGCTGTATTTTCTAGTCTAATTCTAAAATACTATAGTAATATATATATATAAATTCAATTACTTTATTTCCAACAATGTCTTGTTAAGTGCAACTTAATGTATCTGCTTTTTTTCAGACAGAGTGACACGTTGTTGTAAATCAGGTAATGTTCACTGTGTGGGACTGGCTAATAATATCCAGCAGCCATATCATCCTGCAACTCACAACTGGCAACCCGCTGAAGCTAAGCAGGTGTGAGCCTGGTCAGTGCCTGGATGGGAGACCTCCTGGGAAAAACTAAGGTTGCTGCTAGAAGAGGTGTTAGTGGGGCCAGCAGGGGGCGCTCACCCTGCGGTCTGTGTGGGTCCTAATGCCCCAGTATAGTGATGGGGACACTATACTGTAAACAGGTGCCGTCCTTTGGATGAGACGTAAAACCGAGGTCCTGACTCTCTGTGGTCATTAAAAATCCCAGGGTGTTTCTCGAAAAGAGTAGGGGTGTAACCCTGGTGTCCTGGCCAAATTTCACATTGGCTCTTACCAATCATGGCCTCCTAATAATCCCCATCTGTGAGTTGGCTTCATTACTCTGCTCTCCTCTCCACTGATAGCTGATGTGTGGGGTGCACTATGGCTGCCGTTGCATCATCCAGGTGGGGATCCCCATTACCTGTAAAGCGCTTTGAGTGGAAAAGCAATTATTATTAATATGACAATACTTCAGCACACACAATACAGGATTCGCACTATGTTCTAATTAAGAAAATGTTACATAGTTACCAATTATTGGAGTTATAAACCGAAGTTCTAGAGCAGGTCATGCCCTAATCTCACCCACTCCACCCACTTTGATATAAATATCACACTTCTTGCAGATTCAATCCCTTCCTCTGCCCAGTCATCAAACTTGAAGCTGCCCCCTGAATTATTCCTCAATAGACGGGGGATTTCAAAAGCCCCTTCCTAACAGGTGGGCTGGCAGGTTTCGTGAATCAAAGCACACCTCTTCTCCACCAAGAGAAGAATGAATTGGGGTTGGACTGAACTGCTGAAGTTTTTATTGGAATTATTTCACAAGCTCATAATATAAATAAATATGTAAATGGAGAATTCATGTTTTATATTTGTAATATTTATGTGATGTAGCTTATTAAATTTTGAATTAAGTTCATGGTTTGCATCACTAACAATATGAGCTTTACTTTTCTGTAACAGGAACTGCAAAAACATTTCCTCGCTCTCGTGTACAGGTCCTTTCCCCTGTTGTACTGAGATCCTTTCGTGCTGCTACAAGCCACAGCTTCACTGACATACAGATGACAGATAAAACTTTGCCTTGGTCCAATAACAGCAGTGAGCTCTTCCTTTTCTTAAACTCCTGAAACTGTGCGCTAACAGTGTCTTTGTTTCTGTGTTCTAGAGTGGGAGTGGGTGTGCAGTGCGGAACCCGGTAAGCAGAGACGCTATAATCTGTTATTGCAGCACTAAAGTCTGTTTTCACACAGTCACTGTAGGGTACTAGAGAGAAGTTAAGGTTGAAGATCTGTTGAAGTTCAAGGCGGCAGCTGCATCGGCAAACATAGGCTGCAGAGGAACAGGTAAAGGTTTATTCCACGCTGGAAAGAGAACATGCCAACGTTTCAGCTCTGGAGCCTTCTTCAGGCTTCATACACTTGCATAAAGCTCCACACCTGAAACGCTGTCTGTTCTCTTTCCAGCAGGGAATAAACCTTATTTGTTCCTCAACTGATTTCAACAAAACAGATTCCTGACCTCTCATGCCCCCAAACCTATTGTCCCATCACTACTGCCTTTCCCCTCAGCCTCTCCTTGTGGGGAACCAGCCTGACAGCAGGGCTTACATGCCCACTACCAGCCCGTCCTGCCTCCTTACTGTCCTTGTTAGAGAATTTCTTCTCACCATTGTCTTGGCTTTACTACCCTGAGTCTTCTCGGTCGTTATTGTTGTGGCTGTTTTTAGCTTGGTCAACCAGTTCATCTCTCAAAACCATTGCTAGATCCTCCAGACTGCTCCTGCCCACTGTGACTGCGCAGAATTGTACTGCGGTTCCATTTCAACAGTGCAATCTGAGTTACAGTCCATAAACCTCTGCACAGCACTCTGGACAACCAACCACTGTAACATGCTTCACTGATTTCAACTGCACATTCTTAATGTCATCCTCTGATACGTGCCTGTGTGATCAGTACATAAACTCTGTTTAAGAGTGTGTTCATTATCTGTGCACATCTGGTTCCCTGAAAGAGCATTTGATGTGCTCACTGAATGTTTAAAACAATGAAACCACTTTAAAATCCCAAAAAGCTTTTTTGCTTGTTTTGGGGAAAATGATAATAAAAGGTAATTTTGATATGCCTTCCTAGATTGTGATGTCGTATTAAGTGTTTGTATTCCACAGCTGTTGAAGCTGTTTTCCTAAGGCTGTTGACTCTTCCTTCATAGCGGATGTGGCTCTGGACCCTGACACAGCACACTGTGAGCTCATTATATCAGGCAGTGGAAAGGTACTGCGGAGGGGGAACTGGAGAGTTGTCTCTGACAATCCCAAGAGGTTCAACCGCTGGTTCGCTGTCGTGAGCAAGGAGGGCTTCTCCTCGGGGCGACACTACTGGGAGGTGAAGGTGAACAGTCACTGCACTATAGGAATCACCAGAGAGTCTGCCCTGAGTAAAGGAGCTTTCTCCTTAACCCCCAGGGAAGGTTACTGGATTCTGCAATGTGACCCTTCTCATCTTGTTGTTCGCACCTACCCTGAGATCCATCTTCCCCCACATCTGCTGCCTAGAAGGCTGGGGGTGTGCCTGGATGTGGAGGAAAAGCAGGTCTCCTTCTACAGAGTGGAGACCCGGGCACACATCTACACCTTCTCTGACCTGGAGATCAGGGAAGGGGAGAAGCTCTTCCCATTTTTCCGGACCCTGGATAATGCTAATTTCCTTACTATACTTTCTCCTGCAGATTGCAGAAAGTAGAGTTAATCCCTCTGCTCATGAATGACTCATGCTATTGTATTTCAGTTATGATGGGTATTAAGATAATTTCTTATTTGGCAATAGAAGTCCCAATAATTGTAATAGTAGCTCATCGGTAACAGATGTATCCAGAGTACAGTATTGTGCAAATTCTAGATTACAACGAAGTCTGAGCCCCCAGACTATTGTACCATTCTACAATTTTGACTCAAATGGTTCCTCCACAATTGCACAACAATCTGAAAGGTGTGGTAGGATGCAACATTTTAACAATTGCAGTATATCATTTATATGGAATACATTGTTACAGTTATTGATGTCTCAAGGATCTAGGTACAACAGTCAAACACTTAGCTTGTCAACATTTGTAGTTTTTAGGAGCTCAAATGAAGAAAGGAACTGAGCTGTTTGCTGAGTGGAAGAGGGACTGAGACACTGATCCAAGGAATCGTCTGGTTTACCTTGGTTACTTGAGTTCTGGGTAAATGATTAAAAGTTATCAACAGCTGAACAGCACAGGATAAAAACAGGCAGTCAGGTCCTTGTTCTGACCATCCTTTAAGACCAGATTTGAGTTGCGCATCTAAACCTTTTTAAGAGCTCTTGCCATTCTGTTGTGTTTAGGAAACTCTGATTTCCTGTATAGTGAATCCCTAGGTTAAAAACAGGCTCTCCTGGTTGGTAGATGCGTTTTTAGAACACGGAGATATGTTCTCATTCATTTTGTAGCATCTAGATTATGTATTAGGAGATTTAACTCTTGGTTGTATTCTGATCAGTATAGAAATCAGGATTATCTCTATTTTTGGATGTGTTGGATGTTCCAAAGGATTCAAACGCTTCGTAGAAATCTTTGGATGTTATGGTTGATCAGGACGAAGGCCTTGTTTGTAAATAGCATATTTTCAATGTATATTTGTTCTGTGTTTTGAGTTAATACATTTTTTTCACCCAGTATGTCTGATTTGTTTAAACCATTTTCACAAAAGCTGTGCCAAAGATTAAAGAAAGCAAGTGCCTCAAATTATACGAATTGTTTAGGAATATTCTTGCCATAATCTCTAAAAGTTTGGGGTTATGGTTAGTTTAATTGTTTAACCTGCTCACTGTTTCTGGTATTCTCGATTTTTGTAATAACTGTATAATATCAGTTGATGGACAGATACTTTTCTTTCAGACTTTCAATGACTGTATGATCCCCTTTACCTACTGATTGCTGTGTCATTTGTTATTTAGGTGTTCTAAGTCATTTAGTGTTGGCTCTGCTGTTCAGGTTTTGACCTGAGATCCATGGTTTCTTACAGTGCTCCTCATGTGCAGAAGAAGGAGTTTCTTCTTCCTGTCCTCCCTGCGTTCCACACCTACTCGAACAAAACACTTGTACATGAGGTGTTCCTAATACACACTGGAGTTTTCACTCCCTCATCTACGTGTCAGTGGATCTCCATCCAGTCATGGAAGAAAACCATCTTCTTGGTTCTGTTCCAGCCAAGTTCTTAATCATGTGCTGATTTATTTTAAATTTCTATGGTGTGTGTTTTACAATTTGCTTTCAGCTGAGCTGTTAAAATGGGGAGTGAGATTTGTAATTTTCAGAAACCTTGTTCCATCATTTTGGTGTCTCTTATAACCAGTTGGACTGAAGCAGAAAGCAACACCGTGCCACAAGAGGGGCTTGTCTGAGATAATGCCAATTCAATTCAATCTGTGTATGTCTGATACAGTGACACTTCCACTGTGGATACAGTATATCTGATAGTATCTCCTCCACTTGGTCATGTTCAATACAGTGCCACACCCACTGTGGATAGATCTGATAGTGTACAGTACAGTGACACTCCCACTGTGGATATACAGTATCTGATAGTGTCTCCTCCACTTGATCATGTTCAATACAGTGACACTTCCACTGTGGATACAGTATATCTGATAGTGTCTCCTCCACTTGGTCATGTTCAATACAGTTACACACCCACTGTGGATATATCTGATAGTGTTCAGTACAGTGACACTCCCACTGTGGATATACAGTATCTGATAGTGTTCAGTACAGTGACACTCCCACTGTGGATATATCCGATAGTGTCTCCTCCACTTGGTCATGTTCAATACAATAACACCCCCACTGTGGATATATCTGATACTGTTCAATACAGTGACACTCCCACTGTGGATATCCAGTATCTGATAGTGTTCAGTACAGTGACACTCCCACTCTGGATATATCTGATAGTGTCTGCTCCACTTGGTCATGTTCAATACAGTGACACTTCCACAGTGGATATATCTGATAGTGTTCAATACAGTGACACTCCCACTGTGGATATATCTGATAGTGTTCAATACAGTGACACGCCCACTGTGGATATACAGTATCTGATAGTGTCTCCTCCACTTGTTCATGTTCAATACAGTGACACTCCCACTGTAGATATATCTTGAAGATTTTTTTCTGAAGTTTTTCCTCGGGTCCTTTATCCTCAGGTGTAGCTGTGTCATAGTTGGTCTTCAGTTTTTCAGATGTTTGCGTTGTTGATTACTTTTTTCCCCCAATGACAATTATTTGCTAAACTTAGCTATCGTTTAGGAGGAATTTCCTGGTCTACAGAGATCTCCATGGAGTACTAACACACAGAAGACATGATGAATTGATTAATACCCTCATCATGTCCTTTTTAAAATGTATTTAATGTTAGCATGCCCAAAGGGGTTGGCCAACCAGTTGACCTTGGACCCCTAGAGGGGTCTCTCCTTCCTAAGGGGTTTTCGGTTCCTCTCCTCCGTTGTCTTATGTTCTGTATTGACAAAATGTATCGTCAACTGCATTGTTAAGCGCCTTGGGGCAACCTTGTTGTGAAAGGTTCTATATAAAAATAAATTGGATTTGAATAAACTATTTGTTCAGTTCCAGAAAACAAAATCTCGAAGACATTAGGAGCTCATCAGCTGTGCTGCCTCTCACTCTCTGTAAACTAAAGGGCAATAAACCCCCTGTTGTGGAAACAGTCTCCTGTCTCAGCCTCCTCCTCCTCACGCCCACTGTTCTCACTGTTGAGCTCCTGAGCCCAGGGTCCAGGGCTGTGCTAACACTGCGCTGTTAGTATTCTCACCTCCTTGTTCTTACATCACGCCTTTAGAAGACTTGTGGCAAAAAATTCTCTTTCTACCTTTCGGAGTGTGATTAACCTTTACTTACTCCAAAAGTAAGAGACATCAAGTTGTAGCAACTCAATTACATCCTTTAAAATGACTTGCCACCACGTAACTGTTCACACAATGAAATTAATGACGGACCCTAGCTCCACATTTCCATGAAAGAATCCCTTTTTTCTTTTAGGAAGAAGGCAGCAATGAAGACATAAAATTGCATAAAGTTTTTTTAGTGGTATTAATTGAAGAGCAAGATATCCTATGGCAGTGCAGTGGCTCGTATGACTGCTGTACAGGACAGGGTTCGATTGAGGGGCAATCGGGATGGGTTTGGGATATTCCTCCCCAGCTTTGCAGGGGTTTCCCCTGGGTGCTCTGGTTTTCTCCCACAATCAAAGACATGCTGGAAGGTTAATTGACATCTGGATAAACTGACCAGGGTGGGAATGTCTGTGCATAGTCGTGCAGGGCATCCTGTCCCTGCCCTCTGCTCCTTGTTTGCTTGAATAGGTGCTAGCACTTTCCCCTGACATTATGAAGAGATGGAAAATGGATTGATAGATTCATTCTGAGGCATTTGGGAAGGGGCAACAGTACTGGCACGCCAAGCCGTGACAAATCAAAAGAAAGTTAGTGGTCTTGCGTGCCTGTTAGCCCTTGTTTTCTACTGATTATTTACAGATCACCCTCACAAACGCCAGGCCTGGAACTGGCTGGACTGAGCGTGCAGGAGTCTTTGTTTATTCATTCTGCTGGAGTGAGTTCAAGGGCAGCGCCACTTTCAGTTTCGATCTGGAGGTGGGTAGACTGGTTCAGCCAGGGGCTGGCAAGAAGAAAGCTACAGGGCTGAGATATCAGTCTCCGGGCTGTGTCTCCCCCTGATACGTCTTCTCCTCCCCTCTACGGAACCTCATGGCCAGTGGCCCTTACTGACTGCAGGAGGGGTTGCGCATTGAGAGACGGGAGAGATCTGGATTCACTGGAGATCCAGGACAGCAGGAGCAGGTCAGCACTGTCGTCGATATGGATAAAACTAAGAATGGAGCTCTGAACTAATTGACTCTGTGATGACAGAACTTTAAAAGTTACTTTGGTGATAGGAGTATTAAAGAAAGGAACTGAAGGAGAGTTGGGGTCTCTCAATAGAAGTTTCTTAAACCTAAAATGAACAGTTGTTAGCTTTATTGGCTTACCTACTCATTTGTGCTCGAAGGTAAGTATCCTATCTCTATGAGATAAACAGTATATCTGATCTCCTTTACTAACACCATGCTGGTAAATGTCTGTAGTAATAGAACAGAGGATGCAGGATTAATTCCCTTTATTTGACTGAAGTGTGTTCAAGCTCAGTGCCATTTTTAGTTTCAGGCTGAAGGTGGGTGTGTAGACTGGTTCAGTAGGGAAATAATAAGAAATGTTATTTTATATAGTGCCTTTTTAAAGGTGGCTTCTCAAAGCGCTTAAGAAACTAAGGAAAGGGAGAACTAAGAATACAGGAGAGCTCCAAGTAGACTCATAGAGCAAAACTCTACCAGAGCCCAGAACATTGTCAGAGCAAAGCTTAAGAAGCCTGAAACACCTGAGGCTCAACGGGACTGAAGATGCTCAGTGGTAAGAGAGATCAGGTTAATTGATTCTTAGTGAACTGTAAGAGGACTGCCCGAGACTGAATTATTGTATCATCTGTGTTGGCTGAGCTGTAGAGCAGTGCATGAGAGATGCTCTTCCCTCCAGGATTCTCACTGGGACCTTGCCTGTCTGTTCCAGAGATGAAGTTGGAGTCAGGATGAATCCTAATGCTTCTGCTGTGTGTCCTCCAGGTCTCTGTCTTAAAATCAGGTACAGCGAGAAAATGAAAACATTACCAACAGTAAATACAGCAACACAACACGATGAGATCATCAGCCAGCAGCTCACAGTCTTGTATCCGAAACTCTACTATGAGCACCAGAATCAGACAGCACTATTATATAATCCAAACATTATAAAATAATAAGAGATACAACATGGCTGATTAGATCATTTCTCTTGTCTCCTGTGACTGACTGGGACTCACACACATGGGCAGAGTTTGGATTGGTGATCTCTGAGAGTCACTGGACACATGCAAACGTATGCCACCAGCTGTCAGGGACATACCTATACAGCTGTTCTGATCAGTGTGAACCTCAATGTCAGATCCAGAGGATCCTGCAGGGGGTCAAAGTTTCAAACACTTTGCAGGTGGAAGTGTTACAGGAGCCCATCTGTGTTTCCCATGGTGATTCACAATTGACCGTACATTGCAAAGACATTCTAGAGTCTAAAAGATTGATGGAGAAGGACTTCAAATTCCCCAGCCAGCATGGCATTTAGAAGGATTGATGCTGATCTATAGACCCATGAGCTGGATCTTGAATGAATTAACAGGCCCAAAAGACATCTTAGACCCATGTCACTGAGTCTTGAAATGGGAGCAGAGATTTGTTACTGGGAGAAGGAAGAGAGCACTTCTGATTTATTTCCTGTTTATGTGCAAGAAGTCATGTAAGGGGCCCTGAGTTTAGTTCCTGGGATGTTGTGTGTGAGGATTGTGTATGTTGTCCCCATGTTATTGTGGGTTTGCTCTGGGTGCTACACTATTAGATTAAATACCTATGATGGTAGTCGGTTCATTGTCTTGTGAGAGAATTGGCCCTGGTGTGTCTGTGTCTCTATCTCTGTGTGTGTGCCCTGTTATGGACTGGTTTCCACATCAAGAGTGCACCCTGCCTTGTGCCCATTGCATGTTGGGATAGGCTCTGGCTCCCCTGTAACCTTGTGTTTATTGAAGTGTTTTGAAAATGGAGTGATGGATGTATCATGTATTTTATTTCTCTTCCCAGAGACATTCCGAGTTCTGGGCCCGGCGGGTCCTGTTGTTGCTACTGTTGGTGAACACACTGTCCTGCCCTGTTACCTCTCGCCCAGCATCAGTGTGCTGGATCTGGAGATCAGGTGGTTTAGAGAGGACTTCACGAAACCCGTGTTTCTGTACCTGAACCACGTGCCTAAATTAGATTCCCAACTCCCGTCCTACAAGGGAAGGACTGATCTCTTCCAAGTGGAATTCACAAGAGGCAATGCCTCTCTAAGACTGAAGGACGTGCAAGGAACCGATGATGGCCAGTACACGTGCATGGTTAGATCAACAATCTGGTACGAGGAAGCTGTGATTGACGTGGCTGTGAGGGGTAAGTCTGTTCACTGCCTGGTTTTCTATAGTGTGAGTTGTTACTGCATTGTGACAAAGAAGCTGTTCAATAATAGTACTGATGTTAACATGCTGGCATGAAAATAGTAACCATACCATCTTGGAGGAAAGTCATTGTCATTGATTTTCCTCAACAGTTCTTGATATTCTTGATTTTAAAGTGCATAAAGCAAAAAAAAACATTACTTACCAGCCTCCCAAAATCACATAAAAACTGGAAACAGACCAAGGATCTCTTAGTCAGCCAAACTAGATCTGAGTCCCTCTTACTGATTATTACCAGTTTCACATATGGTGAAACCCACTTAGTTCCCATGATGCAGTGGCCCTTGAAAGGGATATGTACATAATATTTTACAAGACAATGGACAAGTCATAAATAAACAAGACTAATTATGGGTTACCCATCTCTCAACCTAATTCTTTGACACAGAAATGGCACTTTCACCCTTGGGATGACCCCCAGCAGTGTCAAACGCATTGTGTGTCTATAGAAGGGGAGGCCAGCAGCCAAACTGTTTATGTTAACATGGTCATCTTCAAACTCTGAAAGTGGTGTTCAAAGGTGGTCATTTTTTATTCACCTTCTGTATCTCAGGCCTTAAGAGCCTACAAAGCAAACCTCTACCTCTGAACCCACTGTTGAAAGAATGGAGGGATAAGTATCATATCTTTCCTCATGTGTATCGTATAGAACATGCATGAAAGAGAAAACGTTATTGGAGTAAGGAAATATTTGCCCCTCAAAATTAGTAAGAAGAACAGGCAGGCTACCCTATCACTGCTCAGAAATCTGTAATGCACAGTATGTTAGAAAACGGTCTGTGAAGTCTAAATACCTGTATTCTGACTGCTGCCAGCTCTGGGGACCCAGCCCTCAGTGTCTCTCCACTCCACTGGAGGGGGTCAGACCCAGCTGGTGTTCAGGTCAGAGGGGTGGTTCCCCGCACCTGCGGTGACCTGGACAGACAGGGATGGACAGGATGTGACGTCACTGTCCAGCACCACAGTGGAGAGGGACAGTCGGGGGCTCCTCAGTGTCAGCAGCTACCTCCCGGTCAAACAGGAGTCCAACATCTTCTCCTGCCTGGTGAGAAGTGCAGTGCCTTATCCAGACAGGGGGTCTCTCCTCCACATAAGCGGTGAGTCCTAAATGTATTAATTTGCATTTGACTATTATGATTGGAGCATAATGACAAGCAGATTCACAGCAGTGGTCTTATCAGGCGGTGGTGATAAGCCAATTAAGCTAATTCCGCAGACTCAAGTTCCCGTACTTGAATAAGACACTCTCCTCTCTATCATATTGCATTATTTCTTGCTAAACCAAAGTCTGATAGTTTGATGGAGTCTAGTTTTTATTGGGGAGAAAACACTGAGATCTCTTCCATGGAGGTCCGATGCATGCAGTGCTGCACAGATAAGTTTCTACCTAGCTCTGCACCCAACCGATTCTTCCTTATGGAGGAATGCTAAATCTCCATACTTCCTTTTAGACTCATACGGCTGTGTCCGTTTGCAGGGAATGTCTTCCCAGACTCTTTGATATGGCTGGTGGCTCTAATCTCGACTGCAGTTCTCTGGGTCATGCCAGCTTCTTTCTTGATTCACAATTGGAGGAGACTGCACGGTATGTGGCGATTATGGACACCGCAGTATCTCTGTCTTTGATATGATGAAGGAGAGGGGGGAATATGGAGGTAGGGGTAGGTCGAAGTGAGGAGAGGGGTTCAAAAGAGTTAGAAAGCAGTGGGAAGTGTAGAGGACAGAAATCTGCAAATGAATTGTGAGATTTAGAGACTGGGGCACCAGGCTGAAGGATAATGTTAATGTTCTGCTGTCTTTGACTCCCTATGAAAGGACATGGATAGAATGAGTCAAGGCGAGTAACAATCCGTCACACCTCAGTTTGGAGACAAAAAGCAGAAGGGTGAGAGGTGCCTTTACATGAAAAATGACATTTTATATACATTTTTATACATGAAATTTCTACTGTACTGAGTTGCAAAATAGAGCACTACTTTGATTTTCATGCCAAATGTCTGCAGGGAAAAGCAAAGAATTGTTTTTGAAGATCAGACGCAGTACATTAGCTTAATGGATTTCCATTTCGGTACTTACCTAAGAGCTGCTGTTGTTGGAGTCATTACCTTAAACCCAACACAGTACACAAAATACAGCGGTGGGATTTAATTCAGTGCATTTATTACTGTAATCGCACCACTTCCTTTACTGTGAGTGGGCTTAAAGATTGTTTCTCTGATTTTGTTTTTCTTTTTTACAGAGTTTCCCATGCTGCACAGAGAACTTGGTGAGCATTGAATCCCCAGAATTCGTTAAATAAAATAACTAGTGGTACTTGTGTACTTCGTGGAGTCTCGAACCGAAGCCGGTCCGTTGCCTCGCCAACCAGCCTCCTCCAGTGCGTCCTGTCTCTCCAGGCATCTACAGCAATTACCCCCTTGCCGCCGTCTTCTTTTCCTGAGTCCAGCCATCTTGTTCTAGGTCTTCCTCGTGGCCTCTTCCCCACCATATTCTCTTCTGCTACTGTGACTGTCGCGGTTCTGCGCGGGGCTCGTGCCCTTCCGCCAGTTCGTCCCGCAACACCCGGGGCATGAACCTGCGGTCTCCGGCGTAACGCCACAGGGAACCAGCCGCTTGAACTAAAGGAGACCTCCCCCAGCCCAGGCGGCTGAGGTCCCTGTTACACGTGGGGAGGGCGATGACGTCGCTGTGCCCGAACGAGCTCCACTACACTACCTCTTTTGTTGGGTCTTGATCTCTTCTCATTACATGGCCATACCACTGTAGTCGTCTTTTGACCGTAGCAACAATATCCGGGTCGTTATAAAGCTCTCTTAATTCTGCTTTTCCTTCTCTATTTTCTTTCACGGGTCCAAAAATCTATCTTGAAACAGTTTTCAAAACCCATGTGTTTACTCTCCATCTTCTGAGTGAGAGTCCACAGCTCTGCACCATACAGTCCTACGGGCTGGGTTACTGTCTTGTTCAGTATATCCTTGTTTTGGTTGTTCGTTACAGCGGTTTTGACTTTGACTTTCTGCCCAACTTAATTCCCGTTTCCATTGCGATGACTTTTTTTACGGCTCTTTCGAACATTAAATTGAAGAGCAATGGGGACAGGCAGTGACCTTTTTTGACGCCAGTCTTGACCTCAACCATTTCTGCTAGTTGCCCAGTCTTACTCTGCATCTTGAGCATTCAACACCCTTTTTTGTAAGTCTTATCAGTTTCTCTGGGACTCCTGTTTTTTTCCATTTCTCTCAAAACCGCTTTCCCGTCTATGCCATCGTAAGCTTTCTTAAAATCCACAAAGGGGCAATATATTTCTCGATTAAACTCCTTTTTGCCAATATCTCTCTTAGAGTATGCATCTGGTCCACTGTTGATTTATTCTTTCTGAAACCTGCTTGTTGAAAACCTATGGCTTCTTCCATGGATGGTGTCGGTTTTCTAAGTAGTATTTAGTTTAGGATTTTGTAAGCTACACGTAGTAGTGCAGTTAGTCTGTAGTTTGTACACTGCATTGGATCACAAAATAACCAGTAGTGAGGCTGTTTATTAGCTGCATGTCACACAAATTTCAGTTCTGCACCAGTGGCAGCTACAGTATGTGTTCATTCTCTTTATTGCTAACTACTGGATTTGTGCCCATGTGTATATTTTATTAGAAGAAAATAATGTTTTTTTCTGTGTGATGGAAAGCAAACGATCACTAAAAATATTCCACAATTTTTCACTTCCACCCCTCTCTCCTCTTTCCAGATATGGTGAGGTGTTGCCGTAATGCAGGTATGAGAACAACACACAGACTGTTGTTGTTGGATCTCTTCTTATTCACTGTGTACCTACAGTACATCACACTACACAACACACAAGGTACCCGCAGTGCTCATTAATCCTGTCTGTTCCTGTATTCCAGAATGGGCGTGGCTGAGCAGCACTGCAGGTAAACGAAGGTGCACAAAATGTATATTCTGCTGTCATTCCATGGAAAGGTGGGGTGTTTAAACCGCTGAATTCTGGGAGTGCTGGTTAGAAGCACTATGAAGCTTGTATTGACAGGTCGCTGCCAAAAGAAAGGGGACGCTTCACGAATTGAGGGATACGAAGCAGATTGAAAGCAGAGGTGTGGTTCTGGAGTTAAATAAGCAATTAACAGCCCATCATGCTCAGGGTCATGTATAAAAATGCCTGGCAGGCCCAGTTGTCCATTAGTTTGGCTACCATGTCTAGAAGACACTGGGTGACTCTGAGCATGGGGTGATTGTCGAGGCGCACTTGGCAGGAGCTTCCGGGACGAAAGCTCCCCCAACTTGCTGATGTTCCATGAGGAACCGTGGCTCAAGGTGAGGGTGGCGTGGGAGTCTGAGGGAAAGACATCGTCCATTAGGGGCAACTGTGAACAAAACCATTCTCCGACTGCACTATCCATGCAAGCGGCTCAAGATCCGAGGCAAGACGGACGACCGACTTGGGCTCGGTTAACTGCCAATGTCAATTTAAGGCGCGAGCAGGGAGTTTCGTCAGGTACAGTCTGTCAAAAGATTGATGGAGAGGGATTGTATGGTTAGGTAGCAGTGCGTAAACCTCTTATTCCATCTGAAAATGCACCTTTGTGAGTAAAGTGGTGCAAAGAAACAGAGGCTGTGGTATTCTTAGTCTTCTGAGCTGTGGAAAAACGCCAGTGGGTCAGATGAGGCATCCTTCACCCTGTTCTCTACAAGCGGATGATAGCATGGGGTGCATGCTGAAAGAGTGCTTATCGCCCACGGTGAAGGGTTCTGGATGCTCAGTTATGGTGTCAGATACATTTTCCTGGCATGTCTAAAGTCCACTCAACCCCTTAGAGGTCAAGGTAAACGCCAATAAGATACGAAGCCACTCTGTGTGATCACACTCATCCTAGGGGGAGGCATGCTATCCTGATGGGAGAGGAATGTGTTAGGATGATAACAGGGTCCCAGACAGTCGTGGAATCTGGCCAAGGGGCATTGAAGTTCTGGGGGCTGAGGGTGACCCCAACAGCCTGTTAAAACACTTTCCTGTATTTTGGCACTTACCAGGCTGCTTGGTGGGTCCAGCCCAATCTCATCTTCTTTTCTCCTCCAGCGGACGTGACTCTGGATCCCGATACCGTCCAACACGAGCTGTTGCTATCGGGGAACGGGAAGAGGGTGCGAGGGCGGAGATGGAGAGACCTTCCCGACAGCCAGTGGAGATTTCAAAAGTGGTCCTGCGTTGTGAGCAAGGAGGGCTTCAGCGCGGGCCAGCACTACTGGGAGGTGAAGGTGAACAAGCACTGGACGATAGGCATCGCCGCGGAGTCTGCGCCGAGGAAAGGAGCGTTTGCCTTCACTCCTGGGCAGGGCTACTGGACGCTACCGTACAACCGTCACAATCTCTCGGCTCTCACCGCCCCCTTGACCCCCCTCTCTCGCACCCTGCTGCCCAGGACGCTGGGGGTGTTTCTGGACATCGAGGAGAGGCGGGTCTCCTTTTACAAAGTGGAGAGCAGAGAGCACATCTACACCTTCAGCGACATGGCCTTCAACGAAGGGGAGAGGCTCTTTCCATTATTTCGCACGATTGACGCTAATAACGACCTGGTGATCAAGCCTCCCAGGGATCACTGAGCTCCTCTTGTCCCTGAAAGTTGAATTCTGTCTATAAAACCCATCAGAACTTTGTACTTACAACATATTATTTTTTTAATTAATTTTTTTATTAGATTATTTTTATTCTGCATAGGGGAAAAGCATGATTTTATGCAACATTGAGTACCGATGAATTTATTCAGAGTATTGCACTGCCTAAAATCATGATATTTCAAGAAAGTCTGCACCAGCCCACTGTCCCAGTGTTGGTACTGGGATGGGGGGGGGGGCAGCTTATTTTCATCTGGGTTAGCAATGTGTACACTTCTCATCGTGATGATCTTTGGGATTGGGTATTGCTCATCTGTATTTAGCAATCCGTTCTTGGGCTAAGAGGCAACCAAACACAAGGAAGACAGCTGAGCAAAAGGAGTGATTTACTCTGGTTACTTACATTCACTGTCGATCATGACCATGTTAATTAATAAATATTTAACAGCAGGTGAGCCTTTCCTAGTGCGGTCATGATCGTCTCCACAGAACAAAGAGAGGAACGTGAAACTGAGGCAGGGGAGCGCTCCTTTTTTTCCCCAAATCGGGCTGGGAATGAAATTCTGTCCAGGAGAAGTTGGACAGTGAAAGAAACCCTTTCTCAAAGATTAGGCAGTGTATGTCAGCAGCAGCTCTCTTGAACAACAGACACACATGGAAACACTACATTGAGCCATGTGTATATTATAGTAATATTCATTCACCTGTATGCAAGATAAGCAATCCTACTTCCTACTATGAAACAGAGTTAAGATACAGTCATATCACCTAGAAGGGTCTTTTCTTTATTAGTGTCTATTTTGCCCTGGTTGTTAATGTATGCATATGTAATGTAATTCATGCTTTAGTCTTTGACAGAAACATTCCCAGCCAGTGAGGCATAGGTTAAACTGTCAGAGATACAGGCTGATGGGATGTTCAGGTTTTCTGTGTTGCGTGTAAATAAAAGGCTATGCTGTGTGTGTGTGTGTGGCCAAATGTCTTTGTTACCTTTGATTTGCAAGTGAAAAACAGTGACCACCGGCGATCCTTTGATAGGACACTGATGCAAGGCACTCGAATTGTGGGCACTTGGCTTTGACTTCAATAATAATTATTGCTTACACTTATATATCGCTTTTCTGGACACTCCACTACACCAGCTCAGTGGGGAGGAGAGCAGAGTGATGAAGCCAGTTCAGAGATGGGGGTTATTAGGCCATGATGGGTAAAGACCAGGGGGAAATTTGGCCAGGACACCAGGGTTACACTAGTACACTTTTTGAGAAAAACCCTGGGATTTTTAATGATCATAGTCAGGACTGGTTTTATGTCTCAAAAAGGATGGTGTGTTTTTTACAGTATAGTGTCCCCGTCAGTATACTGGGTTATAAGGACCCACATAGACCACAGGGTGATTGTCCCCTGCTGGCCCCACTAACTACTCTTCCAGCAGAAACCTTAGTTCTTCCCAGGAGGTCTCTTTATCCAGGTACTGACCAGGCTCACACCTGCTGAGCTTCAGTGGGCTGCCAGTTGGGAGTTGCAGGTTGATTAGGCTGCTGGCTGAAACACTCTCTTTCCCATTGATAAAACCTCTCAATGGTCTCAAGTTGCTGGCTCAGAGGCCTGGGCAGAGCCCACTGTGGTTCAGTAACGAGCCAAGTGTCAGTGGAGCTTTTACACGCACGCACCCACGCACACGGCAAGTCAAAGGCTGTTACCACAACTCACGATTGACCACTCATTAATAACTGATCAACAGACTGTATTAATGAAGGACTATTACATGAATAAAACAATAAATCATAGTATTGGACACATGCTGTTGTTATAACAACTTATAACAATATTCTGTAGTTTGGCTGGATCCTAACGAATGCGGGAGAAAGAGGAAGATGTATAAAGGATTTGTCGAGACTCAGCTAGCTGAGAGAACAGCAGCCAATCTGAGGCCCAAACCCCCTTATGAAGAGCTGCAGGGAGCTGCTGCAAAGGTACAGAGGGGAGGGCAGGGGAGATGTGAGAGAGGAACACAAAAGGGAGTTCTGGGTACGAGACGAAGGCGAGCAGAAGTGGGCAAGGTTAAGATCTAACCTTCCTCCCGAATCCCTATGATAACATTGGTGATGATTCCATTAGTAAGAACGAGTAGTTCTCCTTGCTACATACAGTCAAGTCGAAGCAGCAGTGGCACCGTCAGATCCATTCGATTTTGCTCGGTCCAGAGTAAACATTTATTTCCCCGTTTTTCCCCCAGCAGAGAATGTAAAAGAGAGCCAGAAGGAAATAATTTTGGTCCACCACCCCCACCCCCACCAACCCCATCCCACCCTGCTGTCTAAACAAATCCTCAGAGGAACAAGCAGAATGGAATAATTATTTGGAATAAGCAAGGCGCCGCCAGCTCTTGCACTTCAACAGAATGACCTGAGAATCTGGCCGGCGGTTTTGGTCCATAACCTTTAAGGAATGCCCTCCCTTCAGAACAACGGCAGATGCTTTCCGTACTGGCGCCCCCCGAAGGTCACGGGAGAGATTGTTCCCCACCCGGGGGCGCCTAGTCCGTAGAGCAGATGATCATGGGGGCGGCGTTCTGCCCGCCCAGATTGAGGCCGGGGCTGAACAGCGGGTAGAGTTTCTCGGCGAAATCGTCCTTGAAGGTGAAAATGTGCGCCCGGTCCTCGGCGTTGTAAAAGGACAGCTCCCCCTCCTCGTAGTCCAGGTAGACGCCCACCCGGCGCGGCTTGTCCCTCAGCGAGAGGAAGGTCAGCGGCTCGGTCACCGCCACGCACGCCACGTCGTCGAAGTAGGCCACGTGCCAGTACCCGTCGCCGGGCGCCACCCTGACCTCCCCCTTCCTTTTGGCCGACTCCCCGGCCACCCCCAGGTCCCAGTCCGTCTTGGCCCCCACGTCCACCTCCCAGTAGTGCTTCCCAGAGGCGAAGCCCTCGCGGCCCAGGGCGGCGACCGCGCGGTCGAACCGCTCCGGGTTCTGCAGCAGCGGCTTGGGCTTGTCCCCGTGGGAGATCCGCTTGCCGTCGGCGGACAGCACAAGGCCGGGATGCGCCGTCTTGGCGTCCACTGTCACGTCGGCTGTGGGGCGGGAAGGCGAGGAAGGGGAATCGTTAGAAATTCCTACAATCGGTGGGGGTTCCTCAAAGACGTACCCCAGAAATCCGCTCTCCTGGCATGAGTCCACTATTGCACCTGCGTAGGTCCTGCACAGAACCCTGCCCCCCCCAAAAGAAATTATGGGGTGATCCATTTACTGAGGAAGTTGAGGGGTCCAAGACCCCATAGGCCAATGATGTGCAGTCTTGGTCATTCAGTCCTGTTCCCGATTTAAATCAGCGCATTAATCAGCTTAATTGGACCCAAGTTTGGCAGAGGTGTCTGTAAGTTCTGCAGGTCTCTAAAGTATTCCTAAATAATTGGGTAAAGCTGATAAATTGGTCCCAATAAGCTGATTTAAGTCGTTACCAATCAAGTTGGAATAAAACGTTGCAGACGCAACCATTCTCCGGGATCAATGGCTCTTCTGGCCTTCAGAGTCTTCACCCCCTTGAACTCACATCCCATTTGTTCTGGGGGTGTGTGCAGGTCAGTACTAATGGATGGGGGGCAGTATTGCATCACAGAGCATTAAGACAAATTAAAACAAGAGAAAGAGAGACAAGATCTTACCTGCATAGATCTGTATCTTCTCCACTTCTGAAAAATGGAATTAGGGTAGAAATGTTAATTTCACTGTCAGAACATGTGAAACATATTTTGTTTTTTTTGCAAAGCAACTGCAAAGTTTATTAAAACTATTAAAACACAACACAACAATCAAAACGGTATTCACATTATTGCATGTTCAGGAAGGAAAGGTTTAAATTTGTCCAAGTGAGCAAAGAAAGAAGAAAGAAACCTTCTGATATTCCAGGACTGGAGTCATACATTCCTGATCTATTATACAAGAAAAGACTCAGTTCAATTACGCACACAATCTACTTACAAACCTCTCAGAACATTAAGTAATTACTAATTTATCTGGGTAACACTTTTATCCAAAATAACTTACAGTTTGCACCCACGTCCACAGCTGGGCCTTTGACTAAAGGAGACGGAGAGAGAACCTTGCTCAAGGGTACAACTGCACTGTTTCACATGAGGCCTGAACCCACAGCCCTCCAGGTGAGAGCAGAGCCCTGACCACAGCTCCAGCCTGCTGCCTGTGTGAACACGCCTACCAGAGGCCTGGGAGATAAGTGACTCACCTTTGAGAAAAAGCCCTACAGGACTGCACTGTGGTAAAAGTGCAATAGATCTCCACATATTTACGATGGATCAGCCACACTGTTTCATTTACATAGGAGTTCATAACCCATAAATGTCCAAACATGACCATTTTTATTGATCTATTTAGCTGTTACTATGGGATCGATGTATACATGTGACAGCAGGGTTCTGATCACAGCTCCACGCTGATGCCCCCAAGTTGACTCTACTGTCACGTACAAGACTCTTTGAAATGGAGGTACAAGCGCAGCCCTTGATCATACAGGGGAAACATGTTTCACTTGCAATACCAACCTCTTGCGTAGATGTCATCAAGCGTCTTCTGGACTTTCTCCATCAGACCAGACACCGCTCTCCTGACAGTGCCCAGAAACAGGTCTGTCTGCACGGTGACCTGAGACCAGTCCGACGTCTCCGGAAGGGCACTGATGTCAGGGAATGTCTGTAGCAGAAAGCGGGAGGGAATTATAACTATTCCTCGAGGTCGACCAAAAACACGGAATCTAGTTTTCCTTTATCGGAGCGTTGCAGGATGGTCAGTTATCCTGTGTTGAATTGCGTGGTTTGTTTTGTTTCTCGCAACGGAAAGGAAACATTTAATCATTAAAATCATAACATTGAATGTTTGGGGGGGTGAGTGAACAGCCTAACACCAACAACTCTGTGCTTCCCTTGAGATCGTGGTACCGGGAAAAACTCCAGCAGGAGGTTACCAGCATTACCGCGATCTCTGATGTTCCCACAGTCCTCTCTGCTTTTGAAGTGGGAGGGCTCTCTTTCGTCTCCCACCTTTAGGAAGTGGATCAGGTCCTCCGTGTGGGCGAGCTGCTCCAGGTCCGAGCTCCTCTGCCGCAGGGCGGAGATCTCGCGCTCCAGGTCCCCGAGGAGCTCCTCGGCGTGCTCCTCGGCGGCGATGTGCTTCTCCTCGATCTGCTCCATGACCTCCTCGTGGCTCTGCTCCACGGAG
Organism: Lepisosteus oculatus; assembly: GCF_040954835.1. Classification (NCBI taxonomy): domain Eukaryota; kingdom Metazoa; phylum Chordata; class Actinopteri; order Semionotiformes; family Lepisosteidae; genus Lepisosteus; species Lepisosteus oculatus. The sequence goes on from NC_090699.1 coordinate 6,136,436, forward strand.
CGCAGCAGCTGAGCAAACACACGGTTGCTCTCCTCCAAGGCTCTCCTGGCGGAGCTCTGGGGCGACGTGAAAGGACAGACATGAGATCGCTCGAAGAAAGCGACGTCTATATCACCTGGCAGTTTGGGGGTTTATTTCAGGGCTTGGAAGAAAAAGGGCCTCCTGGCACTGAGATATTCCTGACAGCAACACAACAGGGCTTAGGTAGAAAACCATCAGCAAGACAGGCAAGACGCACGAGTGGTGAATATGGTGAATATGACATCACAGGTAGTGCTTATGTCTAGTGAATATGACATCAGAAAGACTTCAGATAGGACACGTGTGCAGATAATATCACATCACTGAGACTGTGGCTGGTAAATGTGTCTAAACCGAGACATTTCAGGAAGAGCACCCTCGTAGTGAATGTGACATCGCCGGGACCTCAGGTCGGGTGCGTGAATGGTGAATATGATGAATATGACATCACTAAAACCTCAGGTAGGGCACTCTTGTGGTGAATGTGGCATCACCAAAACCTCAGGTAGGGCGCATGTGTGGTTAATATGACATCACCGAAACCTCAGGTAGGGCACAAGGATGGTGAACACTACATCACCAAAACCTCAGGTAGGGCACACTCGTGGTTAATACGACATCACTGAAACCTCATTTAGGGCGCACTCATGGTTAATATGACATCACCGAAACCTCATTTAGGGTGCACTCATGGTTAATATGACATCACCGAAACCTCAGGCAGGGCACAAGCATGGTGAATATGATGAATATGACATCACTAAAAACTCAGGTAGGGCACACTCGTGGTTAATATGACATCACCGAAACGTCACTTAGGGCGCACTCATGGTAAATATGACATCACCGAAACCTCAGGCAGGGCACAAGCATGGTGAATATGATGTCACCAAGACCTCAGAAAGGGAACACTGTGGGAGGTGAACATAGCCAGACCCACCTTGATGTCCCTGATAGAAACTTTGATCTCTTCCATCTTCCTGTGTCGCTCCTGGATCATCCTTTGGATGTCGGCCTCAATGTTCTGCAGCTGGATCTGGGGAAAAATTCGAGATTGGTTTTCACAAATTGGACAATATCAAATACCAGTCTTAAGCAGTTTGCTTTCTCCATAGCGAAGTAGGGGTCCACTGCTAAGGTGTAGTAGTTCAGGTGGGCAGCTGCGTTGGCATGCGTAGGCTGCAAAGGAAGTCATGACACCCGAAGAAGGCTCCACTGCCGAAATGTTGAGTTTTCTCTCATGGAATAAACCCATTACTTGTTCCACTGCTAAGGTGCTTGCTTCCCAGCTTGCCTTTGGCAGAGATAAGCAGTTTAACGCATTTTGCTCTGATGAAATGATCTGGAGGATTTACAGACCAAATACACGCGCTGGCCAAGATATAAAGAACGAGGAGATGAAAGAGCTGACCACCGCCTTGGGCAGGCAGTGCATGGTTTTCCTGAGGAGGAGAGGACGGGCTGACGTAGGTTGGTCTCTGGGGTATTCATCTCAGGCCCAGGCCCAGGCCCAGCACCCACCCTGCAAATGAACCGTTGGGAAATGTGCTCGGATGTACAGAAAAGGAGTGTGGATGTTCGGAACCAACAAGAGGCGAGGTAGCAGAGCGGACTCCCAGGCATGCAACCTCAGCTGCGAACTCTCTGTGTCCGGAACAATGAAAATCCTGTGGCAGGCAGGATAACCGAACCCATGAGCAATTGCTCTTAATCCAGTAGCATTATCAACAATAACCATTATTAATTTATTATAATCCCTAATCATTTGCAGGTTTTGACTTCACACCTCTCTTCTGGTTCTCCTTGAGCATCGATACTCCTTCTCCTCTGCTCCCTGCCTCCTCTCAACTACCCATCACTGGTAGTGAACTACCATCATTGGGGCTCAGCAGCATGAGCCTGGCCAGTACCTGGATGGGAGACTCCTGGGAAAGCTGAGGCTTCTGCTGGGAGAGGTGTTTGTGGGACCTGTAGGGGGCACTCATCCTGTGGTCTGTGTGGGTCCTGATGCCCCATTATAGTGACGGGGACACTAGACTGTAAAAAGGTGCCGTCCTTCAGATGAGACATAAAACCGAGGTCCTGAATCTCTGTGGTCATTAAAAATCCCAGGGCGTCTCTCGAAAAGAGTAGGGGTGTCACCCCGGTGTCCTGGCCAAATTTCCCCCTGGTCTTTACCCATCATGGCCTCCTAATAACCCCCATCTCTGAACTGGCTCCATCACTCTGCTCTCCTCCCCACTGAGAGTTGCTGTGTGTGAGCAGACTGGAGCTTCATCCAGGTGGGGGGACACACTGGTGGGGGTGGAGGGGATCCCCATGACCTGTAAAGTGATTTGAGGGGAGTGTCCAGAAAAACACTATATAAGTGTAAGGAATTATTATTATTATTATTAATTATTATTATTATGTATCAGCTGCCAGTTTCCCTCTCTACCTCGCACTTGAAGAAGGCTCCACAGCTGAAACTTTTCTTTCCTTTTCAGCACAGAACCAATCTTGACCTGTTCCTTTGCTGATGCTGCTCCCTGCTCAGACTTCATCAATTATACAATCAGTCTATGAGCAGCTGATTGCAATCAGTAATCTAGAACCAATAACCACTATATTAGTGACAGCTTCCTGATTGGTAGAAACGGACTAATACAGGCCTGTTCGGCCAAAACGGTGGTCATCCTTTTGATATAGTTCAGGTGGGGAGCTGCGTCAGCATGCGGAGGCTGCAAAGGAACAAGTCATAGGTTTATTCCAGCTGAAAAGAGAAGAAAGTCCTTTTTATATAGTTGAATTCCTCTTTATTTGTCCCTTTGCAGGCGAAACATGCCATCACAGCCCCCTGCTGTGGTACACTAGGTGTTCTGTGTCAGTATACTACAGTAAAAACCTCCATTTAACAGACTTAATTGGGGGGGGGGAGGGTTGTTTGTAATTGGCAACTGTCCACTAAATGCAAAGTGTATGTTACAGCCACCGCTCAACGTTATAGCAAAGGATCCACATTCATGCCCCCTGGACACAGGGCTCACACAGACACAAAAACACACTCGCACCCGGGCCAGTTCTCCCAGAAGCCAACGAATCTACCAGCATGCCTTTGGGACTGGAGGAGGAAACCGGAGCAGCTGGAAGAAACCCACACGGACCCGGGAGAACACACAAACTCCACACAAATAGTATGCGGATAGGTGCGGATTTGAACCTGCGACCCCGGTGCTGCAAGGTTCCACAGTGCCCCCATCCACAATCACTTTAATTAAAAAATAATATCATGAATATCACGCTTGGCAACATAATGAATGAAGCGTTGAATGACAAATGACAAATACTGCTCTGTATGACTGCAAAGATTCCAACTGTTGCACTGGCAAGAGTGTAACCAGACTGGAATTTAGATCTGACCGCATGATTGTTCTGGTGTTTGTAGATGTATATATTTTTGCATGAATATGCATATTCATGATAAAATGTAAGGTAATTCTATTCTTTTTACCTGAACATTACAGTACAACACTGTATTCACGATTAATGCAATTCATGTGTAGGCACTAGTATTCTTTTTTATATTACTAAGCAGTTCTTGATGGCTCTTCTTTGTTAGAGCCTTCAGATAGGCCTCCAATAACATCATTACCATCCTCAGAGAGTGGGATTCCCTATTACCTGTAAAGCACTTAACTCTTCTTCGTGCACTTCTCACTGTACTGATTGTATTGTATTATTATTGTTGTATCATTCGTTACACTGTGGCTGTGTTGACTGTGTTAAGCTGCTGTTGCACTGCAATTTCCCTCACGGGATCAATAAAGTATCTATCTTTGAGTGGAGTGTCCAGAAAAGCGCTATATAAGTGTAAGGAATTAATATTATTATTAATGACCCTGTGTGGGTTGATGTTCTGCATGTATGATTATATTTATGAATAATGTAATGTTTCTATGTACTGTTGACAGTTTTTCGAAAGTCGAAAGCGGAGGCAGTCCAGGTGGGGAGCTGCGTCCGCAGGCGTAGGCTGCAAAGGAACAAGTAAAGGTTTATTCCCATGCTGAAAGGAGAAGAAAAGAAACACAACGTTTCGGCTGTGGAGCCTTCTTCTGGGGGAATCGGCAGAGATTACACAGCACAGGAGAACAGAAGCCGGGAGTGCGGAGGAGGCGGGAGCAGGGGGTCGGCAGAGAGGGCACTCAGGGGCTGCGAAGTCCAGAGAGGGGAAGAGAGGGGCGATGTCGAAACCTGCCTGTGAACAGAGAGGATTAGAAGGAAACAAGTCTGTGGTTGAGAGAAGCGGGAAGGCGTTTCAGGATAATTTTGGTTTCGGATGTCTTCCTGCAATAGGAGTTCAGAAACCCTCGAGAACGGTTGAGGTCTCCTACCAATTACACGGCACCAAGTGGGGCGCGAACGCCCTCTGGCGGCTGCGGCTGGAATCGCGGGGGGCCCCCTACCTTCTTCTCGCCCCACTCCGTCTCCACGGGGACGGCCTCGTGACCCCCGTGCTCCTCCCGCGCGCACAGGAAGCAGACGCAGGCGCCGTCGGTCCTGCAGAACATCTCCAGCGGCCTCTCGTGCTCCCCGCACAGGCGCTCCTCGGGGCGGGCCAGGGGCCGGGCCAGCCGGTGCCGGGGGAACCGGGCCTCGTGGACCCCCAGGTGAGTCTCGCAGTAGGAGGCCAGGCAGAGCAGGCAGGTCCGGCGGGCCGCCGCGGGCCGGGCCGTGCAGAAGTCGCACGGCACGGCCCCCGGCCCCAGGGCGACCTCTTCCTCTTCCTCCTCCTCCTCCTCCTCCTTCTTCTCCTTCCCCCCGACTCCGGCGCCCCCCACCCGATCCAGGATGTCCTGCAGGAGGCCGTTGACGCCGAGCTCAGGCCTGACGGGGAAGGCCCTCCCACAGGCGGGGCAGTCGGGGGCCGCGCGGGACCCCCAGTAGCCCTCCAGGCAGCCCCGGCAGAACGTGTGGCCGCAGGGAGCGGTGACGGGCCGGGCCAGCGTCCCCGCGCAGAGGGAGCAGCGCAGAAGCTTTCGGGGCAGGACGCAGCTGGACATGGCCGCCCCTGTGGGGGGAGGAGGAGGGAGGAGAGGGAGGTGCCCCTTTCAGCCACCAGGGGGCAGCAATTCACCAAGATCACACTGACGGCCCCCCCCCCCCGCCGCTCACACTATCTCACCCAGGCAAAAACATCTGGTCTGTACACATCACCCCAGAACACGTGGGGTTTAAGATTCAGAATTAAAATTCATTTTAAAGGGGGAACTGAAGGGCCGTTTTTATATTCCGGGGTTAGAATGAGGAGGGTGAGGAGGAGGATAAAGAGGGTGAGGAGGACGATGAGGACGATGAGGAAAGTGAGGAGGGTGGGGAGGAGGATAAGGAGGGGGAGGAAGATGAGAGTCAGGAGGGGGGGAAGAGGGCGAGCAGGAGAGCGAGCCGGAGGCGGACTGGCAGTGCCACTCTCCACCGTGGCCTGGCACCCCCTGCCCCCCAGTACACCTTCCCTGATTGGAATATTCGCAAGCTTTTTTCTCGTACTCAAAAGTTGGGGATAATTTAATCAGACAGTTCAAAGAAATTATATTATTAAACCAGTTCTAGGCTGAATTGTCTTACTGAGAGATCAGCTGGAACAGGAACTAGCAGGTGTGTGGTAGACACAGCGCCCCCCACAGGAGGGGGACCGGGGACCCCCGCTGTAGACACAGCGCCCCCCACAGGACTGGGACTGGGGACCCCCGCTGTAGACAGCAAACGTCGACAGCTTTTACATGTGGTCTGTCGTGAATAATAACTGATCTTATTTTTTTAATGAATTAACAGACAAGAATGAACTCGCTTGCAAAAAGTCCTCTCCCACTAACAGGTAAGGGAACTAGAAAGGTAAGGTCTTCTACAGGTGACAGACGTGTCGTTTTCAACGCTAAAGGAGGCGATAAACCGGACACCGACTGCCTGCTGGTCAGCGCCGGAAGACCTCTGGGTTGTGAACGGCAGATACTCTACTTGCCTCGGGACTGACAGCAACCCCAATCCACAGGCTCTCCGACTTTCGTCCTCAAATTCCAGATGCGTAGCAACGCGCTGCTCTCCCAGGGCTCTGCGGACTGTATGTTGACACACACAGCAGCAGAAGTTCAAGGTCCAATCGGCTTATCAAACCAAATCAAACTGCGTGTTTTTGCTTTTGCAATGGCAACCCAGGAAACAGCTTGAGACGGTCGATTGCGACGCCTCATACACGCGAATTACAATACGGCAAAGAGCCCCGAAAAGCTCCAAATATCTTAAACTCTTACACTTTCGATATCCTGGTTTTCTTTTCTGCAAAATGACGCGTCTCGGCTCCTCCCCGACGGGGCTCGCTGTGGCTGTGCACCGAGGGCAGGCCCTTCGTTTTTCAAACAGACGCCGCCTGCCGGCATCACAAACACGGACCTGGCAGGCGGAGCTCAGCCGCCCTGAGGCAGAGAGGACAAAAACAAAAATCAAAATAAATCAGTCTTGGTCTCAGCTTTGAGAGCCCTGAGATCAGCGCTCGGGTTATTCCGAGGCATGCAATCAAGGAATACAAGATGTATTTATTTTTTTTAAATTAGGACCATTGATTTAGAACCCGAAAACAAACCAGTGCGAATAATATTCGTTTCCAATCATTCCTCCGGCAGAGTCGCTTGTGAAAAGTCGAATAGTCAATACCGGGTTCGGTACTGGGAACTGGGTGCTGGTAGTGTTTCGGGCACTTCAGTCAATCTTTCTAAATCTTGTCTGCCAGAAGCCAGTGTCCTCGCAGATCTGGCTGGCTGACTGACGGGACAGAAACCACAGTCTGTCCACCAGGCTGTCCCGATGAAGAGATCCCCTAAGCGCACTTACTCGTACGCGTACAGTAGGTAAGGACTTGAAGGGCGTGTTTGTGCACGAATCGGCCGCGCAGTGAACGAGCGCTGCCGCTGCAGGAGGACCCGGGCACTTTTATTGTATGAAATGCAACCACACCGTACACAGATCTGCGCGTGTATCCAATTTTTATTTTGAGAGGCTTCTATTTTTCAGGCTAACGTGGGGAGTTCAAATCGATCGTGTCGCCGTCGGGCCTTTTGCGAAGTTTGCAAAGCGCCCGTCGAGTTATCTCGGATTTTTAGCTCCGCGTCGTAGACGTAGACCAACCCTCTCCCACTGTTAATAAACTGATTAAACTGCGCTGTATGGACATGTCTCAACTGCGCTGCTCCTGACTAACTTCCCTGTTGGCCGCCTCTCGGTGACTCAGCGTTTCCCTGCGGTTTCTGCAGTGTGGCGGTCCGTTCAGCTACACTGCAGCCTCACTTCTCGGTTCAAATCTCCTTCACGAGTCCCAGTACACGGTTTTGTTTTAAAGTCACGGGACTGTCAGTGAGTAGCGCTCCAGCAGACAGCCAGAGGCGTCGCTCGGCGAAATCGGTACCGCGCAGTCAACAGCACTCCTTTCACGAAGTAGTTTTGGAGTAAGATCGCCCCCAGACACATCTCTGACCCCGCGTCGCTCGGTGCCGGACTGGCGTTGCGCCCCGACATCAGAGCTGTCGTTTTTTTTTTAAGCATTTGAAAATGTTCCCGGAGTTCACTAAAGCGAAAATGCATTTCGTCCCGGTTAATAACTAACTTCCCCGCAGGCGCACACCCAGAAGAAAGTCCCCTTCCCTTAGAGATAGCGCTCTCCCCAAGGTGACGGGCGGCGCAGCAGAGGGCGGACGGGGGAGACCAGCCCGTCAGAACCGGGGGACTGCTCGCCGTGAGCCCGAATGCCGGTGGGATATTTTTCGGGGTTCGCCAGGGACGGTTCCGCGGATCATCCCCCCCCCCAGGGCCCGAGAAAAGGGGCGCTCAAAACCGTTCGTCGACGCGGAAGTACGCGACTAAAGTTCGACATGGTTGATGTCCAGGTCAGCAGTGGTGAGCAATGCCAAAATCGAATCCCGGTGTTTTGGCGTCAAGAGTCAGGCCACAAGATAAGATAATAAGTGGTTTAACTTGTGTTTCGACACTCGATTGATGCAGTCCCACCCCATGCGGGGGGGGGGGGGGTAAATACCGGGCTTAAAGCCCTTTCTCCCCCTTGCGTTAGTACCACGGCCGCTCGATTAAAGACGCCGCTCAGCTTGAACTTGAACTTTATTCCCATATGTAACCGGTACATGTACTGGTACAATGGAATTCTTACTGACAGAAAATCTCTCGATTGTTGAAACAAGTGTAAAAACACAAAGTGCAGACAGTGCATCAAGACAATATACTGTAACGCAACGGGGGCTCAGGTAGGCACCCTTGCCGCATTAGGTCAGCCCCCCACCGTCGGGGGCTTGAACCCGGGACTCCTGCCTCACTCAGCAGGGACCCAGCCCGGTGAGCCAAAGAGAGATCTCTCCACAGCCCACGGGCTGTGGTCCTGCTATCACAGGGAAGGGCGGTGACGTCACCTGCTCTGGTAAGCCGGCTCTTACACAGTACCTGTCGGCCGTAAGCGTTACAATACAAACAAACAGTAGACAATGTACAAGTAAACAAATAAACAGTTTGAATGTAAACAATGCAGACGTGTAAACAATGACTGGAGATGTGCAATAAGTAAGAAATCAGAATGAGGTAGATGGTGTAGGTGTGGTCCGAGGGGGATGGCTAAATGTGTTCGCCAATCGCGCTGCTTGTGGGTAGAAGCTATTGAGGAATCTGGTGGTCAGTGTCCGTATGCTCTTGTATCTCTTGCCTGAGGGCAGTGGGGTGAAGAGCTCATCCCCGGGGTGGTGACTGTCCTCTGTGAGCTCTGTGTGTCAAGACCACACGACGTGAGGCTCAAGGTTTCCTCTTGTAGGTTTAACTTAGGTTTAATTTTTCTGTCAGGTTGGTTGGGGATCATTGACCAGAGCTGACAATTGAAAATTGTATTTGTATTACAGTACACGTAAAAACACTGTATATTTATAGTATATGTAGATTTAAATTATATGTGTTATATGTAGTCTTGAATTGCCCCCTTGGGGATGAATAAAGTATTTTGAATTGAGCATACATCATGTACAGTAGAAACAGTAGGGTGACCATAGTTTGGTTTTCAAAAAAGCGGAATTTCAACTCTCTAGTTTTAATTGAACTTCTTAGTAAACGTTTAAACAGTTGCAGGGTTGCTATTTCTCTTCTATAATGGCAAACAAGGGAAAAAACAAAAATACAGCCCTATTTTAAACTTAAAGTTTTTTTTTCCCATTTAAACGCAACAAAAGTCAGAACATCTGAGGAAAAAAACGAAGACATCGTACCTTAGGAGAAGTCCTCATCGGTTGCGATAATGATAAATTTTAACGAAACATTTTGAAAGGTAGTGAAACAAGTCAAACATTGTTATTTCTCACGGCCCATAAAAACAGCCACAACATACTAGGGGAACAAGCAGGAACAGACAGTTTTCGCCGGTGATGTATAGTCGAAAGTGTACTGTAAAAGTAAGGCTGAATAATGGTGGTTTATATGTACAATGGTTTTGTCTTGTTCTCTTAAATACATTTTTTTTAAAACCCCAGCCACACACACACAAACCCTTTTCAAGCTACGCTGCGTGTCAGTTCAAAACATCTAACGGTAACGCATGGAAAAATCTGTAGGCCTCTGTTTGCTTACACAGTCTGAGTAACGAGCAAAACAACATCCCGGACAATTTTTGGAATTTGATCAACCCTGGTCGGACCAATATTTTACGTCTCAAAAAGAGGATGTCTGGTCACCCGGATATACAGTAGCTATATTATATATTTTGTATATCGGTGTTATATACTGGAGAGACGCATGTCCCCCCATGTTCACGTTTGTTTCATCCCACAGTCCCGAGACCTCCTGGTGGGCTGGTTGGCTTCTGGGGAAGTCGATTAGTAAAAAAAAATAGTCCATCGCCGGCTCTTCTGCATTGCGACACAGTTTTGGAACAAACCGCCGGTGTCACTTTGCGGTTGTGGAGTGCTTGCGTGTGAGTTAGAGTTAGGATGAGATCCGTTTTGTTAAGAGGAGTGAGATTAGCTAGCACTGCTGACAGAACTGTGGTGGTATTGTACATATCAAACTGAAATTGCCTCCATTTGTATGGCTTGCTGCCCTTGAAGTTCGAGGAACAGTGCCATAGAAAGTTTTGGCAACCCCCCAAGTTCTGTGCTGAATTTGTTTTCCATTCTTGATGGCAAACTATACACTGTTTATGCCAAGCATGGGAGATTTCAAAGAATGTGTGCACTGTTAAGTGCCTAATTCATTTAATCTTCTTTTTTCCTGGAAATGGGCTGATTAGTCACAGAAATGGCAAAGCCTTTTTTATAACTTCCTCTGTATTGTGGATTTGTCTTTGAAAATGCTGCAGTCCCTTTGATGAGGTTTTCTTCTCATTTGACGTGCAAATGAGCTGTCACAGATCCTCAGTTTCATGTCAGAGATTGTAGAGTAATTTCTAGCAGCAGCAGCTACATCACCCTACAGCTCAACACTGACAGAAGTCAGGGTATCGGCTTCAACAACATGGCTGGGCAGTTTGTTCCACACTCCCACCCCCCTCTGTGTAAAGAATAGAGTGTCTCATCCAGCTGTGTCTAGACAGAACTGAAGGTATCGGCTTCAACAACACATCTTGTTCCCCACTCCCACCACCCTCTGTGCAAAGAAACACCTCCTGTCCTGTCCTGACTGGTGGATCTTACCCAGGTGTGTCTTGACAGATGTCAGGGTATTGGCTTGGGCAGCTTGTTCCACACTCCCACCACCCTTGGTGTAAAGAAGTGCCTCTTGTAACTCATTTTAAATGCGTGTCTAAGGTTTTACTCTGGGGAGGTCTGTTGGGCTGCCCTTGTGAAGCTGTAAAGAGCTTGTAAGCTGTAGGGGTGAGAGTACCCCAGGGGACTGTCTCCCACTCAGGAGAGACACAAGCCCCAGTGGGAAACAGAGCAGGGAATTCACTGAGCACGGGCAACAGGAAACTCTTCTTTACCACCAGCTGTGTCCCCCTGCAGCTCAGCACTGGCAGCCCCACTGGAGCTCAGCAGTACCTGGATAGGAGACTCCCGGGCTGCTGCTGGAAGAGGTGTTAGTGGGGCCAGTAGGGGGCGCTCACCCTGCGGTCTGTGGGGGTCCTAATGCCCCAGAATAGTGATGGGGACACTAGACTGTAAAAAGGTGCTGGACTTGAGGCTAGGGATTTCTAATTACTTCTACAGCATGAATATTATCCCTTTGCACCCAGTCACATTGTTCAGTTTTAAGGTGTCTTAACAGGTGATAATAATCATTAATCCCTTACACTGACACTGCTCTTTTCTGGACTCTCCACTCAGAGCTCTTTACAGGTCATGGGGATCCCCTCCACCCCCACCAGTGTGTCCCCCCACCTGGATGAAGCTCCAGTCTGCTCACACACAGCAGCTCCCAGTGGGGAGGAGAGCAGAGTGATGAAGCCAGTTCAGAGAGGGGGGTTATTAGGAGGCCATGATGGGTAAAGACCAGGGGGAAATGTGGCCAGGACACCGGGGTGACACGCCTACTCTTTTCGAGAGACGCCCTGGGATTTTTAATGACTACAGAGAGTCAGGACCTCGGTTTTACAACTCATCTGAAGGACAGCTCTAATTTTACAGAAATAAAATTAAGTGTCCCTGTCACTATACTGGGGCACTATATCATGGTGATCTGGATCCTAGCCTGACAGACAGTGACCACAAGGCAGGATGCACCCTGGTTGGGATGCCATTGTGAAAACAGAACAGTCTTTAACATATCTAATTATAGTAAATGATATTGGCAGTGATTTTGAGGGACGTCAATGATTGACAACAGTGTGCTGTGTGTGTAATTATTATTGCAAGTATTTCTCTGGTGTACTGATGGTATTTGCCTACATTGCTACAGTGAGGACTGCGTCGACAAGCAACCCTGAAGATTCCTGGCTTAAAACCAATATAACCATGGAAAATCTCGGAGCTGAAGGTGAGCCTTCGTGGTTTGGATTTTGGATTCTGTATTTTGGAATACAAAATGAAACTAACCATCAACGAACAAGACTGTTTTCATATACATTGAGACATTCAAAACCAAACAAATGAGCACAAAAATCAAATGCTTTTTGTTGTGTCTTTAATTCCTGTGTTTTATATTCATATATATATGTAGAGAGATATATTTCAAAACCATCGAAGTTTACTCCAAAGCCTTTAGCTCTGCTTTTGGTCTGACAAAAGTTATTTCTCTGGGGGAAAAGGATCTTTATTGTCCATTAACCAATATTGTAATAATGTAGTCGGCGGTGCTGGACAGTGCTGCAGTGCTGTACCGAACAGATCCCATCTCCCCACACGCCTCGGTCTTGTTAAACTCGACTCCCCGTTTCGCGCAGGGGAGACATGGCGCGGTGTCGCCATTGCGATGATTGTCGTCTGCCTGCTGCTCCTTGGGGCCATCGGCGTGGGAGTCTGGTATTTCCTCAGGGGCAGAGGTAAGCTCGTTCGGACCTGAAGTGTAAACAGTACAGGATCATTGTGCAGAAACACATTCACGAATATGCGTCTTTGTGTGCTGTGTGTTTAATGGTCCATCACTGGGAGGTCTGTAAAGGTGTACAAGGTCATATTCAAGTTTCTTGTCATTATACTCATATACAGCTTTATGGTATAACGAAATGCTATTTAGCTGCCTCTCAGATGGTAAGCAGTACAAAAAAACAACAACAATACAATTGTATAAGAAAAGAAAGACAGAGACAACAGGCAATGTGCAAAACAACAACAGGTAACAGGTAATGTGCAAAACAACATCAGATGTGCAAAATCATACATCAACAGAATGAGATAAAGGATAGAAAATTATGGAGAGTGAGCTTCTTGACATGTGAGGTAGAGGGAAATTTCAATGTGTGTTTGAGTTTTGGTAAAGAGAGAAGGCACTGTGAGGTTCAGATCGTAGGTGAGAGAGGCTGGGAATAATAGTTTAATAGTTTGATAGTGCAGGGGTAAAAACTGTCCCTGAGTCTGGTAGTCCGGGCCCAGATGCTCCAGTACCGTTTTCCAGATGGTAGAGGGTCGTACAGTCTGTAGCTGGGGTGTGTGGGGGTCTTTGATGATGCTTAGAGCTTTCCTAAAGCACCGTCTGTCATCAACGTCCTGGATGGATGGGAGAGCAACCCCAGTGATGGACTGGGCAGTTTTTACCAGCCGCTGTAGGGCTTTGTAATCCTATAAAATAAGGATTAGTATTATTATGAGCTCTGAGGCTCTGGGTGCGATTCGTGGGGGTTTGTATGGAGTATTTGTGTGGGGTTTGTATGTTCTCCCTGTGTTTGCAGCGGTTTCCTTCAGTTCCGACCACAGTCCATTGTTAATTTTGCCAGCAGTCTTGGATTCAGTCATAGTCTTAGTCAAGTTGACTAAAATGTCTATTATTACATCAGAGTCACTTTCTAGTCATCCACTTTTAATTTACTCTTGTTGACTACACTTTGACTAGAATTACTCTTATTCAACCTATAAAAACATTTGTTTTAGTCACATTTTAGTTGTGCAATTTAATTTATTTTCATAATAAAATGTAGAAAGGTTTTGGTTTATTCGTTTTTTGTCTAAAATACATTCTTAAGTTTATTTCTTTTTAGTGGAGTATTAAGGAAATTAAATTTAGTCCTTTTTTTAATTTACAAGATAATTTGCAATTGTTCTAATGGCATTGGATTTAACTGTGTGGCACCCTTTTTACTTACAGTGTTAAGCAGGGAACAAGTGCACAAAATAGATTAGGAACCTGAACTGTTACTCTAAGAAAATGTTTCACACATCTGGTAACATTCTATCAAAAAGCATATGTCTTTGTTGCACAATCTAAAGTATATTGATCCATAGAGAGGTCAAATATTAGATACAAGAAAAAACTATGCAATAAAGGGTAAATAATAAATAATCTTCTACTGGAACATTGTACGAGTATTTCCTAACAAGAAAATCTGTCTTGGCACTGTTAGTAATTCCCTACTTTTGTTCAAGGAGTTTTAAAGCACTTTTGTTTGTAAATACACAACTTTTATCAATGTTTCAAAGGGAAATATGGAACGGTCACACCCATATACCAGCACTATATGTACATACAATTAAACCCCTGTCCTTCACCCCAAGTCCCAGGAGTTAATGTCCCTGATATCTCCCCACTGTGCCAGACAGGTCCCTTCTATCCCATCACTCCTGAGACTGACATCACCAGCCCCTTTGCTTGTCCGCTCAGTGCCCCGTCACCGCCTGATGGGGGCGCTACATTATTAACAACTCTCCCTCCTGACACCAGGCTGTCTCAGTTGAAAAGCTACCATGGTGTAAGAGTAGTCTTAAGTGTTCATGACGTTGTGCCAGCATTATGCTAACACTGTGACAGACCTGAGCTTCACGTGTGTCACAGCTCTTTCACTCCACACACATTCCTCTGAATAAACAGACAGGAATGCCCTCACGTGCTGTTGGCTCTAAGATCATAATATTTCGGTGAGATACACCCCTCTACACAATACAACTCCATGCAATCAAAGAACATTCTTTTCTGGTGACTTGTTACCTGCAGTGGATTGTCACGCAAAGAGCATTTTACAGTACATGCTTTCAAGTTTTCAAAATAAGATATGAGCAAAAGGAATCCCCATTTATTTCTGAAATGTAGCTCACACAGCCTGTATGAGCAAATCTCACATTTTGAAAGAGACACAAAATGAGTAATTTCCTAATACACCAATGGTAAAGTACGAATCACTCTTGTTTAGTTTTCTATTTAATTTGTTGACTAGCTACCACGGAAGGAAAGGATGTCTTAGCATCGCTGAGCTCTGGGTCCTGTTCATTCTTACGGTTCTTGAGATTTGTTGTCATTTTTTTCCCCATTTTGAATATCGCTACGTTCTCGTCATCTTCAGTAATGTTTCACAGAGCTTTTTTTTCTGGTTTGCACACTGTGTACAAAGTACTGCCGGACTCCCGATCTTTTTCCTCCAGCTGGAAGCATGGAATACTATAAGAAAGTGTGTGTTGTGTGAAAGTGTGGCTTCTCCTTTTATCATCAGGGTGTTCTAGTTTTCTCTATCTGTTCTTTATCTTATTCTCTCTTAATCTATATGTAAGAAAAGATCAAGGAATCATAATTTTCATCTTAGTGCTTAAGAATCTATTCTTAGAAATTCTTAGTGTTTTAATAAGTACAGCGTGTACATTTATCACACATGACTTTAAAGAGGCAGCAGCCATGTCACCCTGCAGCTCAAACACTGGCAGCCCCACTGGAGCTCAGCAGTGAGAGCCTGGCCAGTACCTGGAGGGGAGACTCCTGGGAGAGCTGAGGCTGCTGCTGGAAGAGGTGTTAGTGGGGCCAGTAGGGGGCGCTCACCCTGCGGTCTGTGGGGGTCCTGATGCCCCAGTATAGTGACGGGGACACTCTACTGTAAACACGCTTTCCTTCGGATGAGACGTAAAACCAAGGTCCTGACTCTTTGTGGTCATTAAAAATCCCAAAATCTCTCGAAAAGAGAAGGGGTGTCACCCCAGTGTCCTGGCCACATTTCCCCCTGGTCTTTACCCATCATGGCCTCCTAATAACCCCCATCTCTGAACCGGCTCCATTATTATTATAGATTCGTGACATGGGGTGTGGAAAAGACTGGGTGGAAATGAGGGACCGATACAAAACAGAAGAGGAGAGACAACAGAGAAAAGTAGGGAGCTTGCGTAGGCTGCAGAGGACCGGGAAAGGAAAGAAACGCTCTGGTTTCGCTGTGCCGCCTCCGTCGCAGAAGTCACGCCTGAAGAAGGCGCAGGCACACCCCGATACCCGCACCCGTGACACAGCCTCCGCCCTGAGGCTCCAGGCTGCGCACACGCACTCACGGCTCTGGGGTGAGCCCCGGTCCGGCCTCACGCGCAGACGGAGGACCTCGCGTGTTCCGAACCCGCTGCCGTGTTGTGGATGTACCTTTTATTTCTCGTCTTCATTGGCTCACACAAGAACTGCCCCGCCACGTAGTCTTCGTCATCGTGGATCATGTGCCGGGAGCGATGCGGCGTGGTTGACTCAAACGAAAAATGGGACGTTGGTGAACATTTCGCGAGCGAAATTTCCATATTGCTGGTGTGAGTGTGTGTGTGTGCGTGCGGGTGCCCCTTCAGTGTGCAACACTATATATATATATGTTATTCGTGAATTATAATAGTATTCGTTGAAAATATAAGTACAGTGGTTTATTTCAGTCTTGGTGTAGTAAATGACTCTGATCTTCACCATGAGGTGACAATGTCAGTGCGCTGTTCGTTTTGATTTCGGAAAGCAGCACGTGTTGTGATGGTCGGTTTTATTTATATTTCATTGCACGACACATTACGAGTGACCTTTTCCTTGCGTCGCCAACTGTGTTGTAACGGTTTCAGATTCAAATCCTGTAGTTGCGACTATTTAAACGCACATTGTCCTGCAAAAGGACGTTCCTAATGGCGCACTGAAACAGGGAAGCTCAGAAAAGAGCAGGATAAGTGATCTCGGAACAAGTCACTGTAATAATGCCATTGGTATTTTATCTAGTTTCGAGTTGATCGGATCAACGTAACTACCAAACGGAAGAAAAGGCTCTTTTTCTTGCTAGACACATAGACTGCTTGAAGTATCTTTATAAAGTTAAGAGTTTTGCCTTACATGTTAGTACTTTCAATGTTGAAAATACATGTTATCTTTGTAACGTGAGCTTCTTGTTCTTGTTTGTAAGCTATTTATTATGTGTTCTCCGACACTGGACAATCAAAGTTTTCTAGTGATATAATTTAATTTATTTTGAATCGTTCTAAATAGTTTAGGGTGGGAGCTAATGATATAGTGTATATGCCAATCGTAATCTTGCTTAGGGCCTACACAAAGCTAGGGCTGGCCCAGTGTACGTGTCTCCTGTGATGGACTGGTGTCCTGTCCAGGGTGTGTGTGTCTGTGTGTGTCCTGTGATGGACTGGTGTCCTGTCCAGGGTCTGTGAGTGTGCGTGTGTCCTGTGATGGACTGGTGTCCTGTCCAGGGTCTGTGAGTGTGCGTGTGTCCTGTAATGGACTGGTGTCCTGTCCAGGGTGTGTGTGTGTCTGTGTGTGTGTGCACTGCAATGGACCGGTGCCCTGTCCAGGGTGTGTGTGTGTCCTGTGATGGACTGGTGTCCTGTCCAGGGTGTGTGTCTGTGTGTGCACTGTGATGGACTGGTGTCCTGTCCAGGGTGTGTGTCTGTGTGTTTGTCCTGTGATGGACTGCTGTCCTCTCCAGGGTGTGTGTGTCTGTGTGTGTGTCCTGAGATGGACTGCTGTCCTCTCCAGGGTGTGTGTGTCTGTGTGTGTGTGTCCTGTGATGGACTGCTGTCCTCTCCAGGGTGTGTGTGTCTGTACGTGTGTCCTGTGATGGACTGCTGTCCTCTCCAGGGTGTGTGTCTTTTTGTGTCCTGTGATAGACTAGTTTTCTGTCCATGGTATGTGTGTCTGTGTGTGTGTCCTGTGATGGACTGGTGTCCTGTCCAGGGTGTGTGTCTGTGTGTGTCCTGTGCTGGACTGGTGTCCTGTCCAGGGTGTGTGTCTGTGTGTGTCCTGTGCTGGACTGGTGTCCTGTCCAGGGTGTGTGTCTGTGTGTGTCCTGTGATGGACTGCTGTCCTGTCCAGGGTGTGTGTCTGTGTGTGTCCTGTGATGGACTGGTGTCCTGTCCAGGGTGTGTGTCTGTGTGTGTCCTGTGATGGACTGCTGTCCTGTCCAGGGTGTGTGTGTGTCTGTGTGTGTGTCCTGTGATGGACTGGTGTCCTGTCCAGGGTGTGTGTGTCGGTGTGTGTCCTGTGATGGACTGCTGTCCTGTCCAGGGTGTGTGTGTGTCTGTGTGTGTGTCCTGTGATGGACTGCTGTCCTGTCCAGGGTGTGTGAGTGTGTGTGTGTCCTGTGATGGACTGCTGTCCTGTCCAGGGTGTGTGTGTGTCTGTGTGTGTGTCCTGTGATGGACTGCTGTCCTGTCCAGGGTGTGTGTCTGTGTGTGTCCTGTGATGGACTGCTGTCCTGTCCAGGGTGTACCCTGCCTTGCACCCACTGCTTGTCAGGACAGGCTCCAGCTCCCTGAATTGGACGATGTGTTTATAAAATGGATTATTACTGATATTATTATTTTTGGTGTTGTTGGTAATGCCTTAATTATGATCTTGAATGGCACTATATAAATCCAGGAACAACTGTTCTTCATCTGGGTGAATGGATCGATAGGAAAAGTGCAATGTTGGAACTGACACATTGCCTTAGGGGCTTTGCAGTTCATTAAAAAAAGACATTAATTTAAATAAAAAGCTTTGATTGGACAGATGTACTATAAGGTTAATACTGTATCAATGATGTGTGGTTTGTTTCAGACTCAAAAAGGAAGAAAAGCAAGGAAACTCGCGATGTTCGTATGTTGGAAATCATTCCTTTTGATTCATGAAAAAAGAGAAGTTGTGACTTGCTTTATAATTCTGGCTATGATTTTCAGCGCAAAATTCAAAAAGGTTCTGAATGATGCAGTTTCTTCTTCTGATTTGATTTTCAGTGGTGTTTCACAACTCAGCAGCACACAATCCAAAAGGTAAGATGCTGAAACCTTGTGGACCAATGTGTCACACCTGTGGCATGTTTTATTTGGAGATTCACACTGCCTTGGCCACACAGCCCAGCTGTGGTCCCTAAAGACAAGCACGTTGAAGCCAAACACACCATGAAGTCCTTCAGTTCATTTAATAGAAGCGTGTTGTTTGGGGAAGTGACTGTCTCTCCTGGATAGATATGCATCAGGAATTCAAAACAATACAGAAAATAAAAATAGTATGCTTTGTGTTAAATGTGGGGCTTTACGGTAGCACAGAAGTTAGAACTGCTGAATGTGTGTATCTGTATGTGTCCTGTGATGGGACTGGTGTCCTGTCCAGGGTGTCTGTGTGTCTGTGTGTCTGTGTGCCCTGTGATGGACTGGTGTCCTGTCTGTGTGTCTGTGTGTCTGTGTGTGTCCTGTGATGGACTGGTGTCCTGTCAAGGGTGTGTGTCTGTGTGTGTCCTGTGATGGACTGCTGTCCTCTCCAGGTGTGTGTCTGTGTGTGTGTGTCCTGTGATGGACTGCTGTCCTCTCCAGGGTGTGTGTGTCTGTGTGTTCTCAATAAGGAAGAAAAGCAAGGAAACTCGCGATGTTCGTATGTTGGAAATCATTCCTTTTGATTCATGAAAAAAGAGAAGTTGTGACTTGCTTTATAATTCTGGCTACGATTTTCAGCGCAAAATTCAAAAAGGTTCTGAAGGATGCTCTTTCTTCTTCCGATTTGATTTTCAGTGGTGTTTCACAACTCAGCAGCACGCGATCCAAAAGGTAAGATGCTGAAACCTTGTGGACCACTTGGAATGTTATAATAATCTTTGTTTTAAGTTTTATTATAGTCTTCAGTTTTAACATTTGCTGTTTGTTCTCTGAAAATTCACTGGGAAGAGTCAAACAGAGAAACGCTAACTCACACCTCACTGAGGCCCAAGCACCTTTCCATAAATCCCACCGCCAACACCAATGCGTCACACCTGTGGCATGTTTTATTTGGAGATTCACACTGCCTTGGCCACACAGCCCAGCTGTGGTCCCTAAAGACAAGCACGTTGAAGCCAAACACACCATGAAGTCCTTCAGTTCATTTAATAGAAGCGTGTTGTTTGGGGAAGTGACTGTCTCTCCTGGATAGATATGCATCAGGAATTCAAAACAATACAGAAAATAAAAATAGTATGCTTTGTGTTAAATGTGGGGCTTTACGGTAGCACAGAAGTTAGAACTGCTGAATGTGTGTATCTGTATGTGTCCTGTGATGGGACTGGTGTCCTGTCCAGGGTGTCTGTGTGTCTGTGTGTCTGTGTGCCCTGTGATGGACTGGTGTCCTGTCTGTGTGTCTGTGTGTCTGTGTGTGTCCTGTGATGGACTGGTGTCCTGTCAAGGGTGTGTGTCTGTGTGTGTCCTGTGATGGACTGCTGTCCTCTCCAGGTGTGTGTCTGTGTGTGTGTGTGTCCTGTGATGGACTGCTGTCCTCTCCAGGGTGTGTGTGTCTGTGTGTTCTCAATAAGGAAGAAAAGCAAGGAAACTCGCGATGTTCGTATGTTGGAAATCATTCCTTTTGATTCATGAAAAAAGAGAAGTTGTGACTTGCTTTATAATTCTGGCTACGATTTTCAGCGCAAAATTCAAAAAGGTTCTGAAGGATGCTCTTTCTTCTTCCGATTTGATTTTCAGTGGTGTTTCACAACTCAGCAGCACACGATCCAAAAGGTAAGATGCTGAAACCTTGTGGACCACTTGGAATGTTATTATAATCTTTGTTTTAAGTTTTATTATAGTCTTCAGTTTTAACATTTGCTGTTTGTTCTCTGAAAATTCACTGGGAAGAGCCAAACAGAGAAACGCTAACTCACACCTCACTGAGGCCCAAGCACCTTTCCATAAATCCCACCGCCAACACCAATGCGTCCCACCTGTGGCATGTTTTATTTGGAGATTCACACTGCCTTGGCCACACAGCCCAGCTGTGGTCCCTAAAGACAAGCACGTTGAAGCCAAACACACCATGAAGTCCTTCAGTTCATTTAATAGAAGCGTGTTGTTTGGGGAAGTGACTGTCTCTCCTGGATAGATATGCATCAGGAATTCAAAACAATACAGAAAATAAAAATAGTATGCTTTGTGTTAAATGTGGGGCTTTACGGTAGCACAGAAGTTAGAACTGCTGAATGTGTGTATCTGTATGTGTCCTGTGATGGACTGGTGTCCTGTCCAGGGTGTGTGTCTGTGTGTGTCCTGTGCTGGACTGGTGTCCTGTCCAGGGTGTGTGTCTGTGTGTGTCCTGTGCTGGACTGGTGTCCTGTCCAGGGTGTGTGTCTGTGTGTGTCCTGTGATGGACTGCTGTCCTGTCCAGGGTGTGTGAGTGTGCGTGTGTCCTGTGATGGACTGGTGTCCTGTCCAGGGTGTGTGTCTGTGTGTGTCCTGTGATGGACTGCTGTCCTGTCCAGGGTGTGTGTGTGTCTGTGTGTGTGTCCTGTGATGGACTGGTGTCCTGTCCAGGGTGTGTGTGTCGGTGTGTGTCCTGTGATGGACTGCTGTCCTGTCCAGGGTGTGTGTCTGTGTGTGTCCTGTGATGGACTGCTGTCCTGTCCAGGGTGTGTGAGTTTGTGTGTGTCCTGTGATGGACTGCTGTCCTGTCCAGGGTGTACCCTGCCTTGCACCCACTGCTTGTCAGGACAGGCTCCAGCTCCCTGAATTGGACGACGTGTTTATAAAATGGATTATTACTGATATTATTATTTTTGGTGTTGTTGGTAATGCCTTAATTATGATCTTGAATGGCACTATATAAATCCAGGAACAACTGTTCTTCATCTGGGTGAATGGATCGATAGGAAAACTGCAATGTTGGAACTGACACATTGCCTTAGGGGCTTTGCAGTTCATTAAAAAAAGACATTAATTTAAATAAAAAGCTTTGTTTGGACAGTTGTACTATAAGGTTATGACAGTATCAATGATGTGTGGTTTGTTTCAGACTCAAGGGTGAAAACCATCAAAACCGGGGATGATCGTAAGTCAAAAATCATTCTTTTAATTCATGAAAAAAGAGAAATTGTGACTTGCTTTATAGTTCTGGCTTTAATTTTCAACACAAAATTCAAAAAGCTTTTGAATGATGCAGCTTCTTCTTCTGATTTGATTTTCAGCAGAGTTTCACAATTCGGCAGCACCCAATTTAATAGGTAAGATGCTGAAAACCCGTGTACCACTTGTAATCTCATTATGATCTTTGTGTCAAGTTTTACTATAGTCTTCAATTTTAACATTGGCGGTTTGTTTTCACTGGGAAGTAAAGGCAACCTCTTTCCTGCTACCACTTGCTAGGACGAGTTTGTGTTTACAGTACGAAGTGAAAACGTATCCTCGGTCTGTTAGGAGCTTTGAGAGAAGTTTCTTTAATCCTTATTTTTAACCGCGACCAGCACAAGCTTACAGTGCTTTTCCCACAGGCCAAAGTACAGTAATTGTGCCGCAGTCATCTGCCTGTTCCACTTCAATTCACTTCAAAAGCACCACGGTTCAGGGACAAGTGTAACGTAACGTGTCCTCTTTAACCTCTCGGATTTAAACACGTTTCTCTTTTTGTTTTTGCCAGAGTGGGAGTGGAGAAAGCGCATGGAAGGTATGTCTCTGGCTTCGGGTGCGATCTATCCAAGCTCCCGAGCACCTGTGGCCATTAAAGATTCGCTCCACCCTTTGCCCTGAAACTGGTCTCCCTGCTGAGCCACTTTTCCCAGCATGCCGAGAGGAGCTGTGTGACTAGCTCCTCAGCAGGAGCAGTCAGCCCAGTGGGAAAAAAGCAAACCGCTGTAACCAGACCATCCGAAAAAGAGACAAAATAAATGCAGATGTAATAAGGAGAAACCAAACAGAGAAATGGCAGGCCGTAACAAAACCACCACCACACCATCTAGACCAGGTTAGATACTATAACTCCTCTTGATGGACAGGTGAACCTCCATTTTAAGGGGTGGGTTAACAAGCTCTGTAACCTGACACAAGATGGTGGAATAGACCAACACAGAACAACATTGTGGATCCACCACAGATAACACAACAAAATAAAATAATACATATAAATAGCTACATCGCCCTCCAGCTCAGCGCTGGCAGCCCCACTGGAGCTCAGCAGTGTGAGCCTGGCCAGTACCTGGAGGGGAGAATCCTGGGAAAGCTGAGGCTGCTGCTGGAAGAGGTGTGAGTGGGGCCAGTAGGGGGCGCTCACCCTGTGGCCCATGTGGGTCCTAATGCCCCAGTATAGTGACAGAGACACTCTACTGTAAACAGGCGCCGTCCTTCGGATGAGGCGTAAAACCGAGGTCCTGACTCTCTGTGGTCATTAAAAATCCCAGGGCGTCTCGAGAAAAGAGTAGGGGTGTCACCCCGGTGTCCTGGCCACATTTCCCCCTGGTCTTTACCCATCATGGCCTCCTAATAACCCCCCTCTCTGAACTGGCTCCATCACTCTGCTCTCCTCCCCACTGAGAGCTGCTGTGTGTGAGCAGACTGAAAACAAGTGGTTACGATGTTAGCGTCTGGTTGTATAATGTACATACAGTACAAGTGATGAGAAGAAAACAACATGTTGCCCTGTTAGGGTCTGGTTGTAAAATGTGTATAAAAGGGATCAGGATTCAGTAGTCAGCTGTAGCTATAATACAGTGACATTAAAATACAATCCTAAAAATCTCCAAGAGGCAGAGCGGTGGCACTGTGGCTGGAAGGTTGCCAGTTCGAATCCCATGGCCGGTAGAGGAATCCTACTCCGTTGGGCCCCTGAGCAAGGCCCTTCACCCCAGCTGCTCTAGGGGTGCTGTATAAATGACTGACCCTGCGCTCTGACCCCCGCCTTCTCTCCCTGTCTGCGTGTCTCATGGAGAGCGAGCTGGGGTCTGCGAAAAGACAAATTCCTAATACAAGAGATTGTAGATGGCCAATAAAGTGATCTGATCTGATCTTAAGTGCCAACCTGTGGGATGGGATCAGGAACCGGGAGGTGAAATTGGGGAGACGTCTCTTTTGGGTTTCACGTCCGAGAAATGGATTTAGGAATAAAGTAATCATTCTCCCACCCCGCAGTGGAGGTGACGCTGGACCCCGGCACGGCCAACTGCTACCTGGGGCTCTCCGAAGACGGCAGGGAGGTGCGGTGGACCGGGATCAGGGAGCGTCTCCCGGAAAACCCGGAGCGCTTCGACGAGTACCCCGGCGTCCTGGGGGCGATGAGTGACGTGACGAGGGGCCGCTACTGGGAAGTGGAGGTGGGGGACAAGAGGTCCTGGGAGGTCGGGGTGGCCCGGCCGTCCGTGCGCCGGCTCGGGCAGCTGGCTCCGAGCCCCGAGGAGGGATTCTGGGTCCTCAGCCTGTGGGACGGGAAGAAGCTCCAGGCCCTCACCGGCTCTGAGACCCCCCTGGAGATCACCCCCATCCCCAGGACACTGGGGGTCTACCTGGACTACGAGAAGATGGAGGTCTCCTTCTTCGACGCCGAGACCACAGCCTGTATTTACACCTTCCAGGAGAAGTTCTCCGGGGAAGTGCGTCCCTTCTTCTCTCCGGGGAACAGCGACGAGGAGCCCATGAGGATCGTCCCGGCCAGACAGGCATAATCACGCTGACAGATCCTGCTGATTGTTTTAGTTTCAGTTCCATTTCCCTGTACTGTTGATACACTGTTGTCCAAATACAACTACGACTACATGTACAGTGATTGAGTACAACTACAAATACAAGTTACACATACTGTACAAATACATTTACTAATACAAATACAGTTAATTAATACAAATGCAAGTTACAAATACGAATACGGTTAATGAGTACTAATACAGTTATTGGCCTACAGTAATTATGACAGCAGTCTGCAGTTCCTCATGGTGAGAGGCCAGGCAGTCCGTGACCTGCATCACTCTTGTACTATTTCTTTTGTTTTTTTTCATTTTCTTTATTCTTCTCCGATTGATCGGTACATCAAGCAATCACATCAATGTACATCAACAAAAATCGCTCCATCAATCAATCCCTCGTCCCTCCCCCTCCCACCCTCAGTTAATGAAAGAAAAGTGATTTTATCAACCTGAATTAAAAACAGAATATACAACATACAGTATGGGCTCCCCCAAATATCCCACACTGCAAACTCTTAGTCATTTTCTCTCCACATACAACCAAACCAGAAAAAATATAAAACTGTATATACAACTCTTTCCTCCCAATGATTTTATCAATATTTTACTCCTCTCCCTTCCCTGCTTTTATTTTCTCTTCCCTTACCCCTTTCTTTCCTCTTTCTCTTTTCTTCTGTGTCTCCTTTTCCCTTCATTTTAATTTTATTTTAGTTTTTCTTTCCACCCTTGGAATATTGTTTCATTCAAGATTCCAAGACACACCCAGCTCAGACCAGTCCTGTGTCCTAAAACTTCAGTTCAATTGACCTTTGTCTCTATGCACATATACTGTACGCTGATACCTTGCTGCTAATATAATCAGATCTGCGCCTTTGTTTGTGTAGATATCAGGTTGAAGGAGAGGCTGAACAAGTGTACATTTTGTGGTTTACCTCTGTATGGAATACCTAAGAATGTGCCATTGTTAACAAGCCATGCAATTAACCTATTTAATGATCATTCGAAAACAAGGGTGTGTGCAACTATATGACAATGCTGACGTGTCAAGTAGAATTCTTCTCATAGCTTTGTGTTGGGGTGAAATGCCTCTCTTTTAATCATAGGAGTCTGGTTCAACGGCAAGTCATTCCATTGATATTGTAGAACGTTTAAAGATAAATTAAGACATTAGAATATAACATCCATCCTCTCGAGTGATGTGACTGTTGGAGCTGGGTTCAGTTCTTCGCCTTGTGCTTCAGTCTGTGTGGAGTTTGCATGTTCCCCCCTTCCCCTGTGTTTCCCCGTCTCGCACCCTCTGGGGTCAGATCTGCCAGCAGAGGGACAGAGCAGTTGCTCTCTCAGTCCTGTCCGGTGTCCTGTACTCACAACTATACTCTCCTATACTCTCAGTCCTGTCCGGTTTCCTGTACTCACAACTATACTCTCCTATACTCTTAGTTCTGCCCGGTGTCCTGTACTCACAACTATGCTCTCAGTCCTGTCTGGTGACCTGTACTCACAACTATACTCTCCTATACTCTCAGTCCTGTCCGGTGTTCTGCACTCACAACTATACTCTGTCCTGTCCAGTGACCTGTACTCACAACTATACTCTCAGTCCTGTCTGGTGACCTGTACTCACAACTATACTCTCCAGTACTTTCAGTCCTGTCCAGTGTCCTGCACTTACAACTATACTATCCTATACTCTTAGTCTTGTGCGGTGTCCTGTACTCACAAATATACTCTCAGTCCTGTCCAGTGTCCTGTACTCACACATATACTCTCCTATACTCTCAATCCTGTCCAGTGTCCTATGCGCGCACATATACTCTCAGTCCTGTCCGGTGTCCTGTACTCACAACTATACTCTCTGTCCTGTCCAGTGTCCTATCCTCACAACTATACTCTCCAGTACTCTCAGTCCTGCCCAGTGTCCTGTACTCACAACTTTACTCTCCTATACTCTCAGTCCTGTCCTCTCAACTATACTCTCCAGTTCTCTCAGTCCTGTCCGGTGTCCTTTACTCACAACTTTACTCTCTGTCCTGTCCTCCTAACTATAATCTCCAGTACTCTCAGTCCTGTCTTCATAGCTATACTCTCCTATACTCTCAGTCCTGTCCAGGTTCAAATCACAAAATAATGGAGAGCTGAATTGTGGTCCATGGCTGGGAAAATATGTTTCGCCTCACGTGAGCATCCAGCGTCCTCTCAAGACAGACAAGTGTGCACCGTGCAGCAGAGTGGGAGGCCTCTCTTCCTCTGCAGGCTGAAACGCCGTCATGTGTTGAAGATTTTCCTGTTCAAGGCTTGCTTGTTTTATTGTGAATGTGAGTGGGAAACCACAACATCCGTGAGTCACTTCAGAAACTGCAGCAGCATCGTGGCTGCTGCTGCTCTCTGTGGAGTGCCGGCCCGGTTCTCATCATCATCATCATCATCATCATTATCATCGTCTCACACGCAGACCTATGGCAACAGGTACGTTGCTCGTTCTATCCATCTTTGTCCCGATTGTCGTAGATTAATTGTACATGACCAGCGGGCTGTAGATCAAGGAGTGCTTTTACTTTCGCTTTGCGATCAGCAGGTTGCTTCTGTCTCCCCGGATGATCGGGAGGGCCGTCCGTTCCGGTTTCGCAGCCAGAGAATCGAGGCAGAGACGCATAGTAAAAATGCCCCAAAAAATGTTTTTATTTTTTTTACAACTCGCCCCTCTTGAAACAGGAAGTCCGCATGCCGGCTTCTGCGAGGTTACGACAGGAGGGGAAGTAGGGGGGGGGGTGATGGGGAAATGGTGAGAGCCAAGCTGCAGTTTCTCCGGCAGCTCCCCTTCCTTCGGCTCCGGCAGGGCCCGCGGGCTGAGTTCTGGTCACTGTGTGGGCTGAGGCCGGGCTGTTGGGGCGGCCGGTCACTGTGTGTCTGGGGAGCGATGGCGGCTGTAGGTTTGGGGTTTGGCTGTGAGGAGGACTTGAATTCGTTCAGCAGAGGGTCGGCCCGTTCCTTGCTGGCTCTCGGGGGTCAGGATTGTCTGGAAGCCGGAAAGCCACACGGATATTGATGGGACAAAACAGGCCCAGGGGTGTAGCCAGGGTGGCAGCTGCTACCCCTAAATATGGCTTTGCCACCCCAGTTGCCACCTCCTATTAGTCGTTACGTACAATCCCATATTGTCTGAAATTTAACAACAAATTTTCTAAGAGTGAAAATAATAATAATGATTATTCCTTACATTTATAGAGCACTTATCTGGACACTCCACTCAGAGCTCTTTACAGGTCATGGGGATCCCCTCCACCCCCACTAGTGTGTCCCCCCACCTGGATGAAGCTCCAGTCTGCTCACACACACCAGCTCTCAGTGGGGAGGAGAGCAGAGTGATGAAGCCAGTTCAGGGATGGTGGTTATTAGGAGGCCATGATGGGTAAAGACCAGGGGGAAATTTGGCCAGGGCACCGGGGTGACACCCCTACTCTTTTCGAGAGACGCCCTGGGATTTTTAATGACCAGAGAGAGTCAGGACCTCGGTTTTGTCTCATCTAAAGGACAGCACCTTTTTTACAGTAGAGTGTCCCCATCACTACAGTGGGGCATGAGAACTCACGCAGACTGCAGGGTGAGCCCCCCTACTGGCCCCACTAACACCTCTCCCAGCAGCAGCCTCAGCTCTCCCAGGAGTCTCCCCTCCAGGTACTGACCAGGCTCACACTGCTGAGCTCCAGTGGGGCTGCCAGCGCTGAGCTGGAGGGTGATACAGCTGCTGGCCAATAGGCCAGGTCTTGGCAAATATGTGGCAATATTTTCCCGTGTGGCTCAGTGACAGTTGTGCGAGACTTTGTAGAAACAAGTCAAAGCACCTGTCCCTTTCCATTTCTACAATAGTGCATGCATATTTTTTATTGCGTGAGCAGGCCTTTAACATTAACAAACATTTACAAAAATTGTCACCAAATAACATTGAGGATTATGTGATATTGAGTATTTTGAGTTGTTATTGTACTTTATTTGGTAAAAGCTCTTTAAGATGACAAACCTATCCCTGTGAGAAAGATTAGGGTTTCTTTCCTGACGTCTGTTGTGAGTATTAGTGTGAGATGGGGTGACCAGTGTAACTCGTGCAGAGGAGAATAGCAGAGCACCTGTTACAGAGGGCAAATCATATCGTTTGAAAATACCAGCGCACAGAGCGGCACCGTATCACTTGCGTAAAGGAGATACACTCTGTGACAGGGAGCCGCAGTGAACGCCGTTTCGAGCCGATGAGTTCCCCAGGTTGACAAGAGACCCCCGGCGTGAGGCCAGCGGGGGCTGACGACGAGGGCGTCTCTCTTTAAAAAACGCGCTTGGGAGACGTCCAAAAGATGATGCGGCGCTCAGAGCGAAGGAAAAAGAAAGAATGTTTTAAAAAATCAGAACCCACGCTCTTTGAAAGCGAGGGGGGGGAGAATGATGCTCTTTGGGGAGAAAGGGGCCTTGGCTGTACAGCTCTTGGCCAACGTGCCGTGCAGCCCGTTGAGGAATTCTTACAGCTGAGCCGAAGTCGGACTTTCACACGGCTGTAGACGGGCTAACAGCAGAGCTTTAGGGAAATGATAAATACATGGAGCTCCACTGTGCCCCGACTCCTATATCCTATATACTGTACATCTGTGTGTGACTAGGTGGATTACTGTGTACTGACACAGATTCTAAAATGGGTCGGGAAAGACCCCAGGCTCCAGATCCTGACATCGGGATGATTATTGGCTTATTGGACCTCCGAAAAGAGAAAATCCTTTGTGGATCAACTGACCCACCATAATTTCCCCTTTTTTCCCCCTAGATCCGGGACCAAGGCGGGCGGGGAGAGAGGGCAGCGAAGCCGTAGCTCCCCCGCTGGGCCAGCGCAGCCCCTCCGGCCTGAGGGTGATGCTGATGGGGAGGGCGGGGGCCGGGAAGACCGCCGCCGCCAACACCATCCTGGGAAAGGTGGAGACGTCGTCCGAGGCCGGCCAGTCCCAGGTTGCCCAGGGCTGCGTGAAGAGGATCGGGACCGTGGCCGGGAGGAGGATCGTGCTGATCGACAGCCCTGATTTGCTCGGCTCTGAGACCTGGCCAAAGGAGACCGGCAGCGAGATCCGGATGTGCATGCTGCAGCCCAATCTGGGGCCCCACGTCTTCCTCCTGGTGCTGCAGATCGGGGATTTCAGAGCCGGAGAGGAGGAGGCCCTCCAGATCATGAAAGACATCTTCGGCGAGACTTGCCGGAACTACACGCTCGTCCTCTTCACCCACGGGGACCGGCTCGGGGAGGAGACCATCGAGCGGTACCTCAGGGGGCAGCCCGGGGGCTTTCAGAAGCTCCTGCACCAGTGCGGTAGGCGGTACCACGTCTTCAATAACGAGGACATGGGGAACCGCCGACAGGTGGAGGAGCTGCTGGGGAAAATCGACGAGATGTGGAGGAGGAGCTCTCGGCACGGACAGGACTCGGAGGAGAGGCTCGCGGACAAAGCGCAGGAGACAGCCGTGGAAGTGAGCACTCCGGTGTCGCGGCCCAGCTCTCTGCCCAGGAGGGCGGTGGGAAAACGGGGCAGTAGGTTGGAGTCGATAAAGAGAGGGTTTGACTTCAGCAGAGGGAGGATCCAAGGAGAAGTAAAGGGAAAGCCGCAGGGCCGGGAGGAGGAAGTGAGGCCGAAGCGTGCCGAGGGCTCTCGGGAAGAAGGGACGGAGATGGCTGGTGGCCGAGAGGAACCGCAGAGCCGGGACGAGCTGGAAAACGAGCCGGGAGGATCCCCGAGGTCGGACCGGCAAGGGGAACAGGCGGAGGGAGGGGGGAGACCGGGAAAAAACAGTGAGAGCGAGGCGAGAACATTGATCCCACAGCGGAGCAGGAAATGGGATAGAGGGATCGTCGCAGAGGAGAAGGAGAAGGACAGAGAAGGCAAGGCAGGAGAAGACAAGGAGACACTAGCCAAGATGCAGGGGGCAGAGGTGAGGGAGAACACTGAAAGGAAAATGTGGGTGGACACTCCACAACACACCGAGGAAAGAATAAAACTGGGAGCTGGGATGGAACCAATATGGAACACAACAAGACAGGAGACACAACCGTCATGTGAAGACCTGAAGAGGGAAATGGAGCTCAGAGTGAAAGAAGAACTAAGGGCTCAGTATGAAGAAGAGTTCAGAAAGAAAAAGAGAGAACTGAGGGAGCAATATGAGGACAGGCAGAAGAGGAGAGAGACTGAGCTGAGAGAGCAGTATGAAGAGAGAGAGAAGAGTAGAGAGACAGAGCTGAGAGAGGAGCAGAGGAGAGGAGCAGAGAGACACCAGGAGGAACAGGCTCAGAGAGAGAGGGAGCTCACAGAGGGATTTCTGAAAGAGATGGAGGAATGGAGGCAGAAGTGTGAAGACCTGCAGAGGGAAATGGAGGAGATAAAAGAGAGAACCAAAGAGGAACAGCCCAGAATAGAAGAACTAAGGGCTCAGTATGAAGAGGAGATTATCAGGAGAGAGACTGAGCTGAGAGAGCAGTATGAAGAGAGAGAGAAGAGGAGAGAGACAGAGCTGAGAGAGGAGCAGAGGAGAGGAGCAGAGAGACACCAGGAGGAACAGGCTCAGAGAGAGAGGGAGCTCACACAGGGATTTCTGAAAGAGATGGAGGAATGGAGACAGAAATATGAAGACCTGCAGAGGGAAATGCAGGCAGAGAAAGAGATGTCAGCACAAGAGCTTTACAGGAGAGCAGAACAAATCGAGATGATGACCAAGAGTTTAGCTAAAGAGAAAATTAGGACAGAGAGACACCAGGAGGAACAGGCTCAGAGAGAGAGGGAGCTCACAGAGGGATTTCTGAAAGGGACGGAGGAATGGAGGCAGAAGTGTGAAGACCTGCAGAGGGAAATGGAGGAGATGAAAGAGAGAACCAATGAAGAAAAGCTCAGAATAGAAGAACTAAGGGCTCAGTATGAAGAGGAGATTAGCAGGAGAGAGACTGAGCTGAGAGAGCAATATGAAGAGAGAGAGAAGAGGAGAGAAATGGAGTTGAATCTTAAACTGGGAGAAGTGGAGAAGGAAGGAGCAGCTATCGGGGACCAGCGGGAAGATCATCTGCAGGAGAAAGAGAGAGACATCAGGCAGGAAGATAGCAAGCAAATAGAGGAACTGAAACTCATGAAGTATGAGCTGCAGAGAAAGATGGAGACAGGGAGACAGAGGGCTGTGGAGGAGCTGGACAGCATAGCAGAGGAAACTCAGTCCAAGTCCAGAAAGGACAGTCCTACACAAGGCAAAGAGCTGGACCTGCAGGGTGAAGAGGAGCTCAGCCCAGGAGAGATACAGGGGGACATGCAGAGAGAGGAGGAGAGTGGAGGAGAGAAGGAACTGGAACGACAGCTGGAAGCGATGATGAGAGATTGGAAAGACCTGGAGCAGAGACACGGAGAATTCCAGAGAAGGGAAAAACTCCTGGAGAAGAGTCTGGAAGAGAAGGTCAGGAAATTTGATACAATGAAGCCATTGGATCAGGTCAAAGAGAAAGAAATCGAAGAGGAGAGGACAACATGGGCAGAGGAAGTCTTTAATAGAGCAAAAGAGCTGAAAGAGTTGTGGGAAGAATTATACAAAGTAAAAGAACGAGAGACGGAAGAAAAACAAAGGGAGAGGGAGAAAGCTTTACAGGAAAAGCAAAACGCAGAACAGAAGAAGATGAAGGAGCAGCACAAAAACGAGCTGGAGGAGATGCAAAGGAAAGTGGAGGAAGAGACGTCCAGGGCAATTGAGAAAATGACACACAGTTTAGAAGCAGGTGTTAAAAGAGAGAGAGAGCTGAGTGAAGCCCTAGCCGAGCTGATGAAGGAATCAGAGGACCTGAGGCGGAAATTTGAAGCAGAGGAATGTCAGAGGACAAATGAAGGGGAAGAGATGTCAGCAGGGCAGAGAAGGACAGAGAAGGAGCTCCAGGAAGATCTGCGGAAGGAGGTGGAGGAGTTGACCAGGAAGCACGCAGAAGAGCTGAAGAGAGTGAGACTGAGGTGTGAGGAGGAGCATAGAGACAGAGCAGAGACACTGAGGCTTCAGCACCAGCAGGAGAGCAGCAGGCGAGAGACAGAACTGAGGGAGCAATACGAAGAGAGAGAGCTGAGAGAGGAGCACAGGAGAGGAGCAGAGAGACACCAGGAGGAGCAGGCACAGAGAGAGAGGGAGATTAAAGAGGGATTTCTGAAAGAAATGGAGGAATGGAGACAGAAATATGAAGACCTGAAGAGGGAAATGAAAGAGAGAACCAAAGAGGAACAACACAGAATAGAAGAACTAAGGGCTAAGTATGAAGTGGAGATTATCAGGAAAGAGACTGAGCTGAGAGAGCAATATGAAGAGAGAGAGAAGAGGAGCGAGACAGAGCTGAGAGAAGAGCAGAGGAGAGAAGCAGAGAGACACCAGGAGGAACAGGCTCAGAGAGAGAGGGAGCTCACAGAGGGATTTCTGAAAGAAATTGAGAAATGGAGACGGAAGTGTGAAGACCTACAGAGAGAAATGGACGCAGAGAAAGAGCAGTCAGCACAAGTGCTTGACAGGAGAGCAAAGCAAATTGAGAAGATGACCGAGAGCTTAGCTGAAGACAATAGAAGGACAGAGAGGGAACTCAGGGAGGATTTCCAGAGGCAAATGGGTGAAATAACTCAGAAACATGAGCAGGAAATGGAAGAGTTAAGACAGAGATATGAGAGGGAAACAGAGCCCCTGAGAGAGACAATATCACAGGAGCAGTGCAGACTGGGACAAGAGCTAAGAGTCAAGTATGAAGAAGAGATTGGCAGGAGAGAGACAGAGATGAGAGAGGAGCAGAGGAGAGGAGCAGAGAGATACCAGGAGGAACAGGCTCAGAGAGAGAGGGAGCTCACAGAGGGATTTCTGAAAGGGACGGAGGAATGGAGAACGAAGTGTGAAGACCTGCAGAGGGAAATGGAGGAGATGAAAGAGAGAACCAAAGAGGAACAGCTCGGAATGGAAGAAAAGCTGAGAGTCCAATATGAAGAGGAGATTAGCAGGCGAGAGATAGAGCTGAGAGAGCAGTATGAAGAGAGAGAGAAGAGGAGAGAGACAAAGCCGAGAGAGAAGCAGAGGAGAGGAGCAGAGAGACACCAGGAGGAACAGGCTCAGAGAGAGAGGGAGCTCACAGAGGGATTTCTGAAAGAATTGGAAGAATGGAAACAGAAATATGAAGACCTGCAGAGGGAAATGCAGGCAGAGAAAGAGCAGTCAGCACAAGAGCTTGACAGGAGAGCAGAGCAAATCGAGAAGATGACCGAGAGTTTAGCTGAAGAGAAAAGAAGGACAGTGAGACACCAGGAGGAACAGGCTCAGAGAGAGAGGGAGCTCACAGAGGGATTTCTGAAAGGGACGGAGGAATGGAGGCAGAAGTGTGAAGACCTGCAGAGGGAAATGGAGGAGATGAAAGAGCAGTCGGCACAGGAGCTTGACAGGAGAGCAGAGCAAATTGAGAAGATGACCGAGAGTTTAGCTGAAATGAAAAGGACAGAGAGGAAACTCAGGGAGGACCTCCAGAGCCAAACAGTAGAGATAACTGAGAAACATGAAGAGGAAATGGAAGAGTTAAGACAGAGATATGAGAGGGAGAAGGAGAGGGAAACAGAGCACCTGAGAGACACAATATCACAGGACCAGTGCAGGCTGGAACAAGAGCTAAGAGTCAAGTATGAAGAAGAGATCAGTAGAAGAGAGAGAGAACTGAGAGAGCAATATGAAGAGAGAGAGAAGAGGAGAGAGACAGAGATGAGACAGGAGCAGAGACAGAGTGAGCTCACAGAGGGGTTTCCGAAAGAAATAGAGGAATGGAAAAAAAAATATGAAGAACTGCAGAGGGAAATGCAGGCAGACAAGGAGCAGTCAGTGCAAGAGTTTGACATGAGAGCAGAGCAAATCGAGAAGATGACCGAGAGTTTAGCTGAAGAGGAAAGAAGGACAGTGAGACACCAGGAGGAACAGGCTCAGAGAGAGAGGGAGCTCACAGAAGGATTTCTGAAAGGGATGGAGGAATGGAGGCAGAAGTGTGAAGAACTGCAGAGGGAAATGGAGGAGATGAAAGACAGAACCAACGAAGAAAAGCTCAGAATAGAAGAACTAAGGGCTCAGTATGAAGAGGAGATTCTCAGGAGAGAGACTGAGCTGAGAGAGCAATATGGAGAGAGAGAGAAGAGGAGCGAGACAGAGCTGAGAGAGGAGCAGAGGAGAGGAGCAGAGAGACACCAGGAGGAACAGGCTCAGAGAGAGAGGGAGCTCACAGAGGGATTTCTTAAAGGGACGGAGGAATGGAGAACGAAGTGTGAAGACCTGCAGAGAGAAATGCAGGCAGAGAAAGAGCAGTCAGCACAAGAGCTTCACAGGAGAGCAGAGCAAATTGAGAAGATGACCGAGAGTTTAGCTGAAATGAAAAGGATAGAGAGGGAACTCAGGGAGGATCTCCAGAGCCAAACAGTAGAGATAACTGAGAAACATAAAGAGGAAATGGAAGAGTTAAGACAGAGATATGAGAGGGAAACAGAGCACCTGAGAGACACAATATCACAGGACCAGTGCAGGCTGGAACAAGAGCTAAGAGTCAAGTATGAAGAAGAGATCAGTAGAAGAGAGAGAGAACTGAGAGAGCAATATGAAGAGAGAGAGAAGAGGAGAGAGACAGAGATGAGACAGGAGCAGAGACAGAGTGAGCTCACAGAGGGGTTTCCGAAAGAAATAGAGGAATGGAAGCAAAAATATGAAGAACTGCAGAGGGAAATGCAGGCAGACAAGGGGCAGTCAGTGCAAGAGTTTGACATTAGAGCAGAGCAAATCGAGATGATGACCGAGAGTTTAGCTGAAGAGGAAAGAAGGACAGACAGACACCAGGAGGAACAGGCTCAGAGAGAGAGGGAGCTCACAGAGGGAATTCTAAAAGGGACGGAGGAATGGAGGCAGAAGTGTGAAGACCTGCAGAGGGAAATGGAGGAGATGAAAGACAGAACCAAAGAAGAAAAGCTCAGAATAGAAGAACTAAGGGCTCAGTATGAAGATGAGATTATCAGGAGAGAGACTGAGATGAGAGAGCAATATGAAGAGAGAGAGAAGAGGAGTGAGACAGGGCTGAGAGAGGAGCAGAGGAGAGGAGCAGAGAGACACCAGGAGGAGCAGGCCGAGACAGAGAGGGAACTCAGGGAGGATTTCCAAAGGCAAATGGGTGAAATAACTCAGAAACATGAGCAGGAAATGGAAGTGTTAAGACAGAGATATGAGAGGGAGAAGGAGAGAGAAACAGAGCCCCTGAGAGACACAATATCACAGGAGCAGTGCAGACTG
The DNA here is from genome assembly GCF_040954835.1 of Lepisosteus oculatus. Lineage (NCBI taxonomy): Eukaryota > Metazoa > Chordata > Actinopteri > Semionotiformes > Lepisosteidae > Lepisosteus > Lepisosteus oculatus. The sequence continues at coordinate 6,172,032 of NC_090699.1, forward strand.
GAACAAGAGCTAAGAGTCAAGTATGAAGAAGAGATTGGCAGGAGAGAGACAGAGCTGAGAGAGGAGCAGAGGATAGGAGCAGAGAGGCACCAGGAGGAACAGGCTCAGAGAGAGAGGGAGCTCACAGAGGGAATTCTGAAAGAGATGGTGGAATGGAAACAGAAATATGAAGAACTGCAGAGGGAAATGGAGGAGATGAAAACGAGATCTACAGAGGGACAAAACAGGATGGAAGAGGAGCTGAGCTATGAAGAGCAGTTGAGCAGCAGAGAGAAAGAACTGAGGGAGCAACATCAATGGAGGGAGAAGAGGAGAGAAATGGAGATGAATCCTAAACTGGGAGAAACAGAGAAGGATGGAGCAGCGATCAGGGACCAGCGGGAAGATCAACTGCAGGAGAAAGAGAGAGACATCAGGGAGGAAGATAGCAAGCAAATAGAGGAACTGAAACTCATGAAGTATGAGCTGCAGGGAAAGATGGAGACAGGGAGACAGAGGGCTGTGGAGGAGTTGGACAGGTTAGCAGAGGAAACTCAGTCCAAGTCCATAAAGGACAGTTCTACACAAGGAGAAGAGCTGGACCTGCAGGGTGAAGAGGACCGAGTGAAAGACACTGAAAAGAAATATAAAGAAATGCTGGAGGAAAAGGAGGAGGTTTTGAGGAAGCTACAGAGGAAAGCGAAGGAGACGGAAGGTAAGGACCGGTGTGAGGACGATGAAAAGCGCAAGCAGGAAACAACAGCCACGGAAGACACTTTAGCAGAGGAGAGGAGCAGGATAGAGAGAGTCCTGAGAGAGAAGCTACGGAAGGAGATGGAGGAGTTGACCCAGAAACACGCAGAGGAGATGGAAAGGCAGAGACGGGAGGTGAAGCTGAGGTGTGAGGAGGAGCACAGAGACAGAGCAGAGACACTGAGGCTTCAGCACCAGCAGGAGAGCAGCAGGAGAGAGAGAGAACTGAGGGAGCAATACAAAGAGAGAGAGCTGAGAGAAGAGCAGAGGAGAGGAGCAGAGAGACACCAGGAGGAGCAGGCTCAGAGAGAGAGGGAGATTAAAGAGGGATTTCTGAAAGAGATGGAGGAATGGAGGCAGAAGTGCAAAGACCTGCAGAGGGAAATGGAGGAGATGAAAGAGAGATCTACAGAGGAACAGCGCAGAATGCAAGAAGAGCTGAGAGTCCACTATGAAGAGTTCAGCAGGAGAGAGACAGAGCTGAGAGAGCAATATGAAGAGAGAGAGAAGAGGAGAGAGACAGAGCTGAAGACAAAACTGGAAGAAGCAGAGAGGGAAAGAGAAGCAATCAGGGCCATATGTGACAAGGAACTGAATGAGAAAGACAGAGAGCTCAAGGAAGAACTGAAGGAAGTAAAGCAGAAATACGAGGAGCTGCAGTGGGCTTCCCAGCACAGTGAGAACGAGGACAGAGGAGATGTTGAAGAGCTTATTCCAAACCAAAGCTCACTGACATTGGAGAAGCTCACCAACATTGAAAACGTGTGTGTAGCTCTTCAACGGGACTGCGAGCGTCAGGCTATGGCACTGGCTGATAAGGAAAAACGTCTGCTCTTCTTACAAAGCAAATTCTCAAACTTACGGCAGCAGCAGCAAGCGGAAATGGAGAACACTAAAGAGAAATATGACAGCAAATGTCGAGGGAAAGTAGCGGAGCTCAGAAAGAGGTTCGAGGAGGACCCCACAAAGAGGAAAGCCGTGCATTGTGATGAAGAGGAGAACGAGGAACGAGAAAGGCTTGAGAGGCTTTGCAGAGGCATTAAGAGGTCGTATGAGGAGAAGCTGAAGAGAAAAGTGAAGGAGCTGGAGGAGAGGTACAAGGAGGAAGAGAGCATGGTCACGCAGGAAATGGAGACGCTAAAAGGGGAAATCGCCTCTGAACGCCGGAAAAAACAAATCATCCAGGAGAAGTATGAAGCGAAGTGCCAGGAACTCAAGAAGGCCAAAATGGACTATGATGCAAATTACAGAAAAGCCATTGACAGAGCAGATGACATCAAGAAGAAATGGAAAGAAAAACTAGCAGTGGTGGAGGAGGAGCTTCGCCAACATACTGAGCAGCTGAAGGATCTGAAGGGCGAGGTGAAGTTGAAGAGGGAGAGGGGCGCAGAACGGGGGAGAAGTGCTTCCCAGAAAGGAGACAGGACTGACAAAGGCCCTCCCCCAGGTAAGTTCAGAGAGAAATTCGATTCCGGTCCATTTCCTCATCTTGCCGAGCTTCTCTTCCCACCACCCTGTTTCACACTGCCGTTCAAGGAGGTGTGATGGTACTCTATATAGAACTGTATTTAGTGTGTCCATTACAATAATAATAATAATTCCTTACGCTTATATAGCGCAATTCTGGACACTCCACTCAGAGCTCTTTACAGGTAATGGGGACCTCTCCACCCCCACCAGTGTGTCCCCAGCAGGTCAAGTAGCTTTGAAAAGACACAAAGCCCCTATTCGCACCACTTGAAAGCTTGGCTTGTTCCCATTTAATTGGGTAGGTAAAGGGCAAGGCATTTCGGGAATATCATCTGGCAGGAAAAAGACATTTTAAATTAATTGTATTTTAGTACAGATTTTGTTGCCAAGTTCTACCAAGTGTAAAAGCTTCAAGGAAAGTTCATAAAAGAAAGAAAGATTTCTGTTAGCCCAAAATCTAACACCATTTTTTTTTCAAATCTGTTACACAAACAAACCTGTCGGACAGAGCGATCCATTTAATCCTGTTTGATTATTTTGTCTGACGCAGGACTGTCTGAGAGAGGCCCAGCTGAACCTTTGGCTGCTGGGGTGTCCGAACTGAGGCTGGTGCTGCTGGGGAGGACTGGATCTGGGAAGAGCACCGCAGGGAACCTCATTCTGGGAAGAAGGGCATTCCGTTCGGAAGCCGAAGGTTCGGCTGTGACAAAAGAGAGCAAGAAGATGAGAGGGGAAGTGGCCGGGAGGCAGGTGGCAGTGGTAGACACTCCGGATTGGTTCCACAGTGGTTTTCCGAAGAAAGACACCGAGCTGGACATCAGGCGATGTGTTAGCCTGACCTCTCCGGGGCCTCACGCTTTTCTGCTGCTGGTACCCATCAGGAAGAATCCAAATGTCCAGAGATTAGCCGAGTTGCTGAGCTTTTTCGGGGAAAAGGCCGAAAGTCACGCAATGATTCTGTTCACACGTGGGGAGGAACTGAAAGGCAAGACACCCGAGGAGTTCGTTCGACAAGGCGGCAGGGACCTCCAACGACTCGTCCAAAAGTACGGACGCAGGTGGCACGTTCTCTGTGCTGGCGAAACAGCCGACCGTGTTCAAGTCACGGGTCTTCTGGAGAAAATTGAGCAAATGCTGCAGGAAAGCCAGGGCAGTTTCTACAGCAATCTGAGGTACTGGGAGGTGGAAGAGAGCATCAGGGCCAGACAGAGGCAAATCATGAAGGAGAGATACGCGAGGGACCTGAACAGGAAGCAGGTGGAGCTGAAGGAGAAGTACCAGAGGGAGTACGAGGAGTGGGTGGAGGAAAACCTGAGGATCGATGAGAACGAGATGGAGGGTCGAGAAGCATGGATTACAGAGCTGCAGGAAAAAATTAAGGAAGAGAGGGACAGGAAGAGGATGGGAGCTTTGATGAGGGAACTCAGGGAGGAGAGGCAAAGGAGAGAGTACGAGGAAACCAGTCACTTGCAGCAGCTGGAAGTAATGCACCAGAAGGAGAGTTTGGGGAGATCCGGGACCAGTCTGCTGTGGACGGATTGGCGCAGACCCTACGAATTTAGGATAGGGAGTCAAGATGTTTGGGGAAGGGGACTGGAATGTGCGAGGAATGAGGAGATTTCCCAGGGGAGGAGGTGCTGGAGGAAGCAGGAGGAAAGCTACAGAAAACGCTCTGAGGACCGCTTCCGGGAAGAGATGGAAGAAGGTGTTCGGACTGAAAAGAAAAAGGCGAGGGAAGAGGCGGAAAGGGGCCACGATCTTCCGATCTTCCAGGAGCCGAGCAACACAACCAACAGCACCCAGGCTTCCAGAAAGATCGGAGTCCCAGATTACAGCTGGAAGATTGAACCACACATGAAGCTAAGAGAGCAGGAGCTGGTAGAAAGTCATGAAAAGCTTGAGGAAATTAAAAGGTTTACAAACTGAAGGAACGCTTATCATCTTGCCTGTTTCCATTAATCCCAGACCTCACCCAGCTGGTTCCTGAATGTACCCCAGGGGAGCCACCTTTCACAAAGGGGATTCATCACATGATGACTGGACAAAGTAAAAAGCCAATTGATCCGATTTCTAAGTGAGTGGAGCACAGACATTGATTGATAAGGGACCTGAAATCATCGAACAGCTCCGTACAAAGCGGTAGGGTGGGACAAGGAAAGAGCAAGACAAGGATGGTGCCAAGTGAGGATCCCTGAGGTCCGTTCCGATTCCCAGGAGGATCTATAAGAAACACAAGATATTTTGGGATTAGAAGAGGATCTCTAGCCGGGCAACATTGTGCAGAATATTTAACATCTGCCACCACTTCTAGACCCTAAGTTTTAGATTTTCAAGCTTCAGGAACTTTCAGGCATTTATGATCATTTACAGTGGGATAGATCGTTTACAGTGGAAATGATGGGACTTAATTGAATTTGTCAGTTTTTTCTGCTGTTCTTTAGATACATTCTTTCTAATGATTTGTCTGCTTGATCTTAAACTCAAGAGAAGGTGCTTAGCAAAGCTAAAAAATGGATGAAATATTTTATATCAATATCCATTTATAAGTAATTCAGGTGTGTAGCTGCATCAGCATGTGCAGTCTGCAATGTTTCGGCTGTGAAACCTTCTTCAGGTGTGGAAGAAAGCTGAAGAAGGCTTGAAGAGCCGAAACGTTGTGTTTTCTCTCTTCTCTTTGCAGCATGGAAGAAACCTATTACTAGTTCCTATCCGTTTATAATATTGTTTGTTCGAATTTTGTTGTAAGTTTTTGAAAATAATTGTCTTTGTTGAAGTGTTTTCTAGCACATAAAAATAAATTTTGTATGCAAAAGCTCCATCTGTTTTTTGCATGATTTTTGAAAAACATGGCCTGTAAGACTATCTATAAGGAGAACGAATTGTTTGTTATAATTTAAGGTAATAGGTGAGTTAAAGCTCATTTGGTTTCAGTGACCTGCAGATAATGGGCTCAGGTGATTAAAGTGTTGCCACCCTTAATTGTAGCTCAAACAAATGTCACAGTGAAAACTTAATCATTTTCTTCCCTTTCATCTTTTCCTTCTCCTCCTTTCTTCTTCTCCACCTCCTCCATTTTCTTCCTTCTCCAGCCTCTTCATCACCTCCTTAGTCATCTCCTCCTCCTTCTTCTTCAACATCTTTTTGTTGGCTGTGGTGCAAGAGCTCACCGTCATGCTGGCAAGCAGAGAGGAACAGCACCTCCTGGCCTCCTTGACATGCATGTAGAGAAAGGATGGAGGAAGTGTTTGATAGGTTGGAAGGTTATTTGTGCCCACTCAGAATCCCACAGAAACACCGCTGGAATTATCTGGAACGGTGGATCAAGAGGAGACTGTTCCCTTTGTCCTGGAGACTCCAATGTTGTAACGAACAGTTCTTTCCGGACCCTATGCGGACGACACAGTCCGACGAAGTGGGGAAACACTAGGGAAACGTCACGCAGGAAAACGGGGCTGAAGACAGGGGGGCGTGTCCAAGGTGCGCTGGTGCACGGGGGAGGTGTGGCCGAGGTGAACAATCCAAGAGTAATCCTTAGGGAAAATCCAAAACACACGAGTAAGTCCAAAACCAGGAGATCCATCAGAACAAGAATTAAAAACCACGAAGGCCGGGTCGGAACCGGCGGACGGGGAACAGGAACGGGAACCGAGGTTAAAACCTTAACGGGACCAGGCGCTTCCTGGTCCCGGACTCGCACGATATGGAAATCAGATGCAGAGCCCGGAAGAGCGTCAGCGCCTGGCTTTTAAGGTGGGCAGGGAATGGGAAACAGGTCCAGAGAATGAAGTCTTTAGTGAAAGGGCTGGAGCACCCTTAAGGAGGGGGGACTATAATCGTGACAAATGTAGGAGAAAAGGGATTGGAGGGCTAGGCAGTGAAGTGGTGCTTTGGCTAAGGATTTGAGGCTGTGGCTGGAAGGTTGCCAGTTCGTATCCCATGCCTGGCAGAGCAATCCTACTCCGTTGACCCCCTGAGCAAGGCCCTTCACCCCAGCTGCTCCAGGGGTGCTGTATAAATGGCTGACCCTGCGCTTTGACCCCCCGCTTTTCTCCCCGTCTGTGTGTCTCATGGAGAACAAACTGGGGTATGTGAAAAGATGAATTCCTAATGCAAGAGACTGTATATGGCCAATAAAGTGATCTTAATCTTAAAGGTTTCTTCATGGCTTTCTTCCCATCTCAGACATGAGTACATGAGCCACAACTGGGTTCGAGGAATACTTCGGGACCCAATTCACCCTGGCCATGATCTGTTTTCACCACTGGGTTCTGGTAGGAGGTATCACAGTATCAGAACACTGATAAATAGTTTCAAAAACAGTTTCTTCCCCCAAGCACCATAAACATCTTAAATTAGCACCTGTACTTTAAGGTACTGTTTACAGTATGTCCTGTCTTGGCTGTAGACAATGTAAGGTCTATTGTCTAAATTTATTGTCCATGTCTGTTTGTCATTTGTGCCTGTTTTTATTCCTCTCATGTAACTGGGTACAGCTGAACAAGCAAGCATTCCAATACACTTAGTGTATATGTCAAATAAAGAAATCTTGAATCTTGAATCTTGATAACCAATTTAATGTCTAATCAAGCTGTGGTTTCCAAATCTGAACAAGGTGCTGAAACTGAACTGTGCCTCTAAATCCTACAGGAACCCAACAGTCCTATAGGACTATCAGGGATGCCCTCTCCTGGAATTCAGCGGTATGGAGATTCAGTGCAAGACAATATGATTTGTTTCTGAAGGATTGTCTTAGCGTGGCGTAGAGCTGTTCCAGTGTGAAAGGGCGTCTTTTCTCTCTTGCGTCTCTGTGTGCGTGACAGGAAGACTTTGACTGCGAGATGAAACCACACATCCGCCACACAAAAAAATGAAAGATCGTCACAGCTTCTCTCAACAGTACTAAAACCTTTTCACTGTGACTGGTTTTTAAGAAATACGAAAGGATGGCGACTGAAGGTACCGTATATCTCATTTAACAGTCAGCTTGGTCGTTAGTTGTCTGACAGATGAATCGTGTTGTAGAGGAATGGGTTGCAGGTGAAACTGCCTTTACTTTCACTTTGAACACACCACACACTCTCAGATTCAGCTTTTTTTATCTTGTATTTTTTAAAACAATAAACAAAGGACAAAATGTCACGATTCTCCTCAGATTTACTCAGCTTTACTCAGATTTGCTCAGCTCCAGGTCCAGTCATAATTGAGCATTTGAGCATTTGACCGTATGTGGCCGACAGATGCTGTCAGTTGAGTTAACGGTGAGAAGCAGGAAACCCAGTTATATGGATCTGAGGCTACAGCTTCACGAGGCTGAAATAGTATGGAAATTATCTTCCAAGGAAACTCAGAATGGATATCTGCCTCATATTTTTTATGTTATATATATTTAAGAAATGTATATATGTTGTGTTTTTATATACCCTATATTTGTTATATATGCCATATGTTAACACATTGATTTCACACTAATCATCTCTTTGCAACGTAGTGCACTTGTAAAGTGAGTTAAGACATGGTACAGATTAACTTAAATAAACATCCATCCATTTTCTAAACTACTTTATGTAATACAGGGGAGCTGGAGCCAATCCAGGTAAGAATCTGGCAAAAGGCAGGATACACCCTGGGCAGGACACCAGTCCATTGCTGGGCATACACACCCTCACAGTAGGGCCTATATTCCCAGAAGTCATTTAATCTAAAAGTATATGTGTGGACTGTGGGAGGATCCAGAGCACCTGGAGGTAACACACATGATCCCACACAGATAGCACCCCAGGAATTGAACCCAGGGCCTCAGGGAAGCATTGCTAACCACCATATATAAACACGCTTTCTTGGTGTGATTAAACATAGAAACAAATCTGTTTTCTCTGTAGGAGGAATGAGAAAAAGAGAGGAGAAAAGACCCAGTGTGAGCTCCAGCAAACTAGTTCACTCCTCTGAACTGAGGATCGTCCTTCTTGGAGCACTGGGGGTGGGGAAGAGTTTGACTGGCAATACGATCTTGGGAGGCTCGGTGTTTGAGTCCGAGTACTCCATAACCAGCGAATGTCAGAAGCGAGAGGGCATGGTGGCTGGGAGGCAGGTGGCAGTGGTTGAAGTCCCGGACTTATTCCATGCGGCGCTGACGAGGGACAAGACACTGGCTGAGAAGTGCCTGGCCCTCTGCGTTCCGGGGCCGCACGCATTCCTTCTCGTCGTGCGGGTGGGGAAACTCACAACGGGGGAGGAGGACGCTCTGGAAGCGATCCGGAACGTCTTCGGGGAGGCGGCTTCGAAGCACACGATGATCCTTTTCAGCCACGGGGACGAGCTGAAGGGCCAGACGATTCAGCAGCATTTAGAAGAATCCGGGGACGACTTGATAAAACTGCTTGAGAAATGTGACGACAGGCATCACGTCCTCAACAACAAGAATGTGAGTGATAGGCTGCAGGTTACCCGACTGCTGGAGAAGATTGACCGGATGGTGGAAGAGAACGCTGGCTGGTACTACACAAAGAACATATATCAGGAGACCGAAGGAGCAATACGACTGAAGGAGCAGCAGTACAAGGAGGAATGGATCCAGAGAGAAGAGGAGTTGAAGCAGCAGCATGAAAACGAACTGAAAGAAAGAGAGAGGAGAACAGAGGAGGAGTTGAAAATTAGGTTCCAGGATGAACAGCTCAGGAGAGAACAGGAGCTGCAGAAGAGGTTTCAGGATGAACAGCTCAGAAGAGAACAGCAGCTGCAGAAGAGGTTTCAGGATGAACAGCTCAGGAGAGAACAGGAGCTGGAGAAGAGATCTGAGGATGAACAGACCCGTACTAAAAAGGAGATGGAAAAGAGATTTCAGGATGAATGGCTCAGGAGAGAACAGGAGCTGGAGAAGAGGTTTCAGGATGAACAGCTCAGGAGAGAACAGGAGCTGCAGAAGAGGTTTCAGGATGAACAGCTCAGGAGAGAGCAGGCGCTGGAGAAGAGGTTTCAGGATGAACAGCTCAGGAGAGAACAGAAGCTGGAGAAGAGATCTGAGGATGAACAGACCCGTACAAAAAAGGAGATGGAAACGAGATTTCAGGATGAACAGCTCAGGAGAGAACAGGAGCTGCAGAAGAGGTTTCAGGATGAACTGCTCAGGAGAGAGCAGGAGCTGGAGAAGAGATCTGCAGATGAACAGACCCGTACAGAACAGAAGATGGAAAAGAGATTTAGAGTTGAACAGACTAGGAAAGAAGAGGAGCTGGAAAAGAGGTACAAAGAGGAAAATCTAAGAACAGTAGAGAAATGGAAACAGAAATATGAAGATCTACAGAAAGAAATGGAGGCAGAGAAAGAGCAGTCAGCACAAGAGCTTGAGAGGAGAGCAGAGGAAATCGAGAAGATGACTGAGAGTTTAGCTGAAGACAATAGAAGGACAGAGAGGGAACTCAGGGTGGATTTCCAGAGGCAAATGGGTGAAATAACTCAGAAACATGAGGAGGAAATGGAAGAGTTAAGACAGAGATATGAGAGGGAGAAGGAGAAGGAAACAGAGCACCTGAGAGAGACAATATCACAGGAGCAGTGCAGACTGGAACAAGAGCTAAGAGTCAAGTATGAAGAAAGTGAGAAGAGGAGAGAGAGAGAGCTGAGAGAGGAGCAGAGGAGAGGAACAGAGAGACACCAGGAGGAGCAGACTCAGAGAGAGAGGGAGCTCACAGAGGGAATTCTGAATGGGACTGAGGAATGGAGGCAGAAGTGTGAAGACCTGCAGAGGGAAATGGAGGAGATGAAAGAGAGAACCAAAGAGGAACAGCTCAGAATAGAAGAACTAAGGGCTCAGTATGAAGAGGAGATTTTCAGGAGAGAAACTGAGCTGAGAGAGCAATATGAAGAGAGAGAGAAGAGGAGAGAAACAGAGCTGAAGATAAAACTGGAAGAAGCAGAGAGGGAAAGAGAAGCAATCAGGGCCAGGTGTGACGAGGAACTGCATGAGAAAGACAGAGAGCTCAGGGAAGAACTGAAGGAATCAAAGCAGAAATACAAGGAGCTGCAGTGGGCTTCCCAGCACAGTGAGAACGAGGACAGAGGAGATGTTGAAGAGCATATTCCAAACCAAAGCTCACTGACATTGGAGGAGCTCACCAACACTGAAAACGTGTGTGTAGCTCTTCAACGGGACTGCGAGCGTCAGACTATGGCACTGGCTGATAAGGAAAACCGTCTGCTCTTCTTACAAAGCAAATTCTTAAACTTACGGCAGCAGCATCAAGCGGAAATGGAGAACACTAAAGAGAAATATGACAGCAAATGTCGAGGGAAAGTAGCAGAGCTCAGGAAGAGGTTCGAGGAGGTGCTGGGGACACCCCCACCAGTGTGTCTCCAGCAGGTTAAGTAGCTTTGAAAAGACACAAAGCCCCTATTCGCACCACTTGAAAGCTTGGCTTGTTCGCATTTAATTTAGCTGGAAGAAAAATGTTTAGAAATGCACTGGAAGGAGAGTTTGGGGAGATCCGGGATCTGTCTGCTGTGGATGGATTGGCGCAGACCCTATGAATTTAGGATAGGGAGTCAAGACATTTGTGGAAGGGGACCGGAATGTGCGAGGAATGAGGAGATTTCCCAGGGGAGGAGGTGCTGGAGGAAGCAGGAGGAAAGCTACAGAAAACGCTGTGAGGACCGCTTCCGGGAAGAGATGGAAGAAGGTGTTCGGACTGAAAAGAAAAAGGCGAGGGAAGAGGCGGAAAGGGGCCACGATCTTCCGATCTTCCGGGAGCCGAGCAACACAACCAACAGCACCCAGGCTTCCAGAAAGATCGGAGTCCCAGATTACAGCTGGAAGATTGAACCACACATGAAGCTAAGAGAGCAGGAACCCTGGTAGAAAGTCATGAAAAGCTTGAGGACATTAAAAGGTTTACAAACTGAAGGAACGCTTATCATCTTGCCTGTGTCCATTAATCCCAGACCTCACCCAGCTGGTTCCTGAATGTACCACAGGGGAGCCACCTTCCACAAAGGGGATTCATCACATGATGACTGGACAAAGTAAAAAGCCGATTGATCCGATTTCTAAGTGAGTGGAGCACAGACATTGATTGATAAGGGACCTGAAATCATCGAACAGCTCCGTACAAAGGGGTAGGGTGGGACAAGGAAAGAGCAAGACAAGGATGGTGCCAAGTGAGGATCCCTGGGGTCCGTTCCGATTCCCAGGAGGATCTATAAGAAACAGAGAAGAGGATCTCTAGCCGGGCAACATTGTGCAGAATATTTAACATCTGCCACCACTTCTAGACCCTAAGTTTTAGATTTTCAAGCTTCAGGAACTTTCAGCCATTTATGATCATTTACAGTGGGATAGATCGTTTACAGTGGAAATGATGGGACTTGATTGAATTTGTCAGTTTTTGCTGCTGTTCTTTAGATACATTCTTTCTAATGATTTGTCTGCTTTATCTTAAACCAAGAGAAGGTGCTTAGCAAAGCTAAAAAATGGATTAAATATTTTATATCAATATCCATTTATAAGTAATTCAGGTGTGTAGCTGCGTCAGCATGTGCAGTCTGCAATGTTTCGGCTGTGAAACCTTCTTCAGGTGTGGAAGAAAGCTGAAGAAGGCTTGAAGAGCCGAAACGTTGTGTTTTCTCTCTTCTCTTTGCAGCATGGAAGAAACCTATTACTAGTTCCTATCCGTTTATAATATTGTTTGTTCGAATTCTGTTGTAAGTTTTTGAAAATAATTGTCTTTGTTGAAGTGTTTTCTAGCACATAAAAATAAATTTTGTATGCAAAAGCTCCATCTGTTTTTTGCATGATTTTTGAAAACATGGCCTGTAAGACTATCTATAAGGAGAACGATTTGTTTGTTATAATTTAAGGTAATAGGTGAGTTAAAGCTCATTTGGTTTCAGTGACCTGCAGATAATGGGCTCAGGTGATTAAAGTGTTGCCACCCTTAATTGTAGCTCAAACAAATGTCACAGTGAAAACTTAATCATTTTCTTCCCTTTCATCTTTTCCTTCTCCTCCTTTCTTCTTCTCCACCTCCTCCATTTTCTTCCTTCTCCAGCCTCTTCATCACCTCCTTAGTCATCTCCTCCTCCTTCTTCTTCAACATCTTTTTGTTGGCTGTGGTGCAAGAGCTCACCGTCATGCTGGCAAGCAGAGAGGAACAGCACCTCCTGGCCTCCTTGACATGCATATAGAGAAAGGATGGAGGAAGTGTTTGATAGGTTGGAAGGTTATTTGTGCCAACTCAGAATCCCACAGAAACACCGCTGGAATTATCTGGAACAGTGGATCAAGAGGAGACTGTTCCCTTTGTCCTGGAGACTCCAATGTAGGAGAAAAGGGATTGGAGGGCTAGGCAGTGCAGTGGTGCTGTGGCTAAGGATTTGAGGCTGTGGCTGGAAGGTTCCCAGTTCGTATCCCATGCCTGGCAGAGCAATCCTACTCTGTTGACCCCCTGAGCAAGGCCCTTCACCCCAGCTGCTCCAGGGGTGCTGTATAAATGGCTGACCCTGCGCAGTGACCCCTCGCTTCTCTCCCTGTCTGTGTGTCTCATGGAGAACAAACTGGGGTATGTGACAAGATGAATTCCTAATGCAAGAGACTGTATATGGCCAATAAAGTGATCTTAATCTTAAAGGTTTCTTGATGGCTTTCTTCCCATCTCAGACATGAGTACATGAGCCACAACTGGGTTCGAGGAATACTTCGGGACCCAATTCACCCTGGCCACGATCTTGAACTTGAACTTGAACTTTATTGCCATATGTAACCGGTACTGGTACAATGGAATTCTTACTTACAGAAAGTCTCTCGATTGTAAAACAAGTGTAAAAAACAAAACAAAGTGCAAACAGTGCATCAAGACAATGTACAAACAAACAATAGACAATGTGCAAGTAAACATGCAGACAGTTTGAATGTAAACAATACAGACGTGTAAACAATGACTGGAGACGTACAATAAATAAATTACAATGAGGTAGATGGTGATGGTGTAGGTGTGGTCCGAGGGGGATGGCTAAATGTGTTCGCCAGTCTCACTGCTTGTGGATAGAAGCTATTGAAGAATCTAGTGGTAAGTGTCCGTATGCTCTTATATCTCTTGCCTGAGGGCAGTGGGGTGAAGAGCTCATGCCCTGGGTGGTGACTGTCCTCTGTGATGGCCAGAATTCTACCACGGCAGCGGTCCTCATAGAGCTGTTTAATCTCGGTGAGACTGCAGCCGATGATCTTCTGGGCCATATTGACCATTCTCTGCAGTGCCTTTCTTTCTCGCGAAGAGGTGTTGCCATACCACACGGTGATCCCATTGTTGAGGACGCTCTCGATAGTGCAGTGGTAGAAGTTCACCAACACATGTATTGGCATCCCCCATCGCTTGAGACACCTCAGGAAATAAAGGCGCTGCTGAGCCTTCTTCATGATAGAGTCAGTGTTCACAGTCCAGGTTAGATCTTTAGAGATGTGAATTCCCAAAAACCTAAAGCTGGTGACTGTTTCCACTTCCGTTCCATCAATACTGAGTGGGCTGTGAGTGTGTGGCCTGTGTCTCCGAAAGTCCACTAATAGCTCTTTCGTTTTCTTTATGTTCAAGTCCAGGTTTTCACCACTGGGTTCTGGTAGGAGGTATCACAGTATCAGAACACTGATAAATAGTTTCAAAAACAGTTTCTTCCCCCAAGCACCATAAACATCTTAAATTAGCACCTGTACTTTAAGGTACTGCACTGTTTACAGTATGTCCTGTCTTGGCTGTAGACAATGTAAGGTCTATTGTCTAAATTTATTGTCCATGTCTGTTTGTCATTTGTGCCTGTTTTTATTCCTCTCATGTTACTGGGTACAGCTGAACAAGCAAGCATTCCAATACACTTGGTGTATATGTCAAATAAAGAAATCTTGAATCTTGAATCTTGATAACCAATTTAATGTCTAATCAAGCTGTGGTTTCCAAATCTGAACAAGGTGCTGAAACTGAACTGTGCCTCTAAATCCTAAAGGAACCCAACAGTCCTATAGGACTATCAGGGATGCCCTCTCCTAGAATTCAGCGGTATGGAGATTCAGTGCAAGACAATATGATTTGTTTCTGAAGGATTGTCTTAGCGTGGCGTAGAGCTGTTCCAGTGTGAAAGGGCGTCTTTTCTCTCCTGCGTCTCTGTGTGCATGACAGGAAGACTTTGACTGCGAGATGAAACCACACATCCGCCACACAAAAAAATGAAAGATCGTCACAGCTTCTCTCAACAGTACTAAAACCTTTCCTGGTTTTTAAGAAATACGAAAGGATGGCGACTGAAGGTACCGTATATCTCATTTAACAGTCAGCTTGGTCGTTAGTTGTCTGACAGATGAATCGTGTTGTAGAGGAATGGGCTGCAGGTGAAACTGCCTTTACTTTCACTTTGAACACACCACACACTCTCAGATTCAGCTTTTTTTATCTTGTATTTTTTAAAACAATAAACAAAGGACAAAATGTCACGATTCTCCTCAGATTTACTCAGATTTGCTCAGCTCCAGGTCCAGTCATAATTGAGCATTTGAGCATTTGACCGTATGTGGCCGACAGATGCTGTCAGTTGAGTTAACGGTGAGAAGCAGGAAACCCAGTTATATGGATCTGAGGCTACAGCTTCACGGAGCTGAAATAGTATGGAAATTATCTTCCAAGGAAACTCAGAATGGATATCTGCCTCATATTTTTTATGTTATATATATTTAAGAAATGTATATATGTTGTGTTTTTATATACCCTATATTTGTTATACATGCCATATGTTAACACATTGATTTCACACTAATCATCTCTTTGCAACATAGTACACTTGTAAAGTGAGTGCAGACATGGTACAGATTAACTTAAATAAACATCCATCCATTTTCGAAACTACATTTTGTAATACAGGGGAGCTGGAGCCTATCCAGGCAAGAATCCGGCAAAAGGCAGGATACACCCTGGGCAGGACACCAGTCCATTGCTGGGCATACACACACTCACAGTAGGGCCTGTATTCCCAGAAGTCATTTAATCTAAAAGTATATGTGTGGACTGTGGGAGGATCCAGAGCACCTGGAGGTAACACACATGATCCCACACAGATAGCACCCCAGGAATTGAACCCAGGGCCTCAGGGAAGCATTGCTAACCACCATATATAAACATGCTTTCTAGGTGTGATTTAACATAGAAACAAATCTGTTTTCTCTGTAGGGGGAAGGAGAAAAAGAGAGGAGAAAGGACCCAGTGTGAGCTCCAGCGAACAGGTTCACCCCTCTGAACTGAGGATCGTCCTTCTCGGAGCACTCGGGGTGGGGAAGAGTTTGACTGGCAATACGATCTTGGGAGGCTCGGTGTTTGAGTCCGAGTACTCCATAACCAGCGAATGTCAGAAGCGAGAGGGCATGGTGGCTGGGAGGCAGGTGGCAGTGGTTGAAGTCCCTGACTTATTCCATGCAGCGCTGACGAGGGACAAGACTCTGGCCGAGAAGTGCCTGGCCCTCTGCGCTCCGGGGCCGCACGCGTTCCTTCTCATCGTGCGGGTGGGGAAACTCACGACGGAGGAGGAGGATGCTCAGGAAGCGATCCGGAACGTCTTCGGGGAGGCGGCTTCGAAGCACACGATGATCCTTTTCAGCCACAGGGACGAGCTGAAGGGCCAGACGATTCAGCAGCATGTCGAAGAATCCGGGGACGACCTGAAGATACTGCTTGAGAAATGTGACGACAGGCATCACGTCCTCAACAACAAGAACGTGAGCGATAGGCTGCAGGTTACCCAACTGCTGGAGAAGATTGACCGGATGGTGGAAGAGAACGCTGGCTGGTACTACACAAAGAACATATATCAGGAGACCGAAGGAGCAATACGACTGAAGGAGCAGCAGTATATGGAGGAATGGATCCAGAGAGAAGAGGAGTTGAAGCAGCAGCATGAAAATGAACTGAAAGAAAGAGAGAGGAGAACAGAGGAGGAGTTGAAAATTAGATTTGAGGATGAACTGTTCAGGAGAGAGCAGGAGCTGGAGAAGAGGTTTCAGGATGAACAGCTCAGGAGAGAACAGGAGCTGGAGAAGAGATCTGAGGATAAACAGACCCGTACAGAACAGGAGATGGAAAAGAGGTTTCAGGATGAACAGCTTAGAAGAGAACAGGAGCTGGAAAAGAGATCTGAGGATGAACAGACCCGTACAATACAGGAGATGGAAAAGAGATTTCAGGATGAACAGCTCAGGAGAGAACAGGAGCTGGAGAAGAGGTTTCAGGATGAACAGCTCAGGAGAGAACAGGAGCTGGAGAAGAGGTTTCAGGATGAACAGCTCAGGAGAGAACAGCAGCTGGAGAAGAGATTTCAGGATGAACAGCTTAGAAGAGAACAGGAGCTGGAAAAGAGATCTGCGGATGAACAGACCCGAACAGAACAGGAGATGGAAAAGAGTTTTCGAGTTGAACAGACTAGGAAAGAAGAGGAGCTGGAAAAGAAATTTCAAGATGAATTTCTCAGGAGAGAACAGGAGATACAAAACATATTTCAGAATGAAATTCTCATTTCAAGAGAACAGGAGATAGAAAAGAGATTTCAAGATGCACTGCTCAGGAAAGAAGAGGAGCTGAAAAAGAGGTACAAAGAGGAAAATCTAAAAACAGTAGAAGAACTGAAACAGAAGTATGAGGAAAAATACAAGGCAAAGCTGCCAGAGCTGGAAGAGAAAGCTCTAAAAGACATGTTTGAGAAAGAGAAGGAGACAGAGAAGAAGGCAGACGAGAGGAGGAATAGCCTGGAACATCCCCCTAACAGTAAGATTCCTTTTTATTTCATGGGATGGATATTTTTCTTATCCTCTTGGAAAGCCCAAGTGAAACCCTGGAGTAGTATTAAAGATAAATTGAGAGATATCCCACATGGCTCAACTGGATAGAAGCTCAGATTGTGTCCTGCAATCCAGCGATTGCTTGTGCAGTTCTGCGCTCTGCCGTTGGCGTCCTGTACCCAGGATTCCTCAAGGAGCAGAGCATGATGGGCCAGGTGACTCCTGGGTTGCGGAGGTATGAGTTGGCCAAGATGTAAGGTAAGGCCAGGAGGGTCTTGCTCACAACCAGATAATAATGGATACAACTTGTAGCACATCCTGAAATTCAAGAGATCATATTCCTTGCTTGCCAATTAAACAATGAGTCCCTATCTAGGCCTATGTTAAGAACTGAAACAGGTTATATAACAACACTGGGAAAACAAAATCTAAAATACAATACAAAAGCCCATAATTCAGTTCAATTTCATCTCCGGGGGTGGGGGGGGACAATTTATAATGAAAATCTTGCTGCACAAATTTCCACTATAGACAGTGAAAAGCTCAATTTAACATCCTGTCAATGATTTGAATGAAACAATGACATTGGACCAACATTCATTTGGCATGAGAAATATGTTTATTGTCGTGTCATTTATACTTCACAATCATTTATCTTTGTGTTTTCTAACTGCTTCTTCCAATTCAGGGTTGCAGGAGAACTGAAAAGCCTACTATGTAATTAAAATAGAATCTCATTATAAATGTATTTAGAAAACATACATAAAATATATTTCCCAGACTCATTTAGTCTATACAGACAGTAGTTTGACTACGCAGACCAAGGAGACAGATGGCTATAGCAGACAATATTAGGACTATGCTGATGCTACTTCCACCACATAGACAGGACTTAGATCATGCAGCCAATATGTGGACCAAATGGTTAGAGTACAGACAAAAACCTCTTTTCTAGCATAAAAAAATATATAAGTTTTATGGCACAAAGAGAAACCCGTCTCCAAAATAGACAGTCAGAAGTATTGATGATCTTCCCTGACTGTGAACACAAAAGATGTTGAATGTCTGTTTGCCTCCTTTTTTGACTTTGGCACAGGGGACGAATCTGTGTTTTTAAAGGGAGTTAACTGGGCTCTGTTGACTTGCAGTGGCCGATGATCAATCGTCTGAAAGGACCAAGGAGAGTTCTGGGAGACCAGAGGCCCCCGAACTGAGGCTGGTGCTTCTGGGAGACTCTGGGGCCGAGAAGAGCGCCGTGGGAAACATCATACTGGGCAGAGAAGCGTTCAGCTCCGACCCCGGGAGCGAGACGAAAGAGATCCAGAAGAGGAAGGGGCTGGTGGAGGGGTGGAGCGTTGCGATGGTAGACGCGCCGGACTTGTCATCCACCAACGTCTCTGGACACTGGCGCCGAAGGGCCATCAATCAATGCGTCAACCTGTCGGCCCCAGGACCCCACGCGTTCCTCCTGGTCCTGCCGCTGGGCGGGGGCGCCGGCGAGGCGTGGGAATCGCTGGAGCGAGGGGTGGAAATGTTTGGCGAGGAGGCGTGGGGGTACACGATGGCCCTCTTCACCGGGCGCGGCGAGGAGGCGAGGGGCGCCACGGCCGAGGAGTGCCTGCAGTCGCGCGGCGAGGAGCTCCGTCGCCTCGCGGGCAGGTGCGGGAAGGGGTGCCACGTCCTCGACTGTGAGGACATGGAAGATCGGGCCCAGGTCGCCGCACTCCTGGAGAAAATCCAAACGAATCTCCCGTACTACAATAATAGCGCATACCGGAATGCGGAGTCCAAGATCAACCGCAAAAAGGAAGAGATCCTGAGGGAGAAGCAGGGGGAAAAACAGAGGGAGGAGGACAAGCACCGGCGGAAGTACGAGAAGGAGCTGGATAACTGGAAGCAGAAGATGCAGGCCGAAATCAGGGAAAAAGAGGACAAGATCAGGGAGCAAGAGGACAGGATAGCGGAGCTGGAGAAGAGGCTGGCCGGAGAGGGGGATCGGGAGCGGATCAGAACGCTCGAGGCCGAGCTGAGGAGGGAGCGGGCGGAGAGGGAGAGGCTGGAGCAGGAGGTGGACGGGCTGAAGAGGGAGATGGAGAAGGAGAGGAGAGAACGGGAGGAGAGGCACCGGAGAGAGCTGGAGGAGATCCGCAGGGGCTACGAGGAAAGGGCGCGGGAGGAAGCCGAGAGGGACGCCGAGTGCGCTGAGGTTTTTGGGAGGCTGGACACTGAAACAGAAGCAGCGGCAGGGGGAACAACAGAAGGAAGAAGAGCCTCAGCTCACAGAAGAAGACAAACTGCCTGCTGTTCCATCAGTTAGAGAGTCTCCTAATCCCAGCAGCTAACGTCCCAGGTTCCTTCAAGGAAACTTCATCTAATTTCGGACATTTAAGTAGGTAGCTGCGTCAGCATGCATAGGCTGCAGTCGAAACACAATGTTTTGGCTGTGTCACACCTGAAGAAGGCTTCACATCCAAAATGCTGTGTTTCTTTTCTTCTCTTTTAGAATGGAATAAACCTAGACACCCGAAGAAAGCTCCACAGTCGAAACATTGTGTTTTCTTTCTTCTCTCTTCAGCATGGAATAAACCTATTACTTGTTCCTTTGCAGCCTACCTTCCCCACCTGAACTACTGGAATAAACCTTTACTTGTTCCTTCATCTAATTACTGTGTAACTACTAGTAATGTGGACATGAGGAAATAATGCTGTTACTATTGCCATTCTCTCCTGGCAACCTTTTCACCATCATCCAAACAGGGCTTCTCCCCTCTTCAGAGTCAAACCATTATCCTGTGATTGACCCCAAGGGTGCTTCTTGCAATGTGAAAGCAAGTTCTGAAAAAAACAAATGCATTTGTGAACGTTTTCTTCAAGGATTTGCACTAACACTGTATCCATGTAATTTTGTAGACTGAACACAATATATATTGTTGCATACAGTATATAAAATAAATATTTTTTGATGATATTTAAACATATGTTTGCAAGTACCTTAATGACATACCGTACACCTGTCGCTATTTGCCCAGCGATATCAGTTGCAGAACGTTCTCTTGCAGGATGTGAAAATGGAAGACAACTGGCAGATCCTGTCAGAGAATATGTCAGAGCTGTGACAGTGATCCCTCCAGGCTGGTAGTCCCAACCCCCCCCCCCCCCCCCCCTTAGTATCCTTTG
Source organism: Lepisosteus oculatus (assembly GCF_040954835.1). Taxonomy (NCBI): domain Eukaryota; kingdom Metazoa; phylum Chordata; class Actinopteri; order Semionotiformes; family Lepisosteidae; genus Lepisosteus; species Lepisosteus oculatus. The sequence continues at coordinate 6,192,205 of NC_090699.1, forward strand.
TTCAGATTTCCTTTGCTCTTCCATCTCCTTGTCACCTCCCGCTGCTCATTCTCACATATCCTTTTTTTTCCGCCTTTCCAAACTCTTTTCCCTGTCTCTCTACCCATTCTCCCAGACACACTGAGAACTATTCCCTCTCTGCTTTCTCAGTGATTATTATTAATTCTTATCAATAATTATTATTATTATTATTATTATTATTATTATTATTATTATTATTATTATTATGTAATTCCTTACATTTATATAGCACTTTTCTCACACATAGCAGCTCTCAGTGAGGAGAGTGATGAAGCCAGTTCAGAGATGGGAGTTATTAGGAGGCCATGATGAGTAAAGACCAGGGGAAAATTTGGCCAGGACACCAAGTTAGTGTCCCCACCACTATACTGGGGCATTAGGACCCCCACAGACCGCAGGGTGAGCGCCTCCTACTGGCCCCACTAACACCACTTCCAGCAGCAGCCTCAGCTTTCCCAGGAGTCTCCCATCCAGGTACTGGCCAGGCTCACGCTGCTGGGCTCCAGTGGGGCTGCCAGCTGGGAGCTGTTGGTGATATGGCTGCCAGCACAAAAGAAAAATGCTTTGTGCTCTGTGGAGACCCAAAGATTTAAACCCAGACCCTCACCAACCAGCAGCCTACAGGACGAGCCACAGCAACTGTAATTGAAAACCAGATGCATGTATAAAAAGTGGAATATCAATTTCTTGTCGCTAATACAGTATATGGCAGCTCTTAATTGGCAGTTCAATACCAATATTAATAGTTAAATAATTCAAGATTAGCAATGGGTTGATTGATTGGTTCAAGCAGACAGTGGCAGAATTCAGAAAGCAATACTGTTCTATAGCACTTTAAAACCTCTATTTGTTCAATCAGAGCTCTCAGACTGTAATTCTCATTAGGCTCCAAGGTGATCAGAAAAGTGATTACTTATTTATTGGTGATTTTTTTTAAAGTAGATGACGTCCATAGAAGACATTCAGAACACCCTACACCTGTCTAGGAAACTAAGTATTTTTACAGTTTTATGGACAACTCCTTTTGCAATAAAAAAAAAACAACCCGAGAAGACACAAGTCTCCTCTGTAAGAACTGAATTCACCTGGAAATGAACTGCGGTGTCAACCCAGCCTCTCCGTGAAGCCCAGTAACGCGGCTCGGGAGAGAAGCCAGTCTGCAGTCTGGCACCTGGAAAACAAACTTCCTCTCGGTCAGGAGCGCAAAGGGACGCCCACGGCAGCTCTCCTGTGGGATATTGCGCCCTTGTCGCTTTTAAGAAGAGGGCATCACTGTACATTTTATGACGGGGACCTGTAGCTTTGTCAGCGGTTACCACATTCGGTGGCTCAGTTTTCTTTTTTTGTTGTTCTTTTCCCGTTTACAACCGTTTTTGTGCAATATACGTCAGGGACCTGTGCAATACATTTATATTTATAGTCATATTGTGCAATACGACTTTTTTCTGTACTGTTCTGGTCTGGTTTGTTCTTTGTGTGTTCTGGACTGTGAGTAACTCTTCTCAGTGCATTTCTCACTGTACTGATTGTATTGTATTATTATTGTATCATTTGTTACACTGTGGCTGTGTTGACTGTGTTAAGCTGCTGTTGCACTGCAATTTCCCTCACGGGATCAATAAAGTATCTATTATCTAAAGAACGGTGCTCGCTAGTAACCAGTCTTCCACAGTTTTAGTCGACCTGATGTCGCGTAATTGAAAAAAACAACTTCTGAACACCGTCCCGCTTCCTGATGTGCAGACGCTGTGTCGACGCGGCGGAGGCGGACCGGGCTCCGTAGCCCCGCCCCCTGGCGTAGCTGACGCTGATTGGCTGACACTCCGGACGCGACACGGAGGTTTCTTGAGAATAGAAACTGAAAGTCCAACAGCTGATCCGCAGAGTTGGAAATACTGTGTAGGTGTTTGATTTCGCGACCGAGGTCGACTTCAGGCAGAGGTAAGCAAATTGGATGATGATGATGATGATGATAATTATAATAATACAAATTAATAATAATAATAATAAGAAGAAGAAGAATTGTTGAATAAGTCATTCAACAATAAGAAGGCGTTTATCAATAAAAAAGTTCAGTGCTAATAATTGATGTTTATGACCATACACTGTCATTATGATTATTCTTTTATTGATGCGAAGTTTACTGCCACAAAACACGTAAAAATAAACTGTCTCCAAAGAAAAGTAGGTCGATTCTTTTCGTTAGAGGTTGATCCCAGCTGTTGGAAGTTTTTTTTTTCTAGGATATTGAAAACCTTTTACACAACACAACAGATCTTCTTATTTCTTCGGCGGAAAAAAAAATCCGTCAATGTCTTTACTGTAATAATACGACGGTAAAAACTGCGTTGCGCGATATTATCACTTTTCTGTGCTTCCCGCGTGTTAACGAGTACCGTCGAGTAGTCCTGAACACGACCCTTACAGCTCCGGTCCTTCCGACGCGTTCGCTCTCCGAGGCAGAAGCTAACGTGATCGCGGCAGAGGTAGAAATGGAGGTGATCGTTATTGCTACCGCTGCAGCTGCTGCTGCTAATCCCACGTTAATTCCACATATACAAGTTGATGACCTTCACGAAAGCAACCGCCGCTTAAACCCAGAAAGTGCTCTGGTCTACGGCATCCCAACCCGGTACCGTTCGAACCGGGGAATTCAGAATTCAGCAGGTTTTTGTATGCCTCTAATCATCAGCAGGCTGAAAGGCGCTTCTTTGCTCCGTTAAAACTTCGTTGAAAGGCACTTCCTTGCTCCGTTAAACCTTCGTTGGAAAGCGGCTTCTCCCCCGGTTAACACTGCTTCATTTTTTTTATTTTTTTTTTTATTTTTTTTTTTATTAACACTGCTTCATGAGGCGGAGAAAACACTTGCCTGTTTCATCACTCCGAAAGCCAGAGTTCAGCGCCAAAACTAAAGACGGCGGAATGGCGCCCTCTTCCGGAAACACCATGAAACGTCAATCACGGCCGGCCGTCCGTCCTATCGCGGAGAGAAGTCTTCACTCGGAGGACTCGAGCCTAAATTTCTGGAAAACCTCATATCTGCTGTTTCTTCTGACAAACTTAGCACTCAGTTGAAAACCTAATTAGTTCGATGCTTTGACATATTTAGGATTTCACGTGAGGTCTTTAACAGCTCATTACTCACTACATTCACGTCATTAAAGGTACAGAAACCTATTTAACACCTCGCAGCCTGGTAAGCAGTTTGACAGTTAAGCGGTTCATGAAATCATCTGAGTTTCCCGCAATGACGCGCCGTGAAGTGACTTATAAAAAGAGAAAAGCTGGGCGTTTTTGTGTTTTGAAACAAGGTGTCATGTTTAAATAACCAAGTAAAAGTTTATTCCAAACGGAAAAGAGAAGAAAGGAAACGCAGTGTTTCGGCTGTGGAGCCTTCTTCCGGTTCTGTTTCTTTTCATCTTTTCAGCGCGGAATAAACCTTTACTTTCCTATGTTCCTTTACGTTCCTATGCAGCCTACGCGTGCTTGACGCAGCTACCTACTGGATCTACTTTGCAGTAAAGCCCAGTGAGATCAGGGTTAAAACTGTACAGTGGAGTAAAGCCCAGTGAGATCAGGGTAAAAACAGTACAGTGGAGTAAAGCCCAGTGAGATCAGGGTAAAACACAGTGCAGTGCAGTTAAGCCCAGTGAGATCAGGGTAAAAACACAGTACAGTGCAGTAAAGCTCAGTGAGATCAGGGTAAAAACAGTACAGTGGAGTAAAGCCCAGTGAGATCAGGGTAAAACACAGTGCAGTGCAGTTAAGCCCAGTGAGATCAGGGTAAAAACACAGTACAGTGCAGTAAAGCCCAGTGAGATCAGGGTAAAAACACAGTGCAGTGCAGTTAAGCCCAGTGAGATCAGGGTAAAAACACAGTACAGTGCAGTAAAGCTCAGTGAGATCAGGGTAGAAACACAGTACAGTGGAGTAAAGCTCAGTGAGATCAGGGTAAAAACACAGAACAGCACAGGAAGGACCAGGGAGATCAGGGTAAAAACACAGTACAGTACAGTGAAGCCCAGGGAGATCAGGGTAAAAACACAGTACAGTGCAGTAAAGCTCAGTGAGATCAGGGTAAAAATACAGTCCAGCACAGTGAAGCCCAGTGAGATCAGGATAAAAACACAGTACAGTGCAGTAAAGCCCAGTGAGATCAGGGTAAAAACACAGTACAGTGCAGTAAAGCTCAGTGAGATCAGGGTAAAAACACAGAACAGCGCAGGAAAGACCAGGGAGATCAGGGTAAAAACACAGTGCAGTACTTGTTCCTTTGCAGCCATGTTTAACATGTTTAAATGATGACTTCATTAAGAAAAAAACATATAAACCTCCTCGCAAGTCCTACATGAGGACATTGTTCCAAGATCAGCCAGACGGTGATTCGACTGTGTTTTGTAGAGAAATGTCGGAAATTCGGGGGGAGGTTCTTCAGCTGCTGTCCCAGCACCCTCGGGGCTTGAGGATCTGCGACTTCACGGGCGCCTACAACAACTATTTCGGGCGGAACCTGGTCCTCTCCGAGCACGGCTTCAAGAAACTGACGGGCCTCTTCACCTTCCTGACGGACCGCGTGGAGATAGTGGAAGACTCGGGCACCATGTGTGTGAGGCTCAGGTCGCCCTCCCCGCAGTGCCCCGGGGACGAGGACCCGCCGGGTGATGGCCAGGGGGGGCGGGGGCCACCCGCGGCTCGCCTGCCCGCGCCGGGGGTGCGCGAGGAGGGACAGGTGAGACCGGCCAGAGGGCAGAGTCATTCCTGACGGCTCTCGATCTCACCCGGGTGCTGAGTAGTTTTCATTAGAGGACGATAATAATAATAACTCCTTACACTTATATAGCGCTTTTCTGGACACTCCACTTAAAACTTGAGTTTCAGCTACTTAGGCTGAAAACAAGACAGTGGAGGACAATGATTATGATTACCTCTCCTGCTCTGCCTCGGAGGGCCTGGCTGGGACTGGTCAGCCCTGCTTCAGGGAGGACCAGTGCCGGCCAGTGAGGGTGGAATGACACAAGTGATTGATTTGAAGGGGTAAGAAACTCTGGAACTACAGGAAACTGACCGGTCACCTCTGTTTCCTCCTCAGAGGTCTCAAGAGAAACCCAGAACCAAATCTTACAGAGACGCCCTGAACGGTGGGAGATCCACACCCTCTGCGGCAGGTGAGAGCCTTTGATCTGTCTTGCACATGTGCGCTCCATTGCATACAGGCACGGCCTGGATTTATCCCCAAAAATGGACGCTGAATAAGGGAATGAAACAGAGTCACACTGGTCTCCTCATGTGTGGAGAGATTCTGGGATCGTACAGCGCTGTATAAAAAAAATAGAAAAAAAGATCTTGTACACTTATACCCCGGTATCTGCACCAAATTCGGTCCTGAAAACTTGTTTGGAAGGCGGGAGACGGTAAATCGAAAGTAAAAATTCCATGATTTCTTCTGAGGAAAATTCAACCCCAAAGACGAGTTCACTCAAAAAACACTCTAAACCTATAATACCATACAGACCATTAGAGCAAGCTTAGTGAACAACGCAGTTCTGCTCAAATAAGCCAACTATAGCTGTAAAATAACTAATGATATCATATTTACATTTTTCATTCTTTCGCAATAGATCTCTATCCAAGCGATCGGCTAGCCCGATGTGCATACTGTTGTCGACAATTATGCTAAGGAATCTTTCTCTCTTCCTTAGGGCCCATTATGAACAGCAACTACAAAACAAACACACAAAAAACCTCTTTGAAAATGAGAGCACAAGCTTTCGCTGTGATCGTAAACAAAGCACTGCTGCCTCACAGCGTCCTTCACCATAATGCCCCTTTCCCAGCGCAGAAACAAGCAGCTGTTCGGTGGCTGTGAATTCAAATGTTCTCAGCCAAAATCGGTCACTTTTTGACTTTCGAGTCCAGATGAGCCAAATTTCATTCTTATAACGATTTACAAGGTACAGGTCCTCCATGTCCAGATTTGCGAAAATCTGTTTGACCAAACGTTCTTTTACCCAGGTGTGAGTGTGTTCATCTGCTCATGTTTGATGTGAAAATGGTGAAGGGGGGGAGTTTCCTGTCCCTCTTTATAATTCAACCTGCGGAAAAGAAGTTGTAATGAACAATGTTTCTACCGGCTGCCAGCCAGAACCTTCCGCTCGCTTCATTTAGAAACCCAGTGCTGCTTAAGAAAAGAGCACTGGTATCATAACTGATTAGGTCTGCTACAGTATATTTCTGTCCACCCATGTTCTAACCACTATGGCCAGCAGCCATTTCACCCTGCAGCTCAAACACTGGCAGCCCCACTGAAGATAAGCAGGTGTGATCCTGGTCAGTACCTGGATGGGAAACCTCCAGGGACAAACTAAGGTTGTTGCTGGAAGGGGTGTTAGTGGGGCCAGCAGGGGGCGCTCACCCTGCAGTCTATGTGGGTCCTAATGCCCCAGTATAGTGATGGGGACACTTACTGTAAAAAGGCGCCATCCTTCAGATGAGACGTAAAACCGAGGTCCTGACTTTCTGTGGTCATTAAAAATCCCTGGGCGTTTCTTGAAAAGATTAGGGGCGTCCTGGCCAAATTTCCCATTGGCCCTTACCAATCATGGCCTCCTAATTATCCCCATCTATGAATTGGCTTCATTACTCTGCTCTCCTCCCCACTGAGAGCTGATGTGTGGTGAGCGTTCTGGGGCACTATGGCTGCCGTCGCATCATCCAGGTGGGGCTGCACATTGGTGGGGGTGGAGGGGATCCCCATTACCTGTAAAGCGCTTTGAGTGGAGTGTCCAGAAAAGTGCTATATAAGTGTAAGGAGTTATTATTATTATTATTCTTTCAATTCAGACCTGTGGGTGAACCAGAGTCTATCCCCGCACACAACAGACACAAGGCAGGGTTTACCCTAGACGGGACACACAGAGATACCCTCACACCAGGGCCAGTTTTCCTAGAATCAATTAAACCCACTTGTAGGTTTTTTGGAGTTTGTGGAGAATCGGGAAGAATGAGCACCGTGAAGATGGGGGGAGAGCTGGCGAGCCCCCACACAGACAACAACCCAGGTCAGGAATTGAACCCAAGGCCCCAGTCCCATGAAACAGTAATGCTAACCACAACACCTCCTATATCTTTCAGTCATTTGTATATGTAGTCCATTCACCTGTTTCTGGTTTTCCACAGCTTCCAGCACGGTATCTCCCTCGATTTCTCCCGGGACTTCCTCGGGAGATCCCATGTCCTTGCTCAAGGCGTCCCTCGGGGAGTTGCTGCGGGCACACCCCGGAGGCTTGCCTTTGGCCCGGGTTCGGAAATCTTGCCTCTCTCTCCTGCACCATCCTGACCTGCTGGTGGGCCACTCTTCCGTCAGGCAGCTCCTGGAGTCCTTGACAGATGTTGTCCGGTTGCAGGGAATCGGGGTGCAGACCTGTGTTCTCCCAGCTCATCTTCAGCCCTCCTCACCGCCTCAAGGCTCTGGTAGGGTTTCCCAGTAATGAAAGAGGCTGCTATCTTGTCACACCTGGGAGGGAACGATATCCTAAACTGCTCCTATGTCAATTCTGCTCTGGATCTCTGGATTTCTCTCTACCACAGCCATAGAGAGCCAGCAGCCATATCACCCTGCAGCTCAGCACTGGCAGCCCCACTGAAGCTCTGCAAGTATGAGCCTGGTCAATACCTGGATGGCAGACCTCCTGGGAAAGCTGAGGTTGCTGCTGGAAGAGGTGTTAGTGGGGCCAGTAGGGGGCGCTCACCCCGTGGTCTGTGTGGGTCCTAATGCCCCAGTATAGTGACGGGGACACTCTACTGTAAAACAGGCGCCGTCCTTTGGATGAGACGTAAAACCGAGGTCCTGACTCTCTGTGGTCATTAAAAATCCCAGGGCGTCTCTTGAAAAGAGTAGGGGTGTAACCCCGGCATCTGGGCAAAATTTCCCATTGGACCTTACCAATCATGGCCTCCTAATAATCCCCATCTATGAATTGGCTTCATTACTCTGCTCTCCTCCCCACTGAGAGCTGGTGTGTGGGGAGCGTTCTGGTGCACTATGACTGCCATGGCATCATCCAGGTGGGTGCTGCACATTGGTGGAGGGGAGTCCCCATTACCTGTAAAGCACTTTGAGTGAAGTGTATGTAAGTATTATTATTAACATCATTATTACCATAAGCTGGTGACCTTTTGGTAAAGCAGACCTGATGCTGCCCTCTAGAGGGAGCCAAACACCAAGTTACAAAATTACCTTGAGTATAAATACAACACTCCCTTAACTACGACAGCGACTACAGAAAGAGAGTCTTTCTGAACCCCCCAAGGTGCGATGTGTTTTACAGCAGCAGGCGATGTAAAGAAAACCCAGACACAAACAACGCACATGCACATACAGCAAAAAGAATCCTATGCTGAGAACTTGAATCCACCTGTTTTTAACTGGGAAAATCTGTGTCTGCATCTGGAAGGGAGTAAGTGGAATTCATTAAACAAAGGTTGTGAGGGTAACACTCTGTGTGTTAGAGTGACCTAAGAACTTAAGAAAGGCTACAAAAGAAGAGGACGCTGTTTGTTCCACCTAATTTGTTTCAAAACTGAAATGATCGCAGGCTCTTGCCTTGCTAGATCTTGAAGACTCCAGGGTAGCAGCTGGGAAACCTTCCCTGGACTCCCACAAGCTTGCGTCAGACCCAGCCGTACCCACAGAAGCAAAAGGAATGAATCCGAAATGCTCAATCGGATATAAGCTGGTGTTTTACCTCAGATAAAGTCACGCTGCCACATAATACACTTTTCCCATGATTGTATTGTCTGTAAATACAGTATGCTGCCTATGGAGGATGTTTGTATATATGAATGAAGTGTCAAATATCTGAGTGGCTATATTTTTACAATCTCTTTCTTCTGCCTGTGCAATCTTCTGTCACTCACTGGATCTGCAGTTCTGAATGTACCGTTCGTACTGCTTGGTTAACCCTATTAAAACCTGCTTTATTAGTCTGTCTAGTGTGTCTTAATTGGGGGGGGGGGGGACGCTAATTCCTTTGATCACAGAGGTGCTGCTTCTGTGCCTGGGCTGCAGCCTGCGCTCACTCTGTGCAATGATCTGGAAATCAATCGATCAATAAGAGACGATCCTCGGCACGCCTGCAGGCATGTGCTTTGTATGCGCCGCAGAATCAGTTGCGCCGGGACCCTGTATCGGAGGCAAGGTCCTTCTCTTGCTCGATGTGCTGCCACAAGCAACGCTGTTTGATCTACTGCCTCCGGCTTGTCAGGGATAGATCTAGTCACGGCTCTTTTAATCGTAGCAAGTGTGAGTCGGCACAGGTAAGAAACGGCGATCCAGCCCTCTTGCCTGCTGACGTCTGTATGATACTACTCTTAAACGCTATTTTCTTCTTTATGTTGGGAAGAGGTTTAAATGTCGTTTAAGAAGGGCAAAGTTACAGGTGGAGGTTTCTTCTGTGCCTGGTCACATTTTCTATTGCTGTTGGAGGTGAGGACCTGGTCGCTGCTGGAAGAGCTGCTCAGTCTTAAACTGTTTCTCGTTTTCCCCCTCAGGGATTCCAGCCACGGTTGCCTCGGCATCCCCCCCACTAGAGCCCGGTCTTCCGCCTTCCTGCTTTCCGGAATTAAAGGGAACAGAGGAGCTCGGAAAGGTCGGCCGGCAGCCGGCCGGCCCTCTTCCCAGTCCACCAGCCCCAAGCCCCCCCCTCCCGCCCTCCCAACCATCCCAGCCGGCGCAGCCTTCCAGGAGACCAAAAAGACGCTCGAAGGGGCACAAAAAATCCCGAGTGGGATCCGATCGGGAATCGATGCCCTCCTTTACCTTCGGATCCGGGTGGGAAGGTGCTGGGTATCCGGCGAGCTGGGAGGGTGCAAACGCCGCGGTTGAGTTCTGGGACGAAGAGAAAGATGGGAAAGCCATTCTCAGGAGTCAGTCTCCAACCACCGGGCCACACGGACGGGCGTCTTCCGGATCGCCGGATATCGAAATCTCTCATGTCCCGCCTGCCCGGGACTTATCCACGGGTGCTGGCCAGCCACCCTTGCTGTGGTCCTTTCCCTTCGCGTACGACACGCCTGTGCCCTTTGACCCCGTGCAGTGGAGGTGGTACCAGGCCCAGATAGAAGCCTTCTACCTGCGGTACTTTCAGAGCCTCCAGGCATCCCTGCTGCCGGCTCCCCCTTTCCCCCTGCAAGACGTGCTTTCGGGGGCCCAGCTGAGCCTCCACCTCTCGGATCAGCCCGTCTCGGGTCTGACAAGCCCGGTCTACGTGACCGATGTCGGTCCGGTTCCTCCGGCCCGTAGTCCCACAAACCCGTCCGACAAGCACTCGCCTCGCTAGCCTGCCGAGAACTCTGGCTCAGGCAGGCCGGCACACAGGATGTTAGTCATAGCTGTACTCGCGATAATCCAGACGTCTGAAGCAGGAAACACGGAGTAGGGGGTAGGGAGAGAGACTGTGGCAGCAGTAACCGCTGCTGACATCTGGACCTTGGATAACTGGGAGGTTCGGAAAGGGAGCACCTCCCAGGGTGAGGAACACAGGCTGATTCGGGCTGCAGCAAGCCCGTAGCCCAGGAGAAACAGACAACAGTGAGTCAGTCCCACAGCTCCCGGTACCGAGCGTTTTAGATCGACCCACGGGGGGGGACACTGGACCCGCTCCGCCCTCTCTTCCTAGTTCCTGCTGTAGCTCCTCTTCTTGTTTTTTTAAAAGACGATTTTATTTCTGAAAACCGGGCACGGGAGTGAGAGGTAAATTCCCAAGCTGATGTGTCGCTCTGACACCAGTATAACACGGCTGAACAGCACGTTAGATCGATTTTAAAATGAAGTGCAATACTTCCTGTTTACGATGATATAGCTGTGGTGCGTTAGTCGCATGGCACTTATAATTGATGGATTGCAACCCGTCTCGATTTTCCCTTCTGTGCCTTACAATCCCAGAAAACTAATTAACACGATTTCTGTCTCTCACCCTCCTTCTGAGCACACAGGAATGTAGTTACGGCACTGAAGACACAGCCAGCTGTGAGCCTGGAGGGCGTGATGAGATGACCGTTTTGAAAACCGAAACAGACATTTAATCTCTCCGTCGACGCCTTCGTATTATTTTTGTACCGCTGGCGCAGTAAATACACCGTGTAGCGCACGAATGACACGGACACACAGGACGTACAGTATATACGGCACGCACTGTTTCATCCCGCTTTGGTAGAATAAAACATTGTTGTTTTCATATCTCCAGTCACAGAGTGTCATAAAGTCTGTCGGAATGTTAATAGAAACGGTGTCGAAGGTGTTAGAAAGGCGCGAAAGCAGTGACGTGCCTTCTCGGATTAAACCAAGTTTAATTTTATCACTTCTAAAACGTAATGCTCATTGTCAGGAAACCGATCAGGCTGAAAAAGAAAAGGTCACCGCTGTCCCAGGAGCAGAAAGATAGACATGTTTTCTCCATTCCCTGTTTTATAACGTTTTATTTAAGCGCGATGTCGCTCGTCATGGAGTGGCTGCAGTTGTAATCTAGCAAACTGAGCTAAATCAAAGGCTTGATTTTAAGTCTTTGAATTATTATGATTATGATAATTATTGTTATTATTACTACTACTACTGCGTAATTAATGGTATTATTTTTTTTTCCTGTCTTAGCCCAGAATGTTTCCAACGAGGTGAAATAATACAATAAAAAAAAACATAATATGCAGATCCCAGATTTTGTAAACATCTTCCCGACATTTTGTCATTTATTTTTATTTTTATGCCTTTTTTGAATGACAAATATAATTATATACTGTAGTACGGGTTTTTTATAATTGTTATATATATAATATTTTAATATTATTCTTTAAATTGGAAGAAGAGGGTAGAAAAGGGGCGGCTGGCCATATTTCAGTATTTCTTTTCCATACATCATAAGTATAGCAATACTTTTTTTTTTTAGAGTTACAGCCTGGGTGTGAATTTTATTTATCAAGATACAGTCTTGTCTTAATCAAAGCCTGTAATCAAACACTTGCCCCACTGTCCACCCCCTCCACTCCCCTCCCCCTGCAGAAAATATGCCTTGGTCCACAGTCAGAGAGTTTGGAATTCCAGAGCCTAGTCCGCCTCTGTGGGGAAACAAATTGGCCTTGTTTTTCGCTGAAGCTCATCCGGCAGCCACCGCGGTATACTCGTCCTCTGACGCGGTGGCAAAGCGCAGAGCGGCGGCACGGGAGTATTAAACGCCGCGTCTCATGGAGAGAGGTCGCCGTGAGCTGCAAGCCCGCAAGAGGGACAGAGGCAGTACGTCTTCTCTCCTGGCGGCCCTGACAGGTCCCGTCCCGTCCGAGTCTCGGGCTGGGCGGGTGTCCGCAGCGGGATTTACACTACAGGTCTCCCGCCCTTTAACGCCTTGTTTGGAGTTTCGCCGAGGGCGGGTGCAGCCTCATTTGGATGCGGTCTAATGCGTAACGTCGTTAAGTAGGCAGGTTCACCCGGGAACCCGCACGGCGTTTGTCTCCCACACGCTCCACGTTGTCTCCTTCTCCCTGGCTGGATTCTGCGATCTCTCCCGTCCCACCAGTCCAGCCTTTTTCTCACCGCTTCTTCCAATTCAGGCTCACAGAGGAGCTGGAGCCCATCCCAGCAAGCAACGGGCGCAAGGCAGGGTACAACCCGGGCAGGACGCCAGTCCATCGCAGCAGGGCACACACAGACTCACACCAGGGCCTGTTTTCCCAGAAGCCAATGAACCTACCAGCCATGTCTCTGGACTGTGGGGGAAAACCCACACAAACGCAAGGAGGGCATGCACAATCCACACAGACAGCACCTCAGGAATTGGACTCTGGGCCCCAGAGCTGCCAGGCAGCAATGCTCACCACTGCCAGCACGCTGCCCTGATCCCCCTTGTGTTTTCTGAAATATTACTCAGTGCCCCACCCTGGCTGCTGAGCCTACTGTGAGTGAGAAAGTCAGTAGCGTTGCTCAGTGTTCACGCAGACGAGCTGGATGGACTTGTAATGTAATTCCTGTGCACTGTCTGCATTGAAGAAGAAAGTGGGAGCCGTTCAGCTGCCGGCTGTGTGAGTCTGACCCTCAGTTTAACTTCTACTCCAGGTTTTCATGACAGGCAGATTCCTCAAGCGCAGGAAGGCTCCAGGAGCTTGCAGTCCTGGGTCTTGCGGGTTGGGAGCCCTGCTCCCAGTTATTGCACAGAGGCTGAGAGGACAACCAGCAACCTCTAACAATCCACCATTGCACAACCTAGCCCAAGCGTCCTGGGCTGGAATTACAGGACGTCGTAGGTCTTAAATATGGACTCCCTTTCGCTCCAATCGAAATTTGGAAGTCAATGTGATAAGAGGCTTTGTGCACCACCCTTAAATCATAGGGATTACGTAAGGGCAAAGATAAGGGAAAGCACTGTGTCTGCATTTCCAGTCACTGTGGCAAAGGAGAGCTGAGCAGCCCCAGCTATGATCATGTCCCCTCACCTGTTCCTGGAGAGCTCCAGTGCAACAGCTTTCAGAGGTGAATTTAATCATCTGTTTCAAGAAACCAAATCATTAATTGAGCTCAAGGACAGGCAGTTCGGTAATTGATCATAATAAATAAAATTCAGTAATAATTAAAAAAAATCAAGCTGGTTTCATAGCTGTCACAGATGTCTGAAAACGGGACGAACCGTGGAGAGGCAGGAGAGCGGAAAAAGACCCAGATCCGTAGCGGAGGAACGGGAAAAAGGCCCGGGCTCGTTAGTGCAAAGAGTTCAGGAATGCCGTATAGAAACCTATGCCCTCAGGTAGCGGACGTGGGGCAACCTGGTGCTAGGCGGGTCTCAGGACATCCGAACATCAATGCTGAGATGCAAGACCCGGAAATATATAGTCCCAGAGTGCGAGAAACACCGGAAGGACAGCAAATAACCGGAAATGAGAGACAGGACCGAGAAGGAGTGCCCTCTGGCTACAGAAGGCGTGACAATAGCTGAGTGAATCTACAATTTCCTCCCACCGGTTCTTAGAGGTACCTCAGAGTTTGTGCCTCAGTCACCTGGCTGGCAAACCTGTCCCAGGCACCTACCACTCTTGGAGTAAAGACAGGTTTCCTAGTCTCTGTCCTAAATGAATCCCACTTCATTTTCCAACCGTAACCCAGTCTCCTGGGACTGTTCGTCCCCAGCATAACCAACCTGTATCCAGCCAAAAAATAGAATTTCCCATTCAGTTCACTGTAAACGCTGGGGAGCACAGTTTCCATCCCGTATCCCTAAAACCTGCAAGCATCGCTTGATGGCACAACCCCCCTCTGAGACCCCCGGATCTGGGCGGGCGCTCGGACACAAGCAGGGGCTGTCTTTCTCTCCTCTCTTCACAAGGTGCGGCTGGGCCCTGGGACTGTGTCTCTTGTGCCTTTCGTTGCAGCTGTTTCTGCAGCAGTGTGGAGTGTGGAGGGTGGGGGAGTTATGTGGGGGGTATGTGAGAGTCACATGCAAGGGCTCTGCAGAGGAGCCTGGGTCCTGTTTCCCAGCAGCAAACAGACAGCGACGGGGTGGCGTGTCTGCGCGCGGGAGGGAGGGGTGTCAAGGCCAAAAAAAGCAACTGGATTCCTCCATGTGTGAGAGATATGATTAGCTGTGACTCAGGACTGCCGGGCGCACTGAGCACTTCTCCTCAAAGGTTAGCAGACTCCCACGAAGCTCCCGGCCCACTGGTCACCCTCACCGCGGCTCACCAGAGACCCCCCTTTCTGCCCGGCTCTTCTGCACAAGCAACACAGCAGGTCGGCTCAGGGCTCCTACACAGCAGGACGAGATGGGCAAAGAGGTGAGTGGGCAGCTGGCCACCTTCTTTTCGGGAACGTAGTTTTAATCCGCCGCGACGCCCACGTGTTTGTCGCGGGCTCGGGGATAACCACTTTTGGAGTGGGGGGGGGGGGGGGGGAGGACGTGGGAAATTGATTGGGGAAGCGTCGACGCTCAGGAGGCTGTGAAATGCACCCACTGGGGGAGAAACAGTTGGTTTGTGAAGCGGGGCTTTACAGGCGGTTGAGGAGGGGGAGAGGCAAAATTCGAGCTGTGTAGCTTTTGCCACTTCAGGGCGGCTGCGGAATTTCACCTCAGAAAAGGGGAGATCTAATTTTGCCCTCGAAGGCGAAAAGGCTTTAAAAGTTTCCCCGTAGTTCTTCAACTTGACATTTTAGTCCTGAAGAAGCAGCCCAATGTAGTATTTTGTACATCTGCTGTGTTATTTAGATCTGCCACATCTGCCACATCTTTCAGACACCTCAAAGTTATTCAAATGGCTCAGCGTCTTCAACCTTAGGGCACATTCAGACTTGCCCTTGGAGTTATTTGACGGGGCGGCTGTATCATGTTTTCCATTAGCGAGCCGGGGTAGCTGTGCCTCTTCAGCGAGGGGGTTGTGGGTTCAAATCCTGGATGGGATGCTGTTGTTGAACCCCCGAGGAAGGCTCTTCACTGAGACGGCTCCAGTGCAACTCCCTGCTGTGTTCCTAAGGTGCTTGTTGTGAACGGGAACAGGCTCTTAATTGACAGGCCTGATAAAATTAAAATCAGCAGATGACTGAATGTATATGTGACCAAGTTTGTACAGTACTGAAGGTTTAGGGAGATGCCTGGTGCCCTGATCCTGAACTATTTAAAGAAATGGGGGCTCCTCTTCCTCTCACGTCCAGCCGAAATGAGCTCTGCAAAGTACGAGAAGCGTCTCTCGGTCGTGCAGTTGAAACTGGAAAGCTCCTGCACTGGGGCCAAGCTCTTCTCCATGATCCTTCATTTAAACATGTCCGTGTCTGGTCCATGGCGCTGCCTGATCCGCTAACAATATTACTGTTTATGTATAAAGCACCCCTCCGAACAGAAGTGTACACACTGATCAAGAAGAACACAAAGGAAATAAAAAAGTGTACACTGAAAAGTACAAAACAATGAAACAAGACCAAACAAGTCGTACAATGGTCGTAGCCCCTGGCAGAAAGGTGACTTTTGTGTTTAGATTTGAAAAGAATCAGTGCGTTTCTCTCTCGAAGAGTTAGAGGAAGCAGCTACAGAAAAGGCATGGTCACCAAAAGTCCAAGATTTAGTCCTGGGTACAGTGAGCACAGGACCGGCCTCAGCTGGACAGAGTCCAGAGGGGTCATAAGACAGAGGAGCTTATTGATGGATGATGGAGTCAGATTAAAGGCATTTTAAAGGCACTTCCCTCCAGCTTTAGAGACAGTTTCTTCACACACGCTGTCAGATTATTGAATTCGACCTCTACCTCTCGACTTGACCTCTCTGATGTTTCTAGTTGCGTACTGCCTGTGCTGACTGGCATTCAAGTCGTGTGATATCCAACTTTGCTGGTGTTGCTACAGCTGTTCTGTGTTAACGTGTGCCGTCTCCTTCATGTCTTGCTGTCGGAGCGCACATGCAGATAAGCGTCTCATCGCACTTGTGCAGACGGCAAAGGAACTGAACTGAGACTAGGCCGAGCCGCGAAAAGTCGCGAACGACATCTTCGTAGGCAACAAACTCAGAGATTGAAGAGTGGGAGTGATCTCTGGGGTTACTCTTCGAGCGTCTGGACTCTTGACCCCTGCGTGTGGGGGATCTTCCAGCCTCATCACCCGACGCTCGACTCTCATTGTGACCGTCGCCGTTCCGCGCGGGCTCGTGCTCTCTGCCCGCCCGTTTCCTCCCGCAACACCTGGGGGTGCGAACCCGGGTCTCCAGTGTAACGCAACAGGGAACCTGCCGCATGAGCTAAAGGAGACCTCCCCCAGCCCAGGCAGCTGAGGTCCCTGCTACGCGTGGGGCGGGGGGGGGTGGGGTGATGACGTCACCGTCATGTGACGTCACGTCAGGGAAAACAGCTCCTCATGCGGAGAAGCTGGCACCCGCACGTGTGCAATCACAGTTTACGTAATGCCCGTCGTACGAGGAGCAGACGGTGGTCTCCCACACTTGCACCCGGCATTTTTACGAAGAGACGGAAGTTCTAGAGCTTGAATGAAGACGTCACCCTTTCTTTTCAGGAAGTCAGGTTGCGGTATGTTGTGCCGCCCGAAACTGGCAAGAAAGAATGGAAATAATCTTGCAAAGACAGCAACGGACGGTGACGTTCAGTCTCAGCTCATAGGTGAGCGCCTGCGTTCAGGCACAGTAATTATTCCCACACCTGTCTGTAAATGACAAGTAGTCACAAGTAGAGCTTGTGAGCACGACTTATGCACAGTCTCATCTTATCAGTCAGCGTAGAAAAAGAATGATTCCTTAGCGCTCTTCTGGACCCTCCAATCCCCTCCACCCCCACCAGTGTGTCCCCCCACCTGGATGAAGCTCCAGTCTGCTCACACACAGCAGCTCTCAGTGGGGAGGAGAGCAGAGTGATGAAGCCAGTTCAGAGATGGGGGTTATTAGGAGGCCATGATGGGTAAAGACCAGGGGGAAATTTGGCCAGGACACCCCCTCTTGCCTAAATGACAAGTAGTCACACATTAAGCTTAGTGGAGTTTGTGTGACACTACTGCATTTGTATTGCATCTCACTAAAGCCCAAATCTGCCTTCTTTCGTGTTTAAATTCAGGCTGGTTCACTGGCCACTGTCAACACCGGTGGTGTTCGGTCCCAGGATTGAATTCCAGAGCAGTTTATCCGGGACTCGGAGCAGCTTGCAGAACCAGCGTTCCCACTGACTCGCTCTGTCATCTGTTTCGCCTTCTCAAATTCCGAGGTGGGCGGGGCGGAGATTCCGGGACCCGCTGGCGCGCCACACTGTGCCCGAAATCCCTGTATCCCGGGCTTGTTGCTTGCTTGCTCCGGCAGATCCTTTTTTAAATCCGTCCGGAAAACGTTGCCCGGAGTCCTCTATTGGCCCGTGATGGCATATTGCAGAGGTCAGCAGGTGGCGAGAACTGAATTAACTGCTACCAGCGACTGGGGATTATAGCTGACTGATAACTCCTAAGTGACTGCAGCTGTTGCGCACAATGGTTACTGTATCTATCGCAACGAGGGAACACAGGCATCAGGAACGGCTCGGAAAGTTTCACATTCGCGCAGGAGCTGAGCAGATAAGGGGGGGGGGAGGCTCTTTTAGGATTGTGATTGAGCTAAGATATAACTACACGCTTATCACTGAACCCTTGATGATGTTCTCAATCTTGTGAATGGGCCTTCATTCAGACCTTTTCATAACTCGCTTTCAGATCTTATTTTCAATTCGCTTTTAAACTCCACACACACACACACAAATGTCGTGAGTGTCTGATGTGTGGGCTGCTTCGTGCGAAACTGGAGAGAAGGAGTTAATGCTTCCCTGCAGCGCGTCACTCTGTCTCTGGCAGCTGCTGTAATCTGAGCCACCCAGCCAAATCGGCCAGGGAGTTTGCTGAGACGCCACGGGCGGGGCACAAGAATGTAAAAAAAATAACGACAAACGCTCAGCCCATCTAGAGAGCTTGATTGCTGATAGCTCAGTGATACCGGGAACAGCCCAGCCTTTCAGAGCAGTTCCCACAGCCTCCCACAAGCTCTTGTGGATAAAATACACTGCCTCCTGGTTTCAGCCTTTAAATGAACTTCCCTGTAATAGATAATGGGTTATGGAGAACGGTGGGCGGGTCCACTTTTGCAGGAAGAGCGCGTATGTGCAGAAGTGCCTCCTGTCTTTCAAAACCGTGCCTGATGCCTTATCTGCCAGGCCACACTCCTGCAGGCCAGAGTCCCAGTCTGTAGCAGAGGGGGCGATGGGTGGATGGGGAGAGCTGAGATCATATTTAGCATCTCGTTCATAAAAACGTGTGTTTTTGAGGTCCGCTGAGATGAAGTCTATAGTATCAGTTTTAAATGTGAGGAAAGATGAGTAGGTGGTGTGTTGAGATAGATATCTGTTAAGGGGCTATAAATAATCCCAGCATCTCTGAACACACACTCGGTAACTCCTCTGCTGTTGTTGAGGAAGGAGTGTTTGTTTTGCTGGTGACACTGGGAGGTCAAAGGTAACCTGGGGGCTTGCTTACAGCCGGGGGGTGTTTTTTATTATCAAGGGCTCAAGGACTTGTTGTCTCTCTAGCTTCGTTTCTGCGCCGCGCGGAGCGCAAGGAAAACACCCGCGGTCTCGTTTTTCATCTTCGTCAGGAAACACAACCGACAGCCGAGCAGGAATGTTTTGTTTTTTTGACGAAAATGCCACAAACAAAAAAACACAACCAAAAACGATGGCGAGAACGGAAGCTCGCGCGCTTCAAGAAGTGACAACTGAGCTAATTAAATGTGGTTGAAAGAAACTTGTCTGCCCACGCTGTCACAGATGTCGCAGTTTTACAAAAAGCCACTGAAAAGTATACAGTGGTGTTTAAAAGTTTTCAACTGCATGTTTCACAGAATCTCCAAGTGAAAAGACGTTAACACAACCTCCGCAGGGAACGAACACGCATTTCCGTCCGTTTTAATGCACAAGTGCTATTTATTTGCTGGATTTCACCGATTGAAAAAAAAACAACAGCGAAGGTGGCATGTGCAAAAGTTAGGCCAGTTGATTCATTAATACTTTTTACAATTATTATTATTATTTTTTATCCCGTAAGACTGAATCCTGAGAAAGAATCGACAAAGTGTGGTCTAAGGGCGTTGACCGCGATATCAATAGAACACAATATAAAGTGTCACAAAAGAAAGAGCATTCAGCCTGAATTTACACTAGGTCCATAATATTGTAACGCTTACGGCCGACAGGCACTGTGTAAGAGCCGGCGTACCAGAGCAGGTGATGTCACCGCCCTTCCCTGTGATAGCAGGACCACAGCTACTGGGCTG
Source organism: Lepisosteus oculatus (assembly GCF_040954835.1). Taxonomy (NCBI): domain Eukaryota; kingdom Metazoa; phylum Chordata; class Actinopteri; order Semionotiformes; family Lepisosteidae; genus Lepisosteus; species Lepisosteus oculatus. The sequence continues at coordinate 6,212,031 of NC_090699.1, forward strand.
TTGAGAGATCTCTCTTTAGCTCACGGGGCTAGGTCGCTGCAGAGAGACGCGGAAGTCCCGGGTTCGAGCCTCCAGTCGGGATGGGGCCGACCGGATGCGGCAAGGGCGCCCACCTGAGCCCCCGTTGCGTTACAATATAATTATATTACTTAAATATTTATTAATGTCTTACGTATATATTTGTAAATGTCATAATATTCCTGACATATACTTATTACAGTTATAATCACTATATAATTAATATTACGTATGATTTTATTTATTAATATATTTTTTATTGATTATCTTCATTGCTGACGGATCAATTGAAATAAAACAGGGTGGGTCTCCAGCCCTCCACCCTCGCAAGGCAGGTCTCTTGGCTGCAGATCCTTAGCCACAGAGCCACCACAATAATGATCAGATTGTAGTAGTTCAGGTGGGGAGCTGCGTCAGCAAGTAGGCTGCAAAGGAACAAGTAATAGGTTTATTCCCTGCTGAAAAAAAAGAAGAAAGAAAACACAACGTTTCGGTCGCGGAGCCTTCTTCAGGTGTGATTGTCACTATTATTGATTGTGTGTCAATTTGTATGTATTATTCCAGTATGTTAACGCTGCCTCCTTATGCTGTTTCATTGACATTATTTTCTCTATTGAGTCAACTTCACTGGACACAGTTAGCTGTAGCAGCACGGGAACTGCATTTCAAAGGCAGTAGGTTCTGTATTAGGATGCACGCTGAGTAAAGTACAGCAGATGATTGGTATTTGGGCAGGTGCAGTGGCCAAGTCACCGTAGACGGCCCCTTTTCACCCTGCTCCCCCTGACTCTCCTCTTGGCCTTTTCTTCTCTTTTTCTTCCCTTCGCAACAAACCCCGTGGGGACTGACGGCCGCTCCTGCAATCAGAGGGGCCGCGATCACACCCCGAACCAGAACGGGCGGGACAAGAAGAAGAAGCAGAAGGAGAAGGACCTGGATGAACTGAAGAAAGAGGTGTCGCTGGTGAGGCCTTCCGCTTGGTGTTCCTGAAACCTCTGCTTCTCTGACCATCCCCTCGTGGCTCCTCGTACGCCTTGCTCCACATCCATAGGTCCGATCGAAGGAGATAAACACTTCTCCGTTTTCTTACAGGACGACCACAGAATAACCCTGGATGAGCTGGGCAGAAGATATGGAGTGGATCTGTCTCGGGTAAGATAAGAGAAGATCACTTTATTGGCCCTATACAATCTCTTGCATTAGGAATTTGTCTTTTCAGAGACCCCAGCTTGCTCTCCATGAGACACACAGACAGGGCCCTAGAGCCCTTTGCTTTTGCAACATGATTAACAGTAAGATCAGATCAGATCACTTTAGTGGCCATATACTGTACAATTTCTTGCATCAGGAATTTGTCTTTTCACAGACCCCAGCTTGCTCTCCATGAGACACATAGACAGGGAGTGAAGCTGGGGGTCAGAGCACAGGGTCAGTCATTTATACAGCACCCCTGGAGCAGCTGGGGTGAAGGGCCTTGCTCAGGGGCCCAACGGAGTAGGATTCCTCTGCCGGCCGCAGATATGAACCAGCAACCAGATGGTAGGAGGAGGATGACTGGGAGCCTTGAGAATAGACCTGGCCTTCTTACGACATCTAACTGAGTACTGTAGATATCCTGGACGTTTGATAAATAAAGAAGGCCAGAGGACTTTCAGATTATCACAAAATAAAATGTGCTTGGTGTGAGTTACTATATTCATGAGACAGATTTACAACACTCCCAACTGTCTGTGATGTACCTGTAAATGACCTCTATTGCATACAGTGGCGAAAGAGTAGCAGTCGAGCACCAGCCTGTAAGAGCTTCTCTCCTCAATGATAAGGGAGTTTCTCAAGATCCCAGTGTTTGTTGTAAGTTGTCATAGAAAATTCAGTGATTTCTGTATGTAAAAATAGGACAATACTGAGAAGCGTGAGATATATTTCTATACAGCTGCACTTGGGGAAGTTCCCTGTGTCCATTGTGAATGGTCAAGGGTACCGTTTTGTGACCTACAACACTGAGCTGAAATGAGCACCAGACGACATCGATTAAAACAGCTGCCTCAGATGCGCTGAGCTTTTCTTTTTTTAATTTTTAATTTTAGAGAACAAAACAAAACCATTTTACATAGAAACCACCATTATTCAGCCTTACATCACAGGCACAAATTCCCGTTTGTTCCCCTAGTATTTTACAATTATATACGCACTTTTCATATGCAGTCTTAGACAGCTTTGACACCTCTTTGCCTGAGAGGACCTGAATTGAAATTTCTCATGTCAACCACCCCCTGCCCAATTCCACCACAAAACCGCACCGCGGTAAATTTGCAGGCCAAGGCACACCCTCAGCTCTTCCATGTTCGTACTCTGGATTTACCCTGCCAGTGACACAGCTCACGTTGAACCACGGCCCCTCCTGCGCGAACAGCCGTGATCTTCGCACGAGGATATACTGTGCCCCGTCTAACGGCCTGTTTCTACTGTTCTTCTCTGAAGGGGTTTACCACCGCCCAGGCCGTGGAGATCCTGGCCCGGGACGGCCCCAACGCTCTCACCCCGCCCCCCACCACCCCGGAATGGGTGAAGTTCTGCCGGCAGCTTTTCGGGGGCTTCTCCATCCTGCTGTGGATCGGGGCCATCCTCTGCTTCCTGGCCTACAGCATTCAGGCGGCCATGGAGGATGAGCCGGCCAACGACAACGTGAGCCCAACCAGTCGTCCTCTCCGAGGGTCCTATTAATAGACACAGACTCCCCCCTCCCTGATAAGGCCGAGCCCACCCGCTGCCATGTCCCTTAAAGTAATACTCACTGGCATCCCCACTCGGGGGAGCTGAGCCGGAATATCACGGAGCCGCTGGAATATTTAGGATCCAGTTCACAAACGGTGCCCCGGCGGCTTGTTTGGTTTGGTTACCACCCAGCAACGGCCTCGGGGGCCTCTCGGGAGCCCCTTCCACACGGCGGCGCTCGGAAGTCGAACGTTTCTTCTGTGGCGTGTGCGGTGCTGCTCTTTCCCTTTCGAAAATGGTCACGGCTGGCGGAGAACAACTTCAGCCGTGGTTCCGTCCTGCTCCGGGACTCACTTCCTCAAAGAAAGGAGTTCACACGCCTCTCCTCCTCGGCTCCATTTCGATGATCAGTGTGACCGATGAGGCAGGGGGGAGGTCAAAGGTGAAACTTGACCAAACTCAGGAAGGGAGATGCTGCTTCTTAACTGTCCTGGTTTCCCCCGTTAAGATCGCTGAAAGTGGTTCGTTTTTGTGAACTTCCACGTTTGAAGTTGCAGAGCACACCCTCGCATCCACCTTGTGGAAAAATCTGACGACGCCCGAGGGAGTTTCAGGGTCCAAAATCCAAGGTTTAAGTGGTGGAGGCAATTTCAATTAAAAATGAACTACAAACCCGATCAGGTGAACGGGAAATATAGGATCCAGCTTTCACGACTCAGGAGTTTGGAATGATCATGCTCAGGCGATGCAATGCTCTTTCCTAGCACTGACCGATACCGAACTGACTGGGCTCGAGGAGGTGTGTGTCAAAGGGAGTGGCAATTTCTTCTCCTGTTCGTCGTGCTGTTTTCTTGGTTTGAAATCCGGTCACCAGTCGTGACCAGTGGTTATTTAGTGTCCGGAGGTCAATATTGGTTGACTTTGCCATTGTCCGCTCTGTTTCAGCTGTACCTGGGGGTGGTGCTAGCGGCCGTCGTCATCATCACGGGCTGTTTCTCCTACTACCAGGAAGCCAAGAGCTCCCGGATCATGGACTCCTTCAAGAACATGGTGCCTCAGGTATCTGGCACTGCTTTGTCCCTGGACAGCTATTGTTACGTTAATGCCATTCATCCTTATGTATGAAAATTTCCATGTATGGGGATCTGTGAAATATATTTAGTTTTGCAGCTGTTCCTTTTCTGGAGACAGTATGTAGTTTTTTATGTGTTTGCACTGTTTTATAGCTTCTTCTGTTGTAGGTGAATTGTTTCTGGCATTGTAGTTGACAGTGCTTTGTGATGGATGCTTTGCTCAAGAGATGCAATAGGAAAGCAGATTTAATTGATGGGTCTGTGTAGTTTTCCAAAGGTCAGCATGAGTATTATAAGACAATGGGAATTGATGCATTCATTTTTGCAGCTCTCGAAGATCATTGCTTAATCTTGTCTTGTATGCATTTGTGTTCATGATTATTTTCCGGGGGGAAGCGTTTTCCTGATCTTTCATCTTCCATATGTACTTATCTGACACATTAGCAAATCCTTCAAACAGAGCTTCAAGTACAAGCGGGAGAGTAAACAAACTTTTCCTTGGGATTTAATGGAAACTATTCAAATTCTGCAGCCGAGCCAAGTACCTCTCCATTATACTGATGATATTTATAACAAAGAACAATGCGCTCTGGAAAATATCTTCTCTGAATAGTTTAACAGTGAGGGATCTGTTTCAGTCTCACACATTGACTCTCTCCCTAACAGCCAAGCAATCTGTTCCGAAAACAAACGCAAGAGTTAGGCCGAAACATTCTTAACCCTTGCGTGGTCTGGAGCTGAGCTTGACATTTACGAGCAAGCCAATGTCTCAGACGGCTGGATCAGTCAGTAGGTTCAATTGCTTTTCTCATGATGCCATCAGAAAGATGAATGTACTGTGCTGCATTCAGCAACAGGAGCAAAAAAATAAATAAATGCCAATCGGCTAACCCATGCTGTTCTGGTACCCCAGCAAGCCCTGGTAATCCGGGACGGAGAGAAGCTTCAGATCAATGCAGAAGAAGTGGTTCTGGGGGACCTAGTCGAGATCAAGGGTGGAGACCGGATCCCAGCTGACCTTCGGATCATCTCTTCACATGGCTGCAAGGTCAAATTTTGTTATTGGGTCTGTTTTCCTCCCACAGTCCACAGACATACCGGTAGGTGAATTGGCGCCAGGGAAACTTGGCCCTGGTGTGAGTGAGTGCGTGACTGTGTCTGTGTGCCCCCCGCAATGGCATTCCATCAAAGGCGTATCCTGTCTTGTGCCCTTGCTGGACTCCAGCTACTGTAGCCTGTAACCTGTATTGGATTAGACGATGGATTCATGGATGGAAGGATTTGCATTTTAGCATGATTATGATAGTTGGTTCTAAAATCTCTGACTTTAGGCCTTTATCTTTGTCTTCTTCATAGCCAGTGGGGGAAAGCTAAGTCTAAGTGGGGAAGGATACCTAAAATAGGACCAGTGGCCACAATTCTGGCGCAATTTGTATCATCCAAAGTCAAGCATGGCTCTCTTGAAAAGGGCAGACAAGCACACGGATGGATGCGAAGGTACTGGTAGACAGCAGACTGAGTCACCTGCAGCCATGACGTAGTCTGGTCCATTTCAGGTGGATAATTCCTCCTTGACCGGCGAATCCGAGCCTCAGACCCGATCCCCTGAATACACTCACGACAACCCCCTGGAAACAAGGAACATCGCCTTCTTCTCCACCAACTGCGTGGAAGGTAAACTTCAACAACATATTGCATCCAGAGATTTCTTTCTTCCTCTACAGGGGAGCAGTGTGTGTGTGGGGGGGGGGGGGTGGGGGGTGGAAGAGGTTTTTTGCGGTTGCTAAACCTATTCACTAGGAATAACAAAACCCAAGAATCAATCGTCATGAAATGATTATGGAGTGATAATTTGGCTTAACCCGCTTGGCTGAAGGCTGAGCTGCTGGCCAGAGGACGAGGAGGCCGGGACCCCCAGGCAGAGGGAGGAGTGACCCAGGGGCAGCTGCAGAGGTGGAGATGGGGTGGAGGTGGGATGCAAAAGACGTACGCGAAGGGAGAGATGGGGATCACGTAGTTTTAGGAGAGGATATGAGAAGTGATAGTTGATACTGACGGCCGAGTCTGATTGAACTTGGCTGTCGTCACCCCTCCTGAGCTGTCGTCACAAACCCCATTTGATGAAAACAAAGCAGCCATTGCAATCTACCGGTCAATTGCATTTCGCCACGACGCTCGTCGTCTGCAGCTGTTTTTAACGCCAGTGGAAAACTCCTTTTCCCCCCTGTTGATCACAAGAGACCGTGCCAAGCGCACACCTCCTGCGCTCCGCGCAACTCCAGTATTTATAACTTCGCTGTCAGGGTTGATCTGCCCACAGAAGCCCAGAGCTTGCCAAGAACAAGCATTCCTTTGCCATAGTGGGATTGTACTCACAGGGAAGGGGGGAGGAGCGGCACTTGACTTTTAAAAAGTTTTAATCCACTGTATATGGAGCTCAGGGCTTAGACAAGAAAACTGAAAGGCTCAGTTAAAAATGCCGACTGGGCATGCATACCCCTCCACAGGGCGGAGCAGTGGCACTGTGGCTCAGGATCTGAGCCTGTGGCTGGAAGGTTGCCGGTTCAAATCCTGCGGCTGGCAGAGCAATCCTACTCCGTTGGGCCCCTGAGCAAGGCCCTTAACCCCAGCTGCTCCAGGGGCGCCGTATAAATGGCTGACCCTGTGCTCTGACCTCCAGCTTCTCTCCCTGTCTGTGTGTCTCATGGAGAGCAAGCTGGGGTCTGTGAAAAGACAAATTCCTGATGCAAGAAATTGTACAGTATATGGCCACTAAAGTGATCTGATCTTACTGTTAATCATGTTGCAAATGCAAAGGGCTCTAGGAGAAAGGGAGCTGAAGGGTTGCCTCTTGAAGAATGCCCACGTCTTAGAACCAGTGAGGAGCGGCCAGGGCTGGGTGGGGTTTCTGCAGTCTGACCGCCTCCCTCCCCGACCCGCCAGGCACAGCCCGGGGAATCGTGATCGCGACCGGGGACCGCACGGTCATGGGCCGCATCGCCACGCTTGCCTCCGGGCTGGAGGTGGGGCGCACCCCGATCTCCATGGAGATCGAGCACTTCATCCACATCATCACGGGCGTCGCCGTCTTCCTGGGCGTGAGCTTCTTCGCCCTGTCCCTCATCCTGGGGTACTCGTGGCTGGAGGCCGTCATCTTCCTCATCGGGATCATCGTGGCCAACGTGCCCGAGGGGCTTCTGGCAACTGTGACCGTGAGCAGAACCATTTCCCTTCCCGCACCGCTGCCTTTAGAAAGGAGCTAAATCTTTTTTCTTGCCGGCTTGCATGAAGGAGAAAATATCGGCTTAAGTGCAATTCTACAAGTGAGAAGGACAAACCTTCTGCCTGCCTTGCGATGCACTGTTTAACGTTGAGCTTGCTGCATTATTCCAAGTGATTGTAAAAATTATTAGCTCACATCAGCTGCAGTAGATGTCCAACTAGATCACCGAAAAGTCCGCTGACCTAAGTATAGCAAGTACAGGCTTAACGTTCACAATCCATCCATCAGTTGGAATGATAATAAACTGTCTCCCCCTTGTGGCCAAGACCTGTACGTACATTCAGTTTATTGTCTGATCAGAAGCAAGAAAGACCTACAGAAGCTTGTTGAGTGGGGAGCTGTGACAGCATGCGTAGGCTTCACAGGAACAGGTGAAGATTTATTCTGTGCAGAAAAGAAAAGACACACAGTGTTTCAACTGTGGAGCCTGTGTGGTGACACCTGAAGAAGGCTCCACAGCCGAAACATTGTGTCTCTTTTCTTTTCCTTTCAGCATGGGAATAAACCTTTACTTGTTCCTATGAAAGCTATGACTTTCATAGTGACTGTACGTGACAGTTAAGGTTTGTCATGGGGTCCTGCAGCTTAACCTGGCCAGAGATAAGGGCTCCATGGGGAGTTCACATGTGGCTCCTGAAATTTGAGTCTTTTCATCCCCGACGGACAGGTGTGTCTGACGCTAACGGCCAAGCGCATGGCTCGCAAGAACTGTCTGGTGAAGAACCTGGAGGCTGTGGAGACGCTGGGCTCCACCTCCACCATCTGCTCTGACAAGACGGGCACCCTCACACAGAACAGGATGACCGTCGCCCACATGTGGTTCGACAATCAAATCTATGAGGCGGACACCACAGAGGACCAATCAGGTAGCTGATTGCCATGGGAGCTGTGAAGGGATGCCACATGACAACGAGCAGAAAAAAAAGCATTTAAGAGCCAGCAGCTTTATCACTCTGCAGCTACAGCTGACAGGCCACTGGAGCCCAGCAGTGTGAGCCTGGCCAGTACCTGGATGGGAGACTCCTGGGAAAGCTGAGGCTGCTGCTGGAAGAGGTGTTAGTGGGGCCAGTAGGGGGCGCTCACCCTGCAGTCTGCGTGGGTCCTAATGCCCCAGTATAGTGACAGGGACACCTCCAGGTGGGACATAAATGTCCAAAGACACCTGACTGTTCATGGTTATTATAAACCCCCAGTGCATCTTTCAAAAAGAGTAGGGTTGTTACCTTGATTTCCTTACCAAATTTCCCCCTGGCCTTTACCCATCATGGCCTCCTAATAATCCCCATCTCTGAACTGGCTTCATCACTCTGCTCTCCTCCCCACTGAGAGCTGCTGTGTGTGAGCAGACTGGAGCTTCATCCAGGTGGGGGGGGACACACTGGTGGTGGAAGTGGGATTCTGCATTACCTGTAAAGCACTTTGAGTGGAGTGGCCAGAAAAGCGCTCCCTAATAAATGTTAGGATTCTTATTATTAATAGTGAAGTCTTCCAATAGCGTTTCCCTGCACATAATATAAAATATACTATATAAACTATATATCTCTAGAAGGTCCTGGTAGTTGGTAGAAACTCATGTGTTCTGTCTGCTCCCCTTGTTATAAACCTAGCTATACTCATAAGGGGTAATTGCTCAGTTATTTTACACTGGCTGTGTCCTTTTGTTAACCCAGCATCACTTAATGCACAGCATTTAGGACATTACATCTGGGTACACTGGTGTCAGTGTGGTCCATTTCCACTTTATTTGATTGGTGTTTTGCGGAGATGCGAACCTAGTTTGATATGTTCAAACCTATGTTTTGGGCAGTGTGGGACAGTGTGGGACAGTGTGGGACAGTGTGGGACAGTGTGGGGCAGTGTGGGGCTGTGTGGGGCAGTTTAGGGCATTACTGGGGAGTGAGGGGGCAGTGTGAGACCAGTAGACTCGCGGAGATGCAAACCCAGTTTGATATGTTCTGACCCAGAACCCTGCCTCTGTCTTTCCCCTGTAGGCTCAACCTTTGACAAGAGCTCGCCGACCTGGACGGCTCTGGCTCACATCTCTGGTCTTTGCAACCGAGCCACCTTCAAACCAGGTCAAGAGAACGTGCTGATACTAAAGGTGCGTTTGCCTGCTGGAACACGTAAGTGTCGCCGAGTTTCGGGTGGGAAATCGTCTAGCGGAGGAGTGGGGGGCCAGGATAACCTCTTACTTTATGATCAAATTGATTCCTTGTAAATATTAAATGATTTGCTCTCTTTCACACGGGAATACATTCATAGTTGCGGCCACAACTGCAGTTCAGAAGCAAAAAATAGTGTCTGCACACTAACTATTCGTTATAATCAACCTACTTCTTAAAAATTGAAAGCCGTTTGCTAGAGGCTCCTTAAAAGGTCTCTCTGTGAAGGTCAACGGTAGGCTTTTGAGATCTTACCCCGGAGGGTTGAGATCTTTTCAGGTCCCAGACATCGGCCCTTGAAGAGCGGTCCTCTGAATTGCGGCCGTTTCTTGCAGAGGGACACCGCCGGGGACGCCTCCGAGTCCGCCCTGCTGAAGTGCATCGAGCTGTCCTGTGGCTCGGTGCGGAAGATGAGGGACGACAACCCCAAAGTGGCTGAGATCCCCTTCAACTCGACCAACAAGTACCAGGTCAGCACACAGTCATCAGGCAGGAAAGAGGCGGCGGGGTCACGGGCAGTAATCACATGCAGTAAGGACCCCCCATCACTGCCTTTGTAAAGACCGTGCCCCACACACCCGAGCCCCTCTTTTCACCAACCCCTTTATGACATCTTGTAGCAGTCTCACTCCTGACCTCAGCCGTATCTTCTGAGAAAATAAAGAGTCCTACAGCAAATAACGCTCAAGGGCTGCAATCCCATTGCCTTGTCTTAAGCCCAGCTCAGATTTACTCGCTTGAGTTATTCGGATGACCTACCCACAGGCCTGGGAAACTACGTTCTCGGAAGGTGCGAACCAGCTTTAATTTCAGCTTTGTCCATCCATCAATCCCTCCATTTTCTAACCACACCTTAACAGTTGAGGGTTGCGGGGTAGCTGGCGCCAATCCCAGCAAACAAGAGGCGCAAGGCAAGATATACCCTGGACAGATTGCCCGTCTGTCGCAGGGAACACACAGACACAAACACACTCACACCAGGGCCGATTTTTCCCAGAAGCCAGTTGGCTAAGAGCAATTTGGACCGTTGGGGGAAACTGGAGCAACCGGAGGAAACCCATGTGAACACGAGGTCAGAACATCCAACCTTCATGCAGGCAGCTCTCCAGGTCTGGAACTGAGCCCAGAGCACCAGCACTGCAAGGCAGGAATGCGAACCCCTGTATCACCACGCGGCCCCAGCTTCAGACTTTGGGAATGCTTATTAAAATAATCGAAAACAGTTAACGATGAAGCAAAACAGGAATGCTTTGACAAGGGTGGGATTTAGTATTCGCAGGGTGGGAAGTTAGCGAGGACTCCTGGTGTGTCTTGACCACCTGCAGCTCATCTGTTGTTAAACTTCCTCTCCGTCCCTCTTGCAGCTCTCCATTCACGAATTCCAGGATAACCCCAAAGGACACATCCTGGTGATGAAAGGAGCCCCCGAAAGGATCTTGGACCGCTGCTCCACCATCCTGATTCAGGGTCAGGAGGTCCCACTCGATGAGGACATGAAGGATGCCTTCCAAAACGCCTACATGGAACTGGGAGGACTGGGAGAGAGGGTACTGGGTGAGGACACAAAGGGTTATTTGGCAAGCATGTTATTTCTGAAAAGTACTTTCATATGCCAGAAGTTTTCAGAAAAGTATCATTGGAACACATGACAGAGCAAATGCTTCACGTGTTTTGAACCAGCAGAAAAGAAGTAGAGACACACATTGTTAGTTCTTGCCTGGGTAGCAATGTGCAACACAGGTGTCTCTTGTGACAATTCCTCCTCTGACTCCATGACAGTTGTGTATCTAATGCTCTTTTATATATTAATGTTAAAGATTCAGATCAAAGCAAAATAATACCACTGGCAAGAAACTACATGCTACATTTACATTAGATATACAGATCATTTATATCAACCCATCGCCTTTCTTGAATTACAAAAGTAGTTTGAATTATGGAAAATTATGGGAAATGATATCTTTAAAACCGTGCAATAGCAATTTTATCTCCCACTGCATGATCAATGCTGCTTCCTTCCTCTTTTTCCGTGCCGTACAGGGTTCTGTCACTATCACCTCAGCCCGGACAAGTTCCCGCGTGGGTTCAGGTTCGACACGGAAGACGTGAACTTCCCGACGGAGGACCTGTGCTTCGTGGGGCTGATGTCCATGATCGACCCCCCGAGAGCAGCCGTGCCAGACGCGGTGGGCAAGTGCCGCAGCGCGGGGATCAAGGTCCGGGTGACAACCACCGCCTCTGCCGCTGCCGCGCGAACCCGACTCGCCGAGCCCTGCAGTCGCTGACTCTTCCAGTCCAAATTTACGCCCAGCAGCTGGACCCAGCTTGCTAACCTGTTGGGGTTAGGTTAATCATTGGAAGAGCATCTGCGATTTGTTCTTCTAAACCCGTGACATGCAATTCCAGGTCTTCAATACCTTCAATACCCTCAGAGGTTTTATTCCACTTCTATGTTTAATGACCTAATTCATCAGCATCTACACAATTTGGAGGCTTAGCTTTCCTCTCTGTAGATCATGATAAAAAACGACTATAAAATAGAAACATCAATGGGGAATGGGGAATGGCTCCATCGCCTTAATCTCAAGTTTTATTAATCCGAGGGCTCACTCAAGGCGAGTATTGATCAAACCTGGCCAATCGAGAGCTTGAGCGGTCTGCGAGTTGACTTCCTTGCAGGCAGCCCCAACCCTTTGTCGATGAAAACACCAGGCAGTGCTGATCTGAGCGCGTGTCGTCGCCGTGGCTCTTGTTGACAGGTAATCATGGTAACCGGGGACCACCCCATCACTGCGAAGGCCATCGCCAAGGGGGTGGGCATCATTTCAGAAGGGAATGAGACGGTGGAAGACATCGCCGACAGGCTGAACATTCCTCTGTCGCAAGTCGACCCGAGGTGAGACCAGGGCATTGGACCAGGCCTCGTTTCCTCTCGTTTGTAAATATCTGCTGGTTTTCAGCTGACAGCAGGATCTGGCTGCGGGTTTTTACATAGCAAAGAGGAGGGGAGGGCTGTCTGGGGCCAAACCTGCGCACCTTTCAGCTAGAAGCTTTGTTATCTTTGCAGGGATGCTAAGGCGTGTGTGGTCCATGGCTCTGATCTGAAGGACATGAGCGCTGAGTACCTGGATGACATCTTGAAGAACCACACGGAGATTGTCTTCGCTCGCACTTCTCCTCAGCAGAAGCTCATCATCGTAGAAGGCTGCCAGAGACAGGTGGGGGCTTGACAGGCTTTTTTTGCTATCGACAACTTCCAGTTAACAACCAAAATCAAATATCTTAAACCTGGGAGCAAGTTCTGGATTAGAGATATATGGTATTGATTTGAAAGGTGCTTTCGGACACACTTAAATACTAATGCTTGCCAGGTCAGGGTCAGCAGCTATGCACTAAATCAAGTTCAAGTTCATTTGTCATTCCAGCCATATACAAGTATACAGAGGAGCGAGATATCGTTCTCCAGGTCTACGGTGCAAATACAGACAAGGCACTGACAAGACAATGCTATAGACAGTGTAGACATAGACATGTCTGAGAAGGTACAGGGTACATAAAGTGCAAATGTGTAGTTTGTTGAAACTGTGTCCATACAGGAAACCGCTGCATGGATGAGCTGTCTATATAGGTTTCATGTCTGAAATGCTGGTTCTGCTGCCAATTAGAAGATGTTCCTTATCCGTGTCGGCAGGGGGCGATTGTGGCCGTCACAGGAGACGGCGTCAACGACTCCCCAGCCCTGAAGAAGGCCGACATCGGGGTGGCCATGGGCATCGCCGGGTCGGACGTCTCCAAGCAGGCCGCCGACATGATCCTCCTCGATGACAACTTCGCCTCCATCGTCACCGGAGTGGAGGAAGGTATGCGAAGGCATCTCGGAGTCCGTCTCCCAGATGTCCACAATGCACCCTTGAATTCAGATCACCGAAGGCAAAGACACTCCTGCCTCAGCAAAATTGTAAAATCATTACTTAACCCTTTTGGCATTCCCATTTTCCCATTTTTACCCTGCGCACTTTTTCCGGGTTTTGCAAAGAGAGAGAGAAATGATTTTAACATAAATTTTAACATAAAGCAATTTTCCTCAGTTCGCTTACTTACTGTACCATGCGGTTCATTTTCTTTTCACAAGAGGGCGAAATTTTCCAAGATTGATTGACCTTTTGAAGTATTATGCAGCCAGATTCAAAAGACATTTCGTCGACAGTTTGTAGTCCCTCATAAAAGTGACGTTCACACCCGCTGGTCCAACTCCAGAAACGAGAAAGCAGGTACTGACGTTACTGTGGCTCAACACAGGTCGCCTGATTTTTGACAACCTGAAGAAGTCCATTGCCTACACTCTGACCAGCAACATCCCAGAGATCACTCCCTTCCTGCTCTTCATCATCGCCAACATCCCCTTGCCCCTGGGCACCGTCACTATCCTGTGCATTGACCTGGGCACTGACATGGTGGGTATGAGGCAACATTGCACAACTGTACATATTCTCCCCTACACCTCTTAACATGGGATTCCTTTTCCGAAACAGGAGTGCAGGGCAGATGTACCATAATACTCTTCCTTTATTTGTCCAACCAAAATTCTGATTAAGGTTAATCTAAGCCTACTTTTCAAGTTTTAACCTTTTGATTAAGGGAGAGATTATACTTGCCTGCCAGTGCACTGAGGCATTATGGGTATATTAATACTCAAGTTCCACTTCCGGGCGCACCAACTCACCAATTCACTCCAACGTGGGAGGATGTTCATTCGAAGTCTACTTAAGATGTTTGTTGTCCAGAAAAAAATTACACTTTATTAATGCTTTACTGAAACAAGCTAATGGACTTGTATGTACAGATTGGGCACTACTTGTGTAGCGATCAGAATATTTCAAATTTTAGAACTGTGAGTGTTTTTAAAGCCAATACTATGAAATTACAATTACCCCTACGCCTGCATGAGAATTCGTCCCCATTTTTTACCATAGTGATTTTTTTTTAGTGATTACTAAGATTTGTACAGGAGCCTATATCAAAACATGAGACATGAGACTGAGCTCATGAAAAAGCACTGTGAGCTTTCACTTCCTGCCCCCCGGAGCGTGTTCTGTTTTCTCGTCATCGACAAATCACACGCTTCACAGGTCCCGGCCATTTCCCTGGCGTACGAGGCAGCAGAGAGCGACATCATGAAGAGACAGCCCCGCAACCCCAGGACGGACAAACTGGTCAACGAACGGCTCATCAGCATGGCCTACGGGCAAATCGGTGAGGACAGACCTTGCTTACTCAACTCACGCTCCTGCTCACTCATCTTCGGACCGTTGAGCCAGACGGCAGCCTCTTTTCCTGCGCCGAGTCTCCTGGGTCCTACTGGTGCAGTGGGCCAGCCAATTTGCTCGGTTTGTTTAGAAATTGGCGCATCCGCTAGACCCACAACGTAAAAGACTGGAAGGGCTTAGTGTACGACCGCTCCTGCTGCGTCGTTGCAGTGCTTTCAAGGTCTGTCCTACGCTAACCAAAGAGATTCGCCTCCACTCTGATAACTGTAAATAGTGAAAGATATCTTCCGACCCCTCTGCCCAGGAATGATTCAGGCTCTGGGTGGCTTCTTCACCTACTTCGTGATCCTGGCGGAGAACGGCTTCTTGCCCTCGAGGCTCCTGGGGATTCGTCTTGAATGGGACGACCGCAGCAGGAACGATGTGGAGGATAGCTACGGGCAGGAGTGGGTGAGTCAGGAGCCGGGGGGGGGCAAGCGAGTGGGCAGGGACCGGGAGCCGTGAGAGTCACTGAAACAACACCCTCCTCTAATCCAGCCAGCTCTTCAGATGCCGGTGCTTTAAGGAGATCTAGAAAACCTGCAGCCACACTCAACCTTCATGACCAGGATTGCAACCCTTTGTGTATACAGTTCAGTAGCTTTATATACAAAATGAAGAGCGTAATGGAAAGATACTGAGAAAAAGTTTTTTATCCTAAAAATGTTGTTTACGGACAGAGCTGTGCTGCAGAAGCAGCCGAATACTTAGAACAAAGTGTGACAGCACCCAGCTCGTCAAGGGCACGGGATGTTTTAATAATGTCTATCTCTGCTGCTTGAAGAAGGGAGTATGAGAAACTATTTGAATAACTGCTCTTCGTTGCTTAAAGCAGAAACCTATAAGGAATGGAAAATTACTGCCTGTCCTTGAAGTGTTGCATCAGCTTAAAAAAAGATATAAAACAAGGGCTCTCCCTGCTTGCTTTTGAATCAGCCTTCACTTCTCTGCACAGACGGGTGATGGCTTTTTCCCATATTGCAATATGAATAAAGACCTTACTGAGTGAATGAGAAAACCTCTGCTGACATTCTATTACAGTTCTACAGCAGTGGCGACGACAGCCAGTGCCGACAATGTAACCGAGGAGTCACTGCTGCTCCAGAACCAGGCTTCTTTCATTTTTTTTAGCCCAGTCTCACATCAAACCTACCGCACTCTCAGTCATAGCGTCTGAGCAGAAAACTGAGAACCAGCAAGTTTCTCGATCCAAAGAACACCGAGATAGGACAGCTTTGCTGAAAGATTCCATTCAAGAAGGAGGAAAGAGTAGTGGCATCATCTCCATGATCATGCATCTGAGGAAAGTTTGCTTTGTTGCCGATAGGTTAATCTTTCTAAACTCGGCCCCCAAAGTCATGTGACTGATTTTTCGCCCCATTTCCTTGGTTAAACGCAAGGATCACAAGCACGGCCATGTTAACTGGGATGGGTAGTTTTTAATTCAGTTTGAATTTTAACTAGACGTTATAATAACTCCCCTTTCACCACAGACCTACGAGCAGCGCAAGATCGTGGAATTCACCTGCCACACGGCCTTCTTCTCTAGCATCGTGGTGGTGCAGTGGGCCGACCTCATCATCTGCAAGACTCGCAGGAACTCCGTCTTTCAACAGGGCATGAAGTAAGCAATGCGGGTGAAAACTCCTGTACTCTACGGCTGCCTTTTCAGAAACCACTCGAAACGTCCAGAGTACAAAATTGGCCCAGGAGATGTGGATGGATGGATGAATGGATGATCTGATGGATAGATGACTGGATAGCGTTAAGGGTATTTTTGTTTCAGAAGTTATCATAAGGCTGAAAGCTTGGTACAAACCACAAACAACAATTTGCTAGTGTGGCCGAAGCCTATGTCTTGAGCAATCTCAGCATCAGGGTTTGGGTTAGCTCTACAGAGCTTTCAGGGCCAGTTGGTTTTCTGCTGCTGTTCGCAGGAAACATCTGGCCCCCCATGGGCACCGTGCGATTTATTTATTATGGCCACTTGTAGGAAAAAAGAACACAAGAGAGTGGTTTCACATTTACGTAAAAGAGAGCCAATTTTTGCCACTCTCTGGGTTTCAGGAATCGGATCCTGATCTTCGGGCTGTTTGAAGAGACGGCGCTGGCGGCTTTTCTCTCCTACTGCCCCGGGATGGATATCGCTCTGCGCATGTACCCGCTCAAGTATGATTTCGCCATCTCCCTCCTCCCCAACATACGCTGCTGTGAGTGTTCATTGACTGAGCCCACTGGAGCTCAGCAGTGAGAGCCTGGCCAGTACCTGGATAGGAGACTCCTGGGAAAGCTGAGGCTGCTCCTGGAAGAGGTGTTAGTGGGGCCAGTAGGGGGCGCTCACCCTGCGGTCTGTGGGGGTCCTGATGCCCCAGTATAGTGACGGGGACACTCTACTGTAAACAGGTGCCGTCCTTCCGATGAGAAGTAAAACTGAGATCCCGACTCTCTGTGGTCATTAAAAATCCCAGGGTGTCTCTCGAAAAGAGGAGGGGTGTCACCCTGGTGTCCTGGCCAAATTTTCCCCTGGTCTTTACCCATCATGGCCTCCTAATAACCCCCATCTCTGAACTCGCTTCATCACTCTGCTCTCCTGGGGGTGACACACTGGTGGGGGTGGGGGTGGAGGGGATCCCCATGATCTGTAAAGAGCTCTGCGTGGAGAGTCCAGAAAAGTGCTAAGTGTAAGAAATTTCATAATAAAATCTTATTGATAAAATGAACACAATAATTGAAAAGCCATACTCCCACTTCCTGAACAGATCGGAAATTCACTATATTATACCAGCTTTCCGTTGCACAGAGATGTCTTGCGTCTAACAGAAATTGGACAACAAGTACCAAAACATTACTTTGTAACTGCTAGGCATCTGAAATACTCAACTGAATCAAACTGAGTAAAACCGAAACATTCACTGTAATGACGTTAAACACTATTACATGAAAGTGTCGTTTATTTGGTTGTGAAACTTTGGTTATCTGATGGCACTTTCTATATTACCATTCTGCTGTCCCATATCAATGCGTACTTTAAGGTAGCTGCAAGTGGATGATTTCATTAAGAAAAAGCCACTCAGCAAACTTGCCAACCAGAGACTGACAGTGAAACCCATTCAAGATGCGCTGCACTTTGGTACACAAAAAGACACTGGTGATGACCACTGTGATCCAACCACTGTTGCTTTAACGTGACAGGCCTGTGATTGCCCAGGTGGTTGTCTACAATTAGTCAAGCACTCCCAGGGCTGGGTGGGCTTTGTGGTTCTTCTTTCAGAGCCTACTGTGAAGTCAGCGCGAGACATGCTACTTGTCCAATTGCTGCCAACTCTCCTGTAAAGCAGTATGGAGCCGAGATGTTTCAACTGACCAATGCTATCGACAAGTGGCCGTGTGAGATATGAGTTATCATTGGCCTTCGTTCTCCCTTTGTGGTACAGAGGGAACTTTGAAACCAAGCCACTAAAATGACTAGCGATTCCAAACTGGTAAGGTATGAAAAGGAAAATAACTTGGGAGGTATGTCTGCGGCGCTCTTGGATCTTGACACCCCAGTTTGCACGTTCTCAAGTATTCTTGGGGCTGTTCGCTGGTAAAAATTTTCCTCCTGTTTAGTAAAGTGGGTATGCCAATATTCTCCATTTTCATTAGGAATGGGGCACTCTCCCAGTTATCAACTTCATAGGGAGGAGCGCTGCTACAATGCAGACTCAGACGTGCCTGTGATTACCTTCAGGTGAAGACAACTGCTCAGGTGCATATACTAATATTTGACGGGATTAAATCTTTCTCCATTTCAGAATCACCTGGTGGTTCTGTGCCTTCCCCTACAGTCTCCTCATCTTCATTTACGACGAGATCAGGAAGCTCATACTCCGAAGGAATCCCGGGGGTATGTTTTCATTCTGATTCACCATGTTGATTCTAGAAGAGTTCTAGAAGACGCTTGATTTCTTTTTCATAGAAACGCTCCAGTTGAGACAATTGGTTTAATTGGGTCATTAAGTGCTGACACAGCAGCCCCCCAAGTTACTGGAGAAATAGAATATACAGTTCAGATTCTAAGATAGTTTTTAAATACCTTGATAAGATGAGCCAAATCTGCACTGAAGTCACCACAGAAATTAACATTTTAAAAATAACTAAATTACGGTTGTCTTTTAAAATAAAATATTTCGCATCTAGAAATGCTTAAGTGCTCTAACAGATCCACCCTAGTTTGTATTAAGGAGTCGAGTTGCCCTCTCCTTATCCAATTCCTTTCTCAACAGGCTGGGTTGAAAAAGAGACGTACTACTAACTGAAGATCAATTCAAGATGTCAGCAGTGTGCGCACTAAAATATTAGCTGGCATGGAAAAAAAAACATTTTACCTGAAGTGTTATCTTCAATCTAAATGAGTGTACAAAGGGCTTCTTTTATATACATCAGACTGAAGTTGTCTCTCATTCAGACACCAAATAAAATGCTCTAAATACAAACTGACTGCGCTTTGTTTCTCCCCATCAAGGAAAAATAAATGCAATTACACAAAGAAAAAAAAATGTGGTCAAAAAAGAGAGCAACATTTAAATAAAAGTGTTGGGACTGACTGATTGCTCTTCTAAATGCTGATATTAAAATGCATTTCACCCATTTTAAGTATTAAAGTTCTTTATATAACAGGATAATTATAAAAACATTTAGCAGAAAGTATAGCATTTTTTATTTAAAATTGTTCCTTTGTAGTTAAGACAACAGACAAGAATCAACAGCATGTTCACAAAACAAAATGACATCTTATTTTATTACACGGTTATTTGGATTCAACATCACATTCTAGTAATGTATTTACAGGCACAATCGTTTACTTTAAAAATGGTTCACTTCCATGAAACACTGCTAGTTGATCAACATCCGACACGTTCTATCTGAACAGGATTCAAGGCTTTTCAACTGCACCGCAAGCTTCGGACAACGAGA
This sequence comes from Lepisosteus oculatus, assembly GCF_040954835.1. Taxonomy (NCBI): domain Eukaryota; kingdom Metazoa; phylum Chordata; class Actinopteri; order Semionotiformes; family Lepisosteidae; genus Lepisosteus; species Lepisosteus oculatus. The sequence goes on from NC_090699.1 coordinate 6,231,544, forward strand.
CCACAAACCTGCCTCTTTGCACTCTTTATCTGTTCTAGGAATTAAAAAATCTTCTTTGCCAGTGGGAAAAAAAAATATCTGACATTTCTGAATCAACATATAACAAATATAAAAAAAAAAAACAAAACATTTATTCAAGTGTCAAAACTGCCCAGTTTGCTTCAGAACGCCCTTTACCCTGTTAACGGTGCTCCTGCGCAACTAAAACCCAAGACACAACCTGCCATCACTCCTTGAACAGTCTTTTCCATCTTCGCAACGCCAGCTTCTTTGCTACCCTCATCCGGTTTCTTCACAGTAAGACTTAAACATAGCAAATACAATGACTGGTACCGTGGAAAGAGATGCATTTAAATGGGTACTACAACGCTTCCAAATAAGCAAGCTTTCAACAGCTGTGCTCTCAACGTGCTTCGAAAGCTGCAATTGAAATACGCAAACTCTCGCACACCTTTTTTTAACGGAATTTGTCACCTGTCGTCTAGACGTCAAAGGCCGATGATACCCCCACCCCTGTTGATTTCACACACAGGCAGACGGTCGACTGGGAAGACACTTGCCATGAACCTTAAACCTCTCGAACCCGCAGTGGTCGCAAAAAGGAACGGGGCTGGGATCACATCATTCCTCGTATAAAAAATATTATATAAAAATTACAATATGGTCTATCCCACAGCACCGCTCTGATTTTGTCACTTCTGCAGAGTAAAAAGGCGGATAAACGTACTGCGCCGTCAACCGGCAAGTTTCACCCCCTCCCGAGAACCTAAAAGCAAATCGTTTCTGGCCAGGCCAAAGGCGGCAGCCGCGTGCGTGTCTGAGCGGTGGCGTTGGTGGTCAAGGCTGAGAACGGGGGAGTCGGGGGCACCTCGCTGGAAGACGGGGGCGTCAGTAATAGTCCTCCAGGTCTGCCTTCTCGCCGGAGGCCTGGTTCTGGATCTGCTGCTGTTTTCGGTACAATTCTGCCACCTGCGGGTCGAGAACGGCACAGGGTGTGGGCAACAAAAAAAAACGGGGAACGCGATCAGATAAACGTGCACTGCTCTGCTCACGAGAGCTCACGCTATGTCACAAGACTGGCACGTTCGCAGCGCGAGGGCTTGGCACCACGATGGGCGATGTCACTTCTGTAACACCCCACGGTGTTAACACAGGAAGTTTCTCTCTCTCCGCACCGCGATTGAAAAAAATACCGTGCTCCCCAAGAGAGACCGTGCAGGAACACTTCAGATCACCTGCACGTGAATATTAAAGGTCTTATTTGGGCCATTTTGCCGTTCTTCTCTTAGGCTTTAAAACAATTATTGAAAGAGTCCTAGAAAATTAAGACTCTTGGGGATTCGGGGGTTAATATTCCCCTAGGTGACTGACCTGCGCCCCGGTGGTGGCCTCTTCCGGTTTCTTGTCATCCCTGATCCGCAAGAAACGAGGGAAGCGCAGAGAGATCCCTTTATCGGAGTCCGCCTAGAGGCGTACGATAATAAACGTTGCAAGAGACACGGTTAACTTCCATTTCGAGAATCCGGCGGGCACTTTGAATCACGAATGCAAGCGAAGGATGCCGAAGGGAGACTGACCAGTCCCATTGCCGCCTTGTGAACAGGGGACAGCGACAGGTCAGCACACTTCACCTCCCACACCTGGACCGCCTCCAGCCACACGTCGGGCTCGGCCGATTGGTCCACGCGATAATAGGGGCGGGGACTGGGCAGGGTGTGGTCCTGCAACACACAACTCGGGCTTCAGCACTGCTGCACTCAATCCATAAACAAACCGTTTTCATAAGCGTGCAGGATGCTTTTGGAACGTCATGGTAATACGGAAACTGGGATCACAAAAGCACACACAAACCAGAGGAGGTAATCTGTCCCATCTCGCCCAAAAGACAACACCACACCACATGGGACACAATCCACCAGCCTTGGGCTGTTTATCTATTAGGCCACTGGGATTCTCATTCTGTCCCTCACAATCCTATACGGGATACGATTACAGGGTTGCAAGCATTTTCTACCCTTGCAGAATAAAAGCTCAAAAAGTGACAAAACACTTTACAAAAAAAAAAACAGTTGGGTCATTTTCACATGCTCTGTGGAAATTAGTTTAAATAATGAAATTTCACATGCTTCTAGACTGGCATTTTATACATCTGCTTTCTTTTGACCCCAGGGGACATTGAGAATTTTCTACCGCCATCTACTGGCAATGTATATCAATTAAGGAACCATGCAACTTTAAACCTTTAAAGCATACTTTTTTCCAAACTTTGCAACTGAGTTTCCCCTACTTGGCTAAAAGATTGGCTCTTTTACAGAGATCTTCTATTACAAAATAACACTTTCTGGTTTTCAGAACAATCCTGTTTTGGAGAATTACCTTTAGGAAGTTAAAATGCTGCTCCAAATCTTCATCTTTGAATCCCGTCCCAATCTATAAAAAGCCAGAGATTAAAACAGAGAGAGGGGTTAATACAGACACACTGACTGGACAATACAGTACATTAACACTGCACTGAGAGAGAGGGGTTAATACAGACACACTGACTGGACACTCCAGTACATTAACACTGCACTGAGAGAGAGGGGTTAATACAGACACACTGACTGGACAATACAGTACATTAACACTGCACTGAGAGAGAGGGGTTAATACAGACACACTGACTGGACACTCCAGTACATTAACACAGCACTGAGAGAGAGGGGTTAATACAGACACACTGACTGGACACTCCAGTACATTAACACTGCACTGAGAGAGAGGGGTTAATACAGACACACTGACTGGACACTCCAGTACATTAACACTGCACTGCAGCCACAGTGAGAGCTGGGAGCCCACCTTGCAGATTGACTGGTACTCCTCATTCTCCTCGTCATAACAAGCCAACAGGAACCCGCCGTAGGTCCCAGTTCTTTTCCCTTTGCCGATGTAGGCTCCGATCACAGCCAAGTCCAGCGTGTCCCCCACGCCCTCCAGGTAGTCCTTCTTCAACTGCGCAGAAGGGGACGAAAGCAAAAGGGGGGTCAAACAAGAGCCTTCCCGCACCAGTTGGACACCCTACCGACAAGATAGGGATACGGACACGGAGAACCCCAGGACGGACGTAGCCCGTTACTGGCACTACTGCCCATTATCAACCCCATCACCTCAAAAAGGGGAGGAAGTCAAACACGACCGCTACGTGCAAACCCCCAGATCAGCGAAAAAAAGAGTAAAAACCCGTGACAGGCACAGCAGGGCTTCTGAAGGCTGTCCCCGGAAGGAGAAAAGGAGATCTGAAACCCGTCCGCCCGAAGAGTGCAGGCCTTTACCTTGAGCCAGTTGTGCGACCGCTTGGCGATCTCGTACGTAGCGTCCTTCTCGAGGGTTTTCACCATCAGGCCCTCGCAGGAATCTGCACGATGGGGGACAATTTTTGCTACATGAAAGAGGCCACAAGAGGCTTCCGGAAACACGTCGCATTGGTTACAGTCTCGAGCAGCGTTTTGCCAAACGCTCGGTGTGGGCCTGGATGTCCTGCAGCCTCGCTACAGAGGTCGGCCTACTGATGGACCCAACTCAAAAAGGATCAGCAGCTTCCGGCACAGGCCAACAATAGATCCGAGGCCACCCAACCCAAGGAGGGCGGGAGCCCACAACGGGTCGCTGGCAAAACATGCGGATGCAAAAAAAACAACAAACAAACAAACAAACAAACAAACAAACAAACAAACAAACAAACAAACAAACAAACAAACAAACAAACAAACAAACAAACAAACAAACAAACAAACAAACAAACAAACAAACAAACAAACAAACGGGCTTCACTGGGAAAGCAAAGAGGGAACAACCTTTGACGGACTGCTCCAGGAATTCGGCGATGACATCGGTGTTGTCGGAGTCGAGGGAGCAGGCGAACATGAACTCCCCCTCCCGCTCTGTGAAGCTCTCCCGCAGCAGGGCGCGGCGCTTGGACAGGGGCTGGCGGACCAGCGACTGCAGGAAACACGTGCAATAATAATAATAATAATAATTGCTTACACTTATATAGCACTTTTCTGGACACTCCACTCAAAGCGCTTTACAGGTAATGGGGATCCCCTCCACCACCACCAATGTGCAGCCCCACCTGGATGATGCGACAGACTAATGAAGCCAATTCATAGATTATTAGGGGGCCATGATGGGTAAAGACCAGGGGGAAATTTGGCCAGGACGCCGGGGTGACACCCCTACTCTTTTCGAGAGACGCCCTGGGATTTTTAATGACCACAGAGAGTCAGGACCTCGGTTTTACGTCTCAACCAAAGGACGGCGCCTGTTTACAGTATAGCGTCCCCGTCGCAGAGTAATGAAGCAAATTTAAGAAGCCACAAGCCGTCAAGAAGGTGTTTCATGAAAAGAGTAGGGGTGTCACCCCAGCATCCTGGCCACATTTCCCCCTGGTCTTTACCCATCATGGCCTCCTAATAACCCCCCTCTCTGAACTGGCTTCATCACTCTGCTCTCCTCCCCACTGAGAGCTGACATATGGTGAGCGTACTGGAGCACTATGGCTGCCATCACATCATCCACGTGGGTGCTGCACCTTGGTGGTGGTAGTGGGATTTCCCATTACCTGTAAAGCGCAGCCAGTCGGACAAAAACACTTCCTTCAATTTAGCTTTGTTTTTTTTTTCTAAAACTGGAAGATATTTAGAAATAAAATCTCGGGTATGGCACTGCCATTACCTACAAAGAGATTTTAATAAATAATGCATTTTTCCCAGGCACGATGGGTTACACAACCGCGGAATGGAATGAAATGAAATGACTGAAGCATGATCAATTTTGTACATTAATTTGAAGTAGGATAATTCATTAATCTAATTAATTCATTAATTAATAAACATCAATGAAGACCACAGTTTTGTAACTGGTGGGCAAACCAAACCGGAGACAGTTCCACAGAGACAGCACGTGTTTCTCATGAGAGCTAAAATGTGTCCGTTGAATACGTGCCTTATCTAGGGCTCAGACCATGCATTTCTAGGGGCACACCCTTCTCTTACCTCTCCATTCAGATACAGCAGGTCGAAGGCGTACACGCACACTTGGACTTTGATATCGGAGGCGTCCACATCCTTAAAAAAAAAATAAAAACTCATTCTTGAAAGAGCACGCGCCCCACCTTTTCCGGAATGGGCTTGGCTGCTTTGTGGGGCCGCTCGTTTTGAACTCGAGGCTGCCCGGTGCGGACAGGTCAGTGACGTACCTTCCTCTTGCGAGTGGTCAGCACCTGGAAAGGCTGGATCTGCTTCTTCTCTCTGTCCCAGGCCACGGCCTCCGCATCCAAAATGCAGGAGCGCACCTCTTCTTTCTTCACCTGGACAGACAGACAAACATTCACAAAAGGAAGCTGACCAAGGGCGAGAGAGAGAGACGGGCAGAGAGCCACCAGGCTGACCAAGGGCGAGAGAGTGAGACGGGCAGAGAGTCACTAGGCTGACCGAGGGTGATCAAGATGGACAAAGGCACTAGGATGACACAAACCATCTGAAACTAGAAACGGAACAAGGGATGCAAGTGGATGAGAAGCTTGATACAGTGAGGACTTCTCCCATGCTCACCGGAGTCACGAGCAACTGACAGCCCTCAGGGCTGAGCAATGAAACAGCGAGTCGGGAGAAGAAACGGAAAGGAGCTCGTACCTGCGGGATTCTGGAGATGATGTCGGGGTATTTGCTGGTGTTGTTCTCTTGGTTTCGGCTGTAGATGTGAACCTCTCCGTTTTCAAGGATGTGGATCTGAAGGAAACGGGCAGCAGGGAGACACGGTCAGGGCCAGGGTTGCGGCAGCGGAGGTGAACACTTCGTCGGGCACGACCGGCGCACCCTTGAGCAAGGCCCTCCACCAGAGCGGTCCCGTCCCACAAGGCCTCCCCTGACCCTATGGCCCCACCCCCTGATCTATGACTCCACCCATCTAGTCAACCCTCTAAGCTGTGGCTCTGCCCCTTGAGCCCATCCTCCGAGCACCAGCTCCACCCGACTGGATAAAACAAGTAACACCCTGGATTCAAGTGCCAGCCAAAACATGTTCATTCTCATCAGATGACAAAGTCTGGCTGGCTACTAACGAGGGTTTTCCGATTCTCATCTAACCTCAAGCCTGGGGTCCCCCTCTTCGGGGTTTCACGGTGAGGAGGTGCGACCGTACCCCCCCCCAGGCACCTCCACGCCCCAGCTCACCTGCGCCCGTTCCCCATCGTACTTGTACTCGCAGGTGAAGGTGGCTTCGTCGAACCTCTTCATGACTTCGCCGATGCCCCTCGTGGGGTGAGCCAGCATGGGCTTCAGGGGCACCCCTGCAGGAGACCAAACGTGCATGACCCTGGTGACCCTAGGGCTGAGGAGCGGGAACAGGGCGGCCCACCAAGACACAAAGAGACTATTACAGCCGTAGGAAGAGGTCACCAGAGATACCCCCCGAGATACTGACTGCCAGGGAACGGTTAGAGCATAAGAACGGGTGGGACCAAAAGGCGGACATGCGGACCCTTTAGCCTAGCTGGTAATGGATAATCAATTGATCTGATCAGCTGTTTCTTGAAAGAAGCCAGGGTTATCAGCTCCAACGACATGCCCGGAGCTGCTTGCTCCTCACAGCCCAGCCCTTGGGGTACAGAAGTTCTCCTCCTCTTCCTGGTTTTAAAGCCATTTAAACCACACTTTCCACCTGTGCCCTCAACAGTACGCGGACAGGTTCCTTGCATCACTGTATAACCGAACAGAACGAGAAAAGACAGGATTCAAGTCTGGAAGATCCCGAAGGACATCGATTGCGTCAACCCTGGGCAGCATTTCAGTCTCAGTTGCAAATCAAACGGCCCATCTTCACAGATGGAAAACGAACGGAGAACGGGAAACATTCGTTGACATCGAGGATCCCAAAGGCAACCGAGGAAGGTGGGCGAGAGCCAAATGCGGGGCCACTTCAAGATGTGGCTGGTTGTAGATCCTAGTACTACAGGCAACTTTTCTTGTGCTCTTTATGAGTGAGGTCATCTTCTCTCCCACTGGGGAATTGAGAAGCTGCTGCTTTTCAATTCCTCAGAGGGAAAGTCAAAACGAAGATGAGAAAATAAATAACAAAACACAAGAGGCAGAGTGGCCGGAACAGGAAAGCAAAGCGTCTGGAATTCTCCCTACCAGGTGTCAACTTGCAGTGTTTCGGCAGCTCCTCGATCCCCTCTTTCAGCAAGACCGGAACGATAACGTCATAGTTGGGAAGCTCGCTGCAACGGGACGGGACGGGAAATTAGGGAATACAAATCCAAGATCCAAGCGATGTCCACCAAGGGATTCTTCACGCTGGAGGCCCAGGCATTTACAATCTGGGATTTTAAAGTAAAACTGGAGCAAATGTGTTCATTGAAGAACAAACAAAAAACCAAAGAGATGAGATAGAGGAATTCATCTATCATTTGACGTCATTTAAAGTACTACTGCCTATGGCAGTGTTTCAAGCTCTCTCCAACTGGTGCCTGAAATTTGTTCAGCCAAAACAGACAAATAGAAATCCCTGAGACATGAGAATTGCTTAACATGTTAAAGATCTGGTCTTTGAGCAATATTTCGCAAGTCACTTTGAACCCCTACTTGAACAATACAAAGTGTCTGAAAGGACGTACCAGTAAGTCTGTTTGAGGATGAGGGCTCTCTCCTCAATCCAGGCTTTCCGAGCTTCCGGGGACATTCCCTTCCCAGCATTCACCTCCTTAGGTGGGAATTCTGCACCGTGGGGTGGGTTTTGGGGGAAGCAGAGAGCAAAAACGGACGTTTCACTTGCTTGGTGTAAAACTCGGCATTCCTTTCTCCATATTAGCAATCAAATGACGCTATGCAGCAACTTTCAAGCAAAGAAGAGCCCTCAAAGACCTAAAAACAACTAAACTCTCTAAGAATAAGCTGCGCAAGACGCAGAGAACCGGCTACAATCTAGTTCCCAAATCTCACCCTGACAAAACTCAAGAAATGTTTTCACAAAACGTCTGTTCGTAATGTGATGTCAAGTGTACAAGCCCAGAGCCCAACCAGACAGGAGGGATTGAGGTTCAAAACCACAGGGGACACGCTGGTGCTGGTCTGCTCTCAGAAAAACGCCTCAATAAATCACGCCAGGGCCACCGGATCGTCAGCAGAATCAGTTCTCCACTGACCTACCCGGACAAATAAACTAATTTCTGCTCATTAATTAATTGGAGCAGCGCCAATCATATCGGGACACGTCCCGAATGGGGATCCGACTGCGCCCGCCTGGCGCGGGGCTCCCAGAGGCGGCGGGCGCGAGGGCGCCGGGGCTCACCTTGTCCCGGCGGGGTCAGGCAGACCGCCTGCGCCAGGGCAGCCAGGACCGACTGCTCCGCCAGGCCGATCCGCAGCTTCCCGCCCAGAGACCTGCGAATCAACCCGGGGAATGGTGCTCTTAGTCCCGGGCCTTCGCCCCACCCAACAGCACATCCCGAAGAAGGAAAATCCGAAGGCGGGGTTATCGGCGGCCCCGATTCCAAGCGTCGGCGGGGGAAACGGGTCGGGTTTCGGGAAACCGGGCCGGGAGAGCCTTACCGGACGATGTAACGCGCCTCGGAGAAGCGGCAGGCCACGAACAGCCCCTTGATGATGTCGATCTTTTTGTGCGTCGACTGCGGAGACGGAGGAGGTATGAGACCGGGGGCTGGCTGGGGTGGGACTGAACGCTAGCGTACTGCCCCCCCCTCCAGAAGAAGCACTCGGCCAAGATCACAGCAAAGCAGGGAGCAGCTAGTCGCCCCAGGATTTCTTTGACTCGGGAGTTGGCTTAGCCAATGTCTGCACGACCGGATAATAATTGAATAATAATAATAAAGTTTACTTATTAGAAGTAGGTGCTCAAAGTAGGCTTTACAAATAAAACGGTTATTAAGGATTACAAATGACAAAAGACAAGCAGTTAGAAGCACAGCAGAGGTTAGGCAATGGAGAAGACAGACACTAAGCGAAAGAAAGCCTTTCTAAACACCTGGGAAAGGTGGCTCTCTGATATCCTTGGGGAGAGAATGATATTAGATATCGGCCCCCTTTGCCATTGGTGGACCCCCCCGCCCCCGTCTTCTGCCCCCCCCCACTCACCGCGTTCCCCGTCATCTTGGCGATGTCCGTCAGCTTGCCGAAAACCCCCGTCGCCGTCAGCTTGGGGGGCGTGAACATCATGCGCTGGTTGCTACGGGAGCTCTCGGCCACCAATCCCAGGTCTCCCTTCTCCTGGGACTCCGCCTTGATCTTGTCCAGCTGCCGGCCTGAAAGAGCAGAAACACGGTGCTGCTGTCGGCCTCGAGATTCCTTACGGCTGTGACAGCTCCCAGGTACTGGCGGGCTACAACAGGGAACCGATAACGCGGAGAGCGACAAGTACGACCGGCGCGGACGCAGCCCGGCCCCGACGCCAACGGGATTTTGATCCTGAACGGTCTCGGAATGACTTCACACGGTTAGAGTTTCGAATGAAGAGTGGCTTAACTTTTGTGAATTTCAACGGAGATGTCCAAACTCGCATTTATGGAGAGAGCTCTGCTGGAAAAACACTGTTCGGTTTTTCATTACTCCGAGCCAGAAGGCGCAACATACTGGGGAAAACTAAGTGTCGGAGACCAAGGTGATCATTGGCATATATTCTGGAAGTGCCCTAAAATAAGGCTTTTCTGGAAGGAGTTACATGAGGCCAGGAAACTCTATTTGATAGGAATGTACCCTTTACATTTGAGGCTTTATATTTTGGTAAACTGGATTTTGATTGGAGGGGAACTGACAAATACTTGTTTGGAATCCCTATATCAGCAGGGAAGAAAGCTAAAACAAGAAAGTGGCTTCTCCTAGATTTACCAACAACAATGAATGATTTAATTGAATTAATAAAGGAAATACATATAATGGAAAAAATAACATTTTCACTAAAATTACAAATGAACAATATTTTGTCAAATATTGGTCTAGATGGGTTCAGAACATTAAACCTTTAAGGTTGGATTTTGTTGAGATACAAAATAACTGATCTCCTCCCTTTTCATATTCATAAATGTATGCATCTTCCTTCTTTTGAATGTATATAGTTTTGTTTAAAAGTTATATAATTGCAAAATACTAGGGGGAATACAGGAATAGACCATTTTTGCCTGTGATATAAGGCTGAATAATGGTGGGTTATATGTAAAATGGTTTTGTTTTGTGCTCTAAAATTAAAAATTGAAAAGAAAAGACTTCACCCAAAAACAAAAAAGGCTGCTTTAACTAATCGCAAAGAGATTGTCCCAGTTCTCTGGAGACCGGCGATTTCACAGGGACCTGGAAATCCTACTGGATCGGGGCCTCCCTAGGAGGCCTAGAGACCTCCCCTCGTCCCGTGGTGTACAGAAAGGAAACGGGGACGAGGAAAGGAAAGTTCAAAACTCCTCTAAGATCAGGAGCCAGGACGTGGTGTCATGAGTCCCGTTCTGTACCTGTTGCCTGGGCGACGGCCTTCATGAGCACGGTCTCCCCCACGCCCAGCTCCAGGCCCAGGAAGGCCGGCCCGATGCGGTTCAGACACAGGTACAGGCAGGGCAGCAGGTCCGCCGGGGTCAGAGCGATCACCGAGCGGAACAGGTTGGCCAGGGTCTCGATGTTCTTCAGCCTGCGAGGGACAAGGGGGAGATGGGAGATTGCGCACAGCTTTTAACAACTCCGAACCCAGAACTCCGAACGACTCCGAACCCAGAACTATCCCAGGAAAGCATCTGGGGAAAATGAGCGTTTGGCAGTCCGCCGGAGCTACGCAGGGGCCGAGCAGACGCCTGTCTTGGGCTGTTATCCCCACAGGTTCTGAAAGGCAGGAAAGCCCGGCCCAGCCGGAAACCCACCTGGCAGACTCCTCCTCGATCTTCTCAAAGGTCCGAGCGACAGCCAGGTACGGGACTCTGCAGGGAAAGGGCCAGAGGGGCGATTCAGAGGATCGGGAAATAATAAAGATATTTTCACGACTAGCAGCGCTACTGTTTTACTGGCCGGCGACTACTTTCAACAGACGTTGCCTTGTTTAACGTTCCCGCTTTAAAGCAAAAAAAAAAAGAAACGGGCAAGATCTGTAAGTCACCCCAGACGGCGAACGGACGCTCTCACACCACCCCAATGCGCACTCGGGCAGAAAAGCTCTGCGCGGTTTCTTAAAACGGCGCTGCCTGCGTGCACAGATGTGGGATCACATTCCCTCTCAGAACATCCCCGCAAGGAGCCCGTTCCCCCGGGATAGCACCCCCGGAAGGGGACACCCCACCTCTGTTCGTGGCTCCAGCAGGCGTCCTCCACAGGGTGGTAGTTCGACTTCGAGGGGTTGTAGTCTGAGGGGGTGCCGGCAGCCGTCTCCGACTTTGCCGGCTTGCCGAAGAAGCTACGATGAAACAGAGGGAAAGGGGCACTCAGCCGAGCTTTTACAGCTCTTAACATTTACAGGATTTTACATGACTCCTGGGGTGTGACATCATCACATATGCACGCAGGGCTAATGTGTTACTTGTTAGAAACTACTTCAGCGGACCCTGCCTTGTTCAAAGGTCCCACCTGAATCATCATCGTTCCCATCGCAGCCTGCTGGGAAAAGAAAGGGATGTGGAATGGGATCCCGACGTGCCCAACTTCCCGGCCGTGCCCGTGCTTGTCCCCATCCCCGAGTCTCACCTCCCTCCTTTGGTCTCCCTGCTCTCCGGCGGAGACGTCTGGACCGCAGGCTTCTCGCCATCCGATTTCTCCAGCTTGACGGCCGCCTTCTTGGGGGCTGTTGGAGCAACGTTGGCTGATTTGAGAAAGGAAAAGGCGGGAAGGGTCCGAGAGGGAGGGAGCGATGTGGCGGGGGCTGTGGGACCCAGGTCACTGCGCCGCGCGGCAGTGGAGGGGTGGGGGGGACTTACTGAAGAAGCTGCTGACGGCCCGGCTCTTGGCAGGTTCCACCTTCCCTGGCTCCACCGACTTCCCGGCTCCGACCTCCTCTCCCTTCTTCCCTTCTTTCTTGTCCGCCTGGGGGGACTTCACCCTGCTCGCAGCCGGTCTGGCCGACGTCTTGGTCTTGGTCTTGGCGTTGGCGTCGTCGGGCTTCTGGAGAGGGGAGGCGGCCCCTGCCTTCGGCGCAGCTGGCTTGGACGTGGCGTCCAGCCTCTTTTTCCCAGCGTCCTCGGAGGGCTCCGATTCTCTCGCCTCGCCCGGCCCCGGCTCGACCTTCATCTCGGCGATGTCTCCCGTCCCCTCCTCCGCCCCGGGCGAGGGGTCGCTTTCGGCCGCTCCGGCTGGCTGTCCCCCGACGGGCGAGCTTCCCTGCTTCTCCGAGGGGACGCCCCCGGAGTCGACTTCCATGGCTTCTCCATTCACCTTCTCTGCTTCGGGGACACACACGCATAAATGTGAACAGCCAGAAGCAAAAAGAAGCGAAGAAGAGTACCCACCCCCGAATATCAGGAAAGTGTAACCCAGAGTAGAGATTAATCACAAGAGTGGAGTTAATATCTCTCCTCTTACTGACAGTGTCCTGGGATCTGTACAGTCCAGCAGTCAGGACAGCCCTACTCTTACTGACAGTGTCCTGGGATCTGTACTGACCAGCAGTCAGGACACCCCTACTCTTACTGACAGTGTCCTGGGATCTGTACTGACCAGCAGTCAGGACACCCCTGCTCTTACTGACAGTGTCCTGGGATCTGTACTGACCAGCAGTCAGGACACCTCTACTATTACTGACAGTGTCCTGGGACCTGTACTGTCCAGCAGTCAGGACACCCCTACTCTTACTGACAGTGTCCTGGGATCTGTACTGACCAGCAGTCAGGACACCCCTACTCTTACTGACAGTGTCCTGGGATCTGTACTGACCAGCAGTCAGGACACCTCTACTCTTACTGACAGTGTCCTGGGATCTGTACTGACCAGCAGTCAGGACACCCCTACTCTTACTGACAGTGTCCTGGGACCTGTACTGACCAGCAGTTTTTCTTGACACGTTTTCCCTAATTTCTCAGTCTCATTTTCCAAAAGCAAATCCTTTCAGACTCTTACCTGGCGTCTCCCGATCCTCCAGTCGTGCTCTCTTGGGCTGGCTCTCCAACGGCCCGGCGTCTTCTGGGGGCGACGCCCGTCTCTCCTCTGTGATCTCCAGTTTCCTTTTGGGGAACTGTTTCCGGGCTGCAGAAGGAGTCAAGTTCCCGTTCATCATCATCGACATGGAAAAACACGCAGAACAGCAACACAGACACAGACAAGTAGATCTTCAAGTATTTCAGCAAACAACCAGGAGGATCCTGGTTTAAATCCCCAGATTTAAGCTGTGCCCCCCTTAATCAATTAAATTAATTAATTTCTCAGACGGGTTATTAAGTCTCAATCACAAAATAAATTCATCGATGGCATTGCTAAATTGTGAACTTTGTGAAAGTACTATAAATCGCCATGTGGTCGCAAACTGGCATTCGAGCTCCGGCCAACTGTAACTTGATTGCAGCCCTTCCTGCTCACTAGTCCCTGCAATGACTATGTACTCTCATGAATGAGTGGAGAAGTGCAGGTTGTGCAACAGACATTTCACTGCAGATAGTTTCCAATGTGATCGGCATGCAGGGTTAACAAGTATTATGAGTCTGCCAAACTATCTATGGGAACCACGCCGAAGGGTTGACCCAGCGCCGCCCCATGGGGGCGGGGCGTACCGGTGCGCCGCTTGGGGATGCCGGAGGGGGAGATGACGGCACCCTCGCTGCCGGGGGAGCCCTCGCTGCCGGAGGGGGAGCTGACGTCCGGGGCAGAATCCGTCCTGGGCTGGGGAGGGGCAGATACAGGGGTGACCTGGAGGGGAGAAAACCCAGAATAAAAGACCCTAAAAATATTGCTCCCCTAAAAATATGATGACAATTTTACCGTTACAATACAATCAAAGGGGGGCTGGAGAAAGTGTTCTAAGAATGTTTACATTTTACAGTAAATAAAAAAAGGCCAATTAAACCAATTAACTGGTCAGTTACACCAATCAATTAACTAACAGACGTGCTACAATGTACATATATCTATAACATTACATTGGGAATGTATATGTATACACACTGTGCTATAAGGACGTCTCTTAACAAATATAAAAGCAAGCAACAAATGGGCACTTCACAACATGAATGTACGCCGTTCTGGCTACCGTCAGATTGAAATTCGAACAAATATGCAAGACACGGCCTCGCTCTACTGATAAAACACAGCTGCCCCTGCTCTAAGAGCAGCCACCTGGTGCTGACGACTCAACCTCACACACGCTGCAGGTTTCACTGGATGGTTTTATTCAATGAACATGAAGCAGATGACCGCGTGGTCTGACTGACCGAGGAAGTGATCAATTAGACCCTTCAGTTAAGGGATAGCTCAGGTTGAATGGGAAACAGTGTCATCCCAAGAGGTCATGTTGCTAACTGCCTGGGGACTCGATTCTTGTATTATTCCGCTATCCAGAGCGCCTGTCAGTCTCCTGCAGTGTCTGTTCCCGACACTCTCACAGCTGGGACTGCAGGCGCAACCTCACTTAAGGGGGCAGCAGCTGTGCCCCCCAGCTGGATTTGAACTCACGGCCCCCCAGGCATGAGAGAAAAGCGGGGCGCTCACCTGCTCCGCAGCAGCCTGGGGTGCAGGAGTGGCCCCCTGGGTCTCCCCGCCACGCGGCTCGTCATCGTCGCTGTCCGCGATGCGTCGGGTTCTCTTGGCCGTCTTCTTTATGGGGGAGTCAGGCTCCGGGGTGCCGTTCTGCGGTTTCAGGGGGGACTTGGCGGGCCTGGGAGACAGAGGGAGAGGTTGAGCTGAGGATCTGGGGCTTGGGGAGCTGGGCACCCCATCATAACCCGGGGGTGATGATCTCCTTAATGATGAGCAAAGTTACTGTACAACCCAGTGAGATCGGGGTAAAAACACAGTAGAGCACAGTAAAAGCCCAGTGAGATTGGGGTAAAAACACAGTCCAGCGCAGTCCAGCCCAGTGAGATTGGGGTAAAAACACAGTACAGTACAGTAAAGCCCTGTGAGATCAGGGTAAAAACACAGTACAGCGCAGTAAAAGCCCAGTGAGATCGGGGTAAAAACACAGTACAGCACAGTAAAAGCCCAGTGAGATCGGGGTAAAAACACAGTCGAGTGCATTAAAGCCCAGTGAGACTGGGGTAAAAACACAGTCGAGTGCATTAAAGCCCAGTGAGACTGGGGTAAAAACACAGTCGAGTGCATTAAAGCCCAGTGAGACTGGGGTAAAAACACAGTCCAGTGCATTAAAGCCCAGTGAGACTGGGGTAAAAACACAGTCCAGAGCAGTACAGCCGAGTAAGATCGGGGTAAAAACACAGTACAGCCCAGTGAGATCGGGGTAAAAACACAGTACAGCACAGTAAAAGCCCAGTGAGATCGGGGTACAAACACAGTGCAGCACAGCCCAGTGAGATCAGGGTAAAAAGGCAGTAAAAGTCTTTTACTCACTCCGTCTTCTCCGCGGTCCTCGCGCTCCCCTTGGTCTTCCCGTCGCCAGCCGCCGCGGGCCGGAAGAACGAGCTGCGACAGAGAGCGCGGACTTCATTTCACACACACGCACAGCGACCAAGGTCGACACGAACCGTGTGGGCCACGGACAATAACTACAGGCGGAAGCGCCTTTAAAATCATGGGTTTTAATAAGCCAGAGATCTGATTTTATTTTCATTCGGTAAAGACGATTCAACAACATTTCTTTACCCAACACCTTTGCTTTTCCAAAACCCGCAATTTATAAATAACATCGCTCTTTACAGGTCATGGGGATCCCCTCCACCCCCACCAGTGTGTCCCCCCACCTGGGTGAAGCTCCAGTCTGCTCACACACAGCAGCTCTCAGTGGGGAGGAGAGCAGAGTGATGGAGCCAGTTCAGAGAGGGGGGTTATTAGGAGGCCATGATGGGTAAAGACCAGGGGGAAATTTGGCCAGGACACCGGGGTGACACCCCTACTCTTTTCGAGAGACACCCTGGGATTTTTAATGACCACAGAGTCATAACCTCGGTTTTACGTCTCATCCGAAGGACGGCGCCTGTTTACAGTCTAGTGTCCCTGTCACTATACTGGGGCATTAGGACCCACACAGACCGCAGGGTGAGCGCCCCCTACTGGCCCCACTAACACCTCTTCCAGCAGCAGCCTCAGCTCTCCCAGGAGTCTCCCCTCCAGGGTACTGGTCAGGCTCACACTGCTGAGCTCCAGTGGGGCTGCCAGTGCTGAGCTGCAGGGGGACATGGCTGCTGGCAAATAAATAATGCACCGGCATCACCGCGCAGCAGCTACGCGCCTGGACGCAGCTCAACGCTGCAGCAGTGAAAAAGGCGGTCAGTCCTGAACTTTAAATCGCACGGAGCATAAAACGCGGCGGCACAAATTGTTTCTCGTCTCAAGTCAGAGCCGCAGGTCGCACTGACCGGTCAACAGGTTGCCAAGCGGGGCTCTGGACACGCACACTTCCGGCTCCAGCCTCCCCTACAGTACAGTACAGTACAGCAGCCAAATAAACAGCCTACAGCAGGCCGGGCCGTGAGACTCCAGCTCATCCCGAATGCAATCGGCGATTGTAGAAGAGACCCCAAACCTGTGAAAAGACCTGCGTCTAGGACACAATCGCTGAGTACGATTCCTTGGTTTTTTTTTATTTTTAAACCACATATTTCTTTTGCAACCCGGTTAAAACGACGCGTGCTATCGTTAACACAACCGGAAAAAAATAAACCATTTCAAGGCACGCCAGCAGAGCCGTTGAACACGACGGCACATACAGATACGTGCACATCAATGCCCGATGCCCTCTCAGCCCAGGCTGCTGCAAAGTCTCTCTCTGCATGCACAAACACCCAGCAAATCGCCAGTGATGAAACTCACGCTATACTCCTCTGCATCGTCAGCTCCGGATGTCTTCAAGGCCCGGGTCCAGAATGCCAAACAGCAAATCAAATCGAAGATAACGTGTTTTTCTCTTTTTGTGTGTTTGTTTAATTAATCCAAAGTACTACCACCTTCCCGACCGCTTTCTTTCCGCGCGCTCCGACTCTAAACTGAAGCGCCAAAGTGACGTCGCCCAGCAGCTGCCGGGAAAACCCGCCCTGCAGACGAGAACCATAGACATCCCGCTCTTTGACACAGATTGAACAGAAACACCCGGAAACGCCGCACGACGTCGCCATCTTGGTGGGGGGCAGAGGTTTGTGTATCGCCGTCACGGTGCGGTCGTCGCAGAATTCTCTTCTCATTGCCCCAGGGCTTTTACTGCTTAAAGAAAAACGGCCAAACTCAGAACTGTGGATTATTTCAGCTTGACTTTATTGAACATCTTATACATGGAGAGGGGTATATGATGTTAAGTCGATGGGCAAAAGTAAATCAAACTCATATAAACTTAGAAAAAAAAATTCTCTGTACAAATCAGTCTAGACGACGATAAATTCAATTATTGAAGTAAGCCAGTCAGTTCAGCCTACTGAAAGTGGCCAGTTATGATGACTTTAACTAAGACTTTAAGAATATATTACGAAATATGAAATATGATTTCATTCTGAACAGCATCTATAAATGGGAGTAAAAAGAGAGCATGATCATTTGTATCTGTTTTCTTTTGTCAGAATCCCCATTAGTTGAAATTACAGCAGCATAATAATATAATAATATTGAATGTGAAAATAAAGAGTCACATTGCCATAAGGACAGGATATGTCTAAGTCCCCATTTCTTGACAAAATACCTTATGGTATCCTGACTCCTAAAACAGCTACAACAGTCTTTAACAGCCTAGGTAGCAATTCTCTCTATCATATTTTATGATGTTTGCACATTACTATTGGTGCACAGACATTTACAGAATTTACAGGAATTGTTTGTGTCATTTGGATTGTTTGTGTGACATGAAGCCTATGCCAAACACACACCTACTTTGGAAAAAAAACACATAAAGAATTATAATCCAAATAAAGTGAACCATTTCCTTGCATTCACAAGACAAAATGTCTTTTGGCACTAGAGGGCTGGTTTACTCACCCACTGAATTTCTTCTGACAAGCCTGTTAGTGGTGACCTGCAGCTCACTTGTAGATCTAGAGTCTAATGATCCCCATTGCTACACCAACCTGTCCACACTGACACCTGGATATCTGAGGTTCTGATCACCTCGTGATCTACTGATCAACTCCTCCACTCCCCTTTTCGCACTGACACTTGGAGATCTACAGTCTACTGATCACCTCCTCCACACTCCTGTTCACACTGACACCTGGAGATCTGAGGTTCTGAACACCTCCTGATCGACTGATCACCTGCTGATCAGCCTACTGATCTCCACTGTCTGAACTCCTCCTCTGCTCGCACTGACACCTGGAGATCTACAGTCTACTGATCACCTCCTCCACTCCCCTTTTCGCACTGACACCTGGAGGTCTACAGTGTACTGATTACCTCCTACACACTTCTGTTCACACTGACACCTGGAGGTCTGAGGTTCTGATCACCTCCTGATCTACTGATTTCCTACTGATCTCCACTGTCTGAACTCCTCCTCTGTTCACACTGACACCTGGAGATCTGAGGTTCTGAACACCTATTGATCTACTGATCACCTACTGATCTCCACAGCCTGAACTCCTCCTCTGTTCACACTGACACCTGGAGATCTGAGGTTCTGATCACTTCATGATTTACTGATCACTTACTCCGACCACTTCTGCTTTCATTGATTCAAAACAGATCTGCAGAGGGTGACTCGATCGGAGCTTTGATTGAATCCAGATTTTTGTTTCAACAAAGAAGCAAACAAAGAACAGAGAAACACAAATGCGAACCAGAAACTCTGCAAATAAAAGCGTGAACCACAACATGATGAAATGAAAATGGCACAAAGTTATATATATTTTAATTGTAGTGAAATAACATACAGAATTAGAATGGAGACACACGGAGTAGATCCAGAACATTCAACCTTTGACCCCTCCAATCTCATTCACTGCAGTGCTATAATGCTACCAGCTTTCCTGATGCTATAGTGATCCTGCTACTTAACAACTAATAACTTTGTATTGAAGTTGTTTGGGGGGATCTCAGTTTTGAGCATCTACGTGGTACTGCAGATGCTTCCAGCAGCTCACAAAGTCCAGATCCCTCCCCCGACATCCAGCAAGAGCATCTGTTTCGGAATAGCGGTCAGGGGGTTGGACGCAAGACGCGTTGGCTCATTCTGCTTGGCTGGGGGGTTCGACACCTGGGCTGAGGAGAGAGGAAGTCAGCAGGGCGGGGAGAAGACCGAGAGGGGGCTGCGCAGGTGGAGGCAGGAGGCAGATAGATGGGTGCTTAGTTGCTGTCATCCTCCCCAAACGTTCATCAAAAACCCTGTTTTAGCAGGATCGACACACTGTAGCTGCTGAGGATCTAAGTCCTGCAATGGAGTCAACTGGAGGGCCAGGGGTTGAGCAGCCCTGCTATAACTGTGTCTACAGACTATTGTTTCTTTTCTTAAAGATAAATGGGTTTGATTCGGCCACAAGTGAGGCATCTTAATTTCCAATAAGCCTTTGCTTTTTTTTCCTCAATGAGCTGTCTTCTTCCTTGTCCAGATCTGGGTCTCTCTTCTGGAAATGGGAGCTGAGGATGTCTGCTTTTTTATTTGTCGGGATGCAGGGAGTCAAAGTGCAGTCCGCAGAAGGTTGGAGATGAGTTTATTTGTGACCAAAAAAGAAGCTGTTTTTCAAGAACACCGGAAGCAAACGCACACAAGGGGTATTTTGAGCTTCATACTGTAGCGGAGCGCGTTCGGGCACTGTGACGTCATCGCCTTCCCTCGCGCAGCGCAGGGACCTCAGCCGCCTGGGCTGGGGGAGGTCTCCTTTAGCTCACGTGGCTGGTGCCCTGTTGCATTACGCCGGAGACCCAGGTTCGCACCCCAGGTGTGGTGGGACGAAACGGGTGGCGGAGGGCAGAAGCCCACGCGGAACCGCGACGGTCATGTAAATGGTCACAGCACATATTGTTTCTTTTAACAAGGGATCTGCCAAAGTCAGGTTACCTATGGTACGTGAGCGATGTCACCTCATAACAGACTCACTGTAAAAACCGCAGAGAACAAAGTATAAAACACGTTGTTCCTCAGCTAGTAATTTTTCTCCTTGCTGTTCTGCTCTGGTCTTTAAGTCACCGAGTGCTGGTGGGGGAACTGATTTCCTCCACCGTGTCCTGAATTCCAGGAGTGATCCAGAGGGTTTAATAGTCCATGTAGAGGGGTTTATGAGTGACCATTCCTTTTATGGTCCAGTGTCTATTCCTGATAACATTATCCCGGCCTTTCAGTTACTCGTGAGGTCTCGTAATGTAACAAAAGCGTTCTTTCTGGACCCTATGCAGACGACACAATCCGGGGATGAGTGAGAAAAAACACAGGGGAAAAAAAGCATGCGGGAATCGGGAATGAAAACGGGGGGCGTTTCCATGGTGCGCTTGTGTTCGGGGGAGGTGTGGCCGAGGCAAACAATCCAGAGCTGAGTCCAAAAGGGGAATCCAAGTCAGGGCAAAAGTCCAAAGCCCGACGAGATAAAACAAGAACCGGGTCAGGACCGGCATGGGAACGGGAACGGGAACAGGAACAGGAACTAAAACCTTAACGGGACCAGGCGCTTCCAGGTCCTGGACTCGCCTGGTACGGAACCCAATGCAGAGCCCGGAACAGAGTGAGCGCCTGGCTTTTAAAGGGGGCTGGAACAGGGAGCAGGTGCAGGAGATGAGTGGAAAACAAGGAAGGGCTGGAGCGTCCTTAAGAGGAGGGGTTTACGATCGTGACATGTACACTGTACCACAGCAGGCGTCTGTCTAAAACGTGCTCAGGACAGGTCAGGAGTAACGACTCCAGGTGGGAGTCTGATTTCTACCAATTTGAATGGTGAAATGAGAGAAGGATAAGTGGAGCACTTCCACAGTCTCGGATGGAGGAGGGATTTGAATTTGGCAGGGACAAGCGTTCAAATCAATCGCGTGTTAAAGACAGAAGGAATATTGTCTGTAAATCAAACTGCAACAGGGAAGCCGGTCTTCCACTGCCCCATCCTGGTCTGGTCACTCCCCTTCCGGCTCTCCTTCTTCACCGGGACCCCGCCGGCCCTCTCCTCTTCCTCCTGCTCCATCCTGCTCCTGCTGGCTGGCCAGGGGATCGGCGCGCCCGGAAAGGGCGGGCAGAAGTGCAGGCTGGGGTTGAGGGGGGGCAGGTGGGGGACGTCTGATAGGTTCAGTCCCGGAGGGGGCGGGGCCGAGATATAGGAGACACGCCCACCCGGGAGAGGGGAATGTGGGAAGGGGAGGGGCGTTGGGAGACAGCAGGGGTGCAGAAAAAACGGGTGGCGAGCCAAATGCAGAGCTGCAATTGAAGATGAATGGGATAATTCAGTATTTTATAGGTAGGATTAGACAGTTAGTATTGCAGATCTTAACCACTTAGTTACGACATACAGACACCCATTTATTTGTGCTTTTTATCGTTTTTATTTTGTTTTTTCCAGTAGTATTCAAGTGAATTCCATCCATCTTCCAACTTGGGCTCACAGGAGAGCCAGAGCCTTTCCTGGCCAGCAACGGGCGCAAGACAAGATCACAGGGCAGATATGCACACTCACACCAAGGCCAATTTTCCCAGAATCCAATTGGTTAAGTGGGTTACACCAGCATATCTTTGGCCTGTGGGAGGATCCAAAGCATCCAGAGCAAAACCCACACGAACACAGAAAGCACAAACTCCACACAGACAGCACCCCGGGTCTGGAATTGAACCCAGGGCCCCAGCGCTACAAGACAATAACGCAAACCGCTGTGCTGCTGTGCCACGCTTGCTCTCTGATGTTCTCCTGGATAATTATTAGAAACACTTACTGACGCTTGTAACTAAAAACAACACGATGAAAAGCATGCAATGGGGGGGCAGCCTGTCTTCCCTCAAGGGTGTTCATTTCTTATTGCACCTGTCGGGATCACCCGTGGTCTGGACCGATCATCTTTCCAGCCCACAGGTATGCAGCTGGACTCGAGCCAGGTGTGTAAGATACAGAGCCACAGTGAAAAGCGGATTATTTAAATTGATTGTAGTCGTCAGTGCCAAACCATTGATTGCTTTTAATCTTTGTACTGCAGATCGGTTCTCCAGACCCAAGCTAGTGACGTATCTTTATGAGGACTGGAAGTTTGGTCCAGTCCATGGCATGAGCTGTAATTTTGCAGGCTTCCCTGAGTTTGATAAATAAGGCTCTGATATCCCTCTTCACCCCTTCCCCCCACTAAACCCTATAGGTGTCCTACCTCTGTCCAGCCCTGGTGTCTTTGATATCCCCTCCACTCCACAGGTGACGTCACCAGGACACCCTGCTCTCCGAGAGCTGATCTGGTTCACCAGGGCTCTCTGGGTGAACAGCAGGTTCTGCAGGAACTGACAGATTGATATGATGATGATGAGAATAAGGGCTGATGGTTTCTCAGAGTATGTTGGCAGGCAGCACCTCCCCCTGGCCGCAGGGTGAATTGCAGTGAGAAGGAGAGACATGAAAACTACAGCCCGAGTCTGAGACATCGGTGGTGACACCAGTTACCCTGAAACTCTCCTGCTCATAAAGGAGTACCCCCTTTTAGAATCCACGCTGGGGACCGCAAAAGATG